>NC_137047.1:24883319-25270819 GCF_032717465.1 Coenobita brevimanus | reverse complement strand
TCTGTACCTCCAGAATGACACTTACATTTTTGCTTTGTTCTTACTACCTGTTGAAATTTCTCATCACGTTTCCTCACCAATTCTGTACTTGCGATGAAAAGCAAAGAATTTTCGGGTGCAAAATAAAAAACAAATGTTTCCACTTTCGAATATAATTTTTTCAACATTTATTGCTCCCCTTTTATTGAAGCCTTGATTTTTTTTAGTTTCATTATAAGCCAGCCTAAGCTTTATCCTCATTGCTTGTGAACTTTCTGAATCATATCCTGTGTTATACCTGATAACTAAAGACCGTTAATTGCAAGATGGGCAAGTTGTTTCATTACTTCAGCCATCATAACATTTCGATGTATCATTTTATAAATCGAAGGTGTTTCTTATCCATCAGCCCTTGGGAGGTTTCCCAGTGCCAAGAAAAATCGTTTGGCGTTAACCACATCAAAACAGAAAGTCGTTCCCCGATCCTTAAATGTTAATTCCTTCAGAACGATTTTTTTTTTTTCATTTTAATTCTTGCTGCCAATGGATTTCGGTTCTTCCTAGGGTAGACCTAGCTTAGTGAAGGGGTTAAGTGCAATATATATTAACTTTTTCATAATGATGGCTTCGTTTTAATTTAATTCTTGCTACTTCCAAACATACAGTAGGTGTATGTAGACCTGCTTACTTCTTCCTTCATCATCATCATCCTTTTTCTGTCTTTCCTTCTCACCTCCAATTTCTCCAATCCATCCTGTCACTTCTTATGACTTTTCTTTCCTCTCAAGGTGCCTCTACACTGACTGACAGGCCTAATGGTTTCTTGTAACTCAGGAAACCATTTACAACGCTGGTGGTAATCATATAACCAAAAAAAGGGGTGGCTGATGATAATCATATAACCAAATAACAGGGTGCCATGGCGGCTTCTGCGGTGTCCATGTTTACTGAGTGGAAAGACGCAAATGCGGCGTCCATCCGGAAACCAAACATTCACACTTCCCCACGCCTCACTGTGGCAAGGCGCTGTCTACCGCAAAGGAACATCGGTTCACTGCATGAGACGGCCCTGTGGAAGCGGTTACTTGTCTGCAGTTGATGGGTCTACGGGTGTTACTCAACAACAACAACATCTAGACATTTTAATCAAGTCTGAGAGAAAGAGACCCTGCCAGTGAAGGAGTTGACCTTTCCTCTTTACCTGCTGTGTTTGTTAATCAGTTTTCTCTCTTACACCTATGAAAGAGCGTCGGTAGAATTTGGGCTGCAATCGTTATTAATTCAGGGTCACGCTTACACCTGCCAGTATTAGTTTGTTCCTAACCATTCATCTTTACCTGTTCTGTTTCCAGTTCTGTTATATCCCATCCTGCATGCGAATCACAGTGCACGATTAGATTTTGTTGCAGCGCTATTAGATATTCGTTAATTCGGCTTCTCAAGATGACGCTTACTGACACAGATGATTTTCTACCCTTACTTCCTTACCTGTTGCATTTCCAGTCAGTCTTTCCCATCCGGCAGAACGAAATAAGTGAATTCAATTAGTTTTCGTTAATGCGGTTCCTCAAGGTTCCGTTTACAGATAAAAATATTTTCTTAGCCCTGCTTCTTTTAACTGTTGCGTTTCTTACCCTTTAGCTTATCCAGTCGCCGAAACACCGTAAATTTCAAACTGCACAATTAGCTTACGTTATTGTGGCTTCTCAAGGTTACTCTTGCAAATATAATTCTTTTCCGTTATATTTCTTACTGGCTTCCTTATCATGCAGTAAATGAAGCACAGTGACACTCATTTTGTACAGTTAGCTGCCATTACTGAGGTCCTATAATGTGACACTTACAGGCATATAACTTTTCTTAGCCTGTTACGTGTCTTATCCTTATTTTTTCTCCTCCAATAAATGAAACATCGTAATTTGCGAGTTGCAGGATTGTCATTCAGTACTATGGTCTCTCGAGTAGATGCTACAGACATGTGCCTTTTCATGGCCTTTCTTCTTTAACTGTTAAACTGTTACGTTTCTCACCCAGGTCCTTATCATCCAGTAAGCCAATCACTGTGAATTCCAAGGCTATACAATTAGCTATCGTTACCGCTACCCAGCAAGGTGATTTCTTACAGGTATACCGGTACATCTTGCCTTATCCTGACATGGTTTTTCCCAGTTCTCTCCCATCCAGTAATTGAACCACCATGAATTTAAGTCTGCAGAATTAACTGTAGCTACTGTTGCGTCCCAAGGTGAGACTATAATTACGAGTCTTTTCTTAACTCTCTCCTTTACCTGTTACATTTCTGTTTCTTCTCACGTACTATGCAAAATCGCCGTAAATCTCAAGAAGCACAATTAGGTTTCATGACTGGAGGACCCTGGAACTAACACACATATATCATCGCTTCCCCTCCCCCTCCCCTCGTCGCCTACATCTCCGCCGAACCGAGTCACTGTCACTGCCATTTGCCTTGCGTTCACTTTCACCGCCTTCCGGAAAACGTGGGGATCCTGAAGTTCGGCTTTGCACTGCTGGGTCACGTATGAGGTCTGATGTGCATTGCTGGTTACTGGAAAGGAGATTTTTGCCTTCGATGTGGGAAAAGATTAATATCCCACCCACCGCTCTCTCTCTCTCTCTCTCTCTCTCTCTCTCTCTCTCTCTCTCTCTCTCTCTCTCTCTCCTCTTGATTAGATTCTAGTCACCAAAGAAAAATAGGTGAGTAAATAATCGATACTAGAGGAAAAAAATAAAACCGATGACTACAAAGAAAACGACTCAAGAGAATTAAGAACAAGCAAGACTGCGTAGGAAAAACCGTCATTCACAGCCAGGCAAAAATCTGCGAGGTACAGTACATGCAAGGTGACCAGAGTGCCGGCGGAAAACTAACTACGGGGAAATTGGTCGTGCTCCCAGATCCATTCCCACCGTGTTATGGACACCCCTACGCTAATGTAATCCAATGAGCGTATCCTCCTGATTTGCAAGGTTCGCTGTCATTTCTTTCTTACCATTTTATTTTTGAATGTGGCACGGTAACACTCTTTTGTATGTTATTTATGTAAACTTTATTGATACTAGACATAGTGTATATAAGAAAGTATTTATCCCTTCACCCGAGAATGTCTTTTAATAGCTGAATAAAGTTATCTGGCGTTACCCAGACTGAAATAATGTAAAATAAGATGAAATATCCACGGGTTGATGGGTTTAAGGTGTGACATGCAAAATTTATTAGTATAGAAAAGGTGCTTCTGATCCTCCTAAGACCAAGAGAATACGGTCCCGTCATCATCATCACCATCATCATCATCATCATCCGGGATTATTCAAATACCTTGATCACTACTTCATTGCCTGGACGTGGATGGTCTGTTTGTGTGGCGTGGCTAATGGCAGTGTTCGTGACAGGCTCCACACTCACCTGGCTTCTTACTGCTGGGAGAATGCACACTGATTGATTGGAAGCAGGGCAGGCCAGGTGAGAAGACTGGGGCTGAGGAGGGGACACGGGGGAGGCAGTGAGAGGAGAGTAAGAGGAATTGATGTATTGAAAGAGAAATGGAAGGAAGAAATGATGCATGAAGGGAATGGAAGAAAGGATAAGTAGAGGGAAGGGAAGAAGTAACGACGAGGGGAGAAGAGAGGATGAGTAAAGGGAAGGGGAAAAAACATAGAAATATGGACAGAGGGAGGGTAAGTGTGAGGGAGGGGCGTGAGGAGAAGGAAGAGAAGAAAAGTTGGTTGGGGGACATGGGAGAAAAAAGTGAGAGGGGGGGAAAAGTGAGTCAGAGGAGGGAAGAGGAAATGGAGTAAGAGCAGGAAATATGTGGCGGATGGAAGGAAGGGATGAAGGGGGCCAGTGGAGGGAAGGGGACAGTGAGGCGAGGGAAGGTGAGAGGGACGGATAGGGGAAAGGGAAAAAAGGAGTGAGAGTAGGGAAGAGGGTAAAGGATGGATGAAAGAAAGAGGATGGGAAAGACAGAAGGGAAAGAGAAGGGGGAAGAATGGATGGGTAGAGGAAAAAGGATGAGACCGAAGAAAATTAAGGAAGAGAGGCCGGGAATTAAGAAGAAGGGAGGGGTGAACAGAAGAAAAGGTAAGGATGGGCGGAAGGATGATGGGAATGAAGGGCAAAAAATGAACGGAGGAAGGAATGAGACGATATATAATACGAGGGAAAGAAAACGAGATGCAAAGGAGGGAAAGAGTAGGCAGATGAGAAAGGAAGTGGAAATTAAAGGACAATGTGAAAGTAAGAAGGAAAGACTGGGGAAAAGAGAATGAAACGACATAACGATGGATGGTGGGGAGATGAGAGGATATACAAATGAAGGTGTTTTGATGGAGAGGAGAGACTATGGAGGACGGAAGGAGGGAAGGACATAAATGGAGAGATGACAGGAGAGAGGGAGGGGGGGGGGAGATAACAAAAGAGGGGGATCGAGGAAGAGGATAAAGGTGGGGGAAGGAGGTATATGAAGGAAGATTCTGGATGGAGGTTAGGGGAGAGAGAGAGAGAGAGAGAGAGAGGGAAGGAGGGAGTAAGAGGGAGGAAGGAAGGGAGAGAATAAGAGTGAGGAGGGAGGAAACAGGTGGGTGAGGACACGAAGGGAGGGGAAGTGTAACGGAGCGGGCAAGGTCACACACACACACACACACACACACACACACACACACACACACACACACACACACACACACACACACACACACACACACACACACACACACACACACACACACACACACACACACACACACACACACATCCATCGACCACACCCTCCCTCCCAGCTCTCCCTCACGCCAGTCTCCCTCCCCCTCACTTTCCCTCTCTCCCTCCTCTTCTTCAACTCACCCTCCCATCCTTCCTGCCTTCACTCACTCAATCCTCCCTCCAGTCACTCTCCATCCCCCATCTCACTCTTCATTCTCTCACTCTTATCTCACTCTCTTTCCCTTCTAGCTCACCTTACCTCCCAAGTTTCTTTTATGTCTGCATCCTTCCCTCTCGTATCTGTTTATCTATCTGTATATCTATCTATCCATAGCCAGACACCTTAATCCCGTAAGGGGTGGTCACAAACAAATCGCCTCCATATCTCCGTGTCCCATGCCATTACGTTTCCCTTCCCCCAACTTACACACCCCTCTCTCATACACCTCTCCACCCCATCCCTCCATCTCATCCTCAGTCTTCCCTCTCCTCTCCTGTTATATATTACTCATTTTTTCTCAGAATTTATTTATTCATGTACAGGTATGTGTTGTCAATATTTCGTATGTTGTTTGAGATGTGAATGTGTACTTAGGATGCGGTGGTAATTAAATTCATTCCTCCATACTGTTCTCTTATTTTTAGAATATTGCCCCTTTCAGCTTCTCCAGCCCTAGGATGTCATCTTTCCTCTTTCTGTTTTTCTTTTTTGTTTCTTTCTTTGTTGTTGTTGTTATTGTTAATATTATTATTATTATTATTTTATTATTATTATTATTATTATTATTATTATTATCAGTAGCAGCAGCAGCAACATCATCATCATCATCAACATCATCATTATTTTCTCTCTCTCTCTCTCTGTCTTTCTCTGTCCTTACCCGACAATCGTATCTAGCTTCGGGGTACACCATAATAGTGAAGGGGTCAGTGAAACCTATATGTAACTCCAAATCTTAAAAGTCTCACCTGAGCCAAACAAAATCATCTGGAAATTTAAAAAAGAAGAAGAAAAAAAAAGAGACATCGGAGTGAACGTAATAAAAAAATTTGTTTTCATTGTTTCTCTTACTGCACCCTCCCATAAATGACTGAAATAAGTCTTAGGTGATGCGTTGTTAGATTTGGTGAAAGCAAGTGACACGTGTATCTAAGTATTTAACTAAACATTGTAAAACTCGGTGCAAATATTCAAGGCCGACTGTTTAAAGCATCGGGTAATTTTAGACTTATTCGTGTGTGGTGGAGTGGAGTATGTAGATTAAAGATTAAGTCAGCTAATTATGCCATTTTATTTTCATGAACAGGTGCCTCCATCCATCAGTTTTCTATATCCATTGATATTAGGTTGTTCATATAGCTTAGCCCATATATGTTTTTTTCTTTTCCTGCTCCTTTCACGCAGCTTAGTGGCTGAAAAGGACAAAGCTGTGACTGTACCTCATTTCCGTAGCATTTCTTCATGATTAGTATTATATTCAAGCGTTAGCCTTTCCCACAGCTCAGCATTTAGGGTGGAGAGATGGCAGTTTTAGACTAATCTGAATAGAAAAGATCACAGTTTAACCTATTAGTACTTCCTTTATATTACGTCATACCCATTTTCACTTCCCGCCAGTTTAAGTTTTTCTCTCAAAGTTAGCTTTTTTTTTTCGTTCTCTTTTTCCTTCCACTATAACTTCCGTTCACTCTTAATCACATAACTAAGACACTTTGCTTGATAAGTTTTTGTCTCTTCTCTCTCTCTCTTTCTCTCTCTCTCTCTCTAATATTCTGGCATCTAATGATATCACTTTAGTGTCAGTAGTAACTAATGAATTGCTTATCATTACAGTATTATTATTTATGGTTAAAATATTTCACACACACACACACACACACACAAATGTTCAAGCTTAGGCTGCACTACGAGGGGCAGAGCAAATACTTGAAATAAAAATCCTGACCAAAAAAGCTCTTCATTTAGAAACATAAAATCTCACTTCAGACTTTGCCAATAAACCCCTTTAATCCTGTGATGTGTTTTCCTGTTTTAATCTTGCTACCACCAGACACTTTATTCGGCTTTAGGGAGACCTCGTGAAGTGAAAGAATACCTGAAGAATGCACGTAATCTTTCCAGTTCAAAGAAAGTCTTTCCAAATATGAATGCAACTGTTCTACATAGAGGAAGAATAAAGTGAAAACTGCATCACTGGACTGAAGGAGTTAACATCATTTACTATTACTATTAAGTAAGGGAAATGGGATAACAAAATTCTTATCAATAACAGCTCACTTATTAGAACCCACAAGTGATGCTGGTGTAGGTACTGCTGTTACAAGTAAGGAAAATGAATCGATAGGCAAAATGATGAACAAAATCGATGGACAAACTGATAAAATATACATAGAGACAGATCACTATTCATATTAAGTCTGTAATACATTTCTGTTAGATCTGGCATCTTATGCGAGGATAATTCACAACACTTGTAAAGAGTCACCGCTGATTGAAATTTAGTACTGGTGTGTGTGTGTGTGTGTGTGTGTGTGTGTGTGTGTGTGTGTGTGTGTGTGTGTGTGTGCCCTCAGTAATGAATACCTAAGAACAATAATGTTTCAGCATCCAAGGTAAAGCTTCCATCTTTGGCACAAGAGGTAATAAAGGAGGAGGGTGAATCGTAAAAAATCCGCTGGAGAAACACAGATGCCTCTCTCACCACAACTACGTAGAAAATAGAAAAAAAAAAAAAAAACTCAAACATCTTCATTGCAACGTCACCATAACAAATTCACAGGATCATCGCCACAGCAAAGTCAGCCTAGCAACGTCAGAGCCTCGTCAGCACAGGATCTCCCTCGTAGGTGTTGATCGGGCACAAGGCCAGCGGCAGCCACGCCCTCACACCGTAGTCAAAAAAGGGAAGGTCGGGTCCCCATCTTTCCCTGCTCAACCTCCCACAATCACTCCCTCGACGCGCCACTCCAGCCACCTCCTCACGTGTCTTTCCGTCCACAGCAGGAAAGGTGAGGGGGAGGGGAGGAAGATGGTGGGTGTGAGAGAGAGAGAGAGAGAGAGAGAGAGAGAGAGAGAGAGAGGATAAGGGAACAAAGAAGGCAGTTCGAGAAGAGGGAGAGAACGACAGGGAGAGAGGAGAGAAGACTAAAAAGGGAAAGAGGGAAAGCAGAAGAGGCGAGCGACGAGAAAAAGAAGGGTGAGAAAAGAGAAGACAAGAGAAAGGATGTATGCGGAGAGAGAAGGCAGAGGAGAGAGGATAAAGAAGGCAAGAGAAGAGAGAGAGAGAGAAGAGAAAAGGCAAACTAGAAGGGAGGGAGAAGGAACAGACAAACGGGAAGGGATAACAGAAGATAGAGAAGAGGAAAACGAGATAAAAAGTAAGCTGAGAAGGGAGAGAGACGGTAGAGAAGGGAGAAAGGTACAAAGGGAAATGGAAAGAGGGGACAGAAGAGAGGAAAAGGGAGAAGCGCTGAGCGAGCAGATGGTAAAGGAGTGATAAGTTCGTGGACAAAAAGAAAAATGGAGAGAAAACAGAAAAAAGGAGTGAGAGGAAAGAACGAAGAGAAACGGGAAGAGAAAAGAAGTAGAAGACGAAGGGAAAGAGGATAAAACTAAAGCAGAGAAAAAGAGACAAAAGACATGACAGATTTATCAAAACCTCCCTTTTTATCATCGTCACTTGTTTCACAAATCATTTGTCTTTCATGTTTCCCTCGCAGTGTTCCATTCCACCGGCATCACTGCTATCCTTTTCTTACCCAAAACATTTCACACACTCTGCTTCTTATCTCCGGTGAACTACTCCTCTGTTTCTTCTTTCTTCTATCTCTGCCTACTCTGTTTTCTTCTACCGTCTTTACTCCATTTCCCCTATATATTCTCTTCTTTTCCCATACCTTCCGACCCTCCTCAAATGCTTTTCTCTACTCTCTCTTCTTCTCCACTATCCTCCCTCTTATTCCCTTCTCTTATATCTTCTCTCTCTTCATTTTCTATCATCCGTTCTTATTCCTCTGCATTCTTCCTCTTCGTTTTAGCCTGCTATCCTTCCTTTCATCTCTATCTTGTCTTTCCTTCTTCCTTACCAAGTCTCCTTCATTTCCCACCTTCTCTACATCTTTCCTTTCTGTCATCTTCAGGAGTGTCACCTTTTCTCCCCTACCCTTCTTGCCTCATTTCCTGTTTTCACCTCCTTCCTTCTTTACTGTATATCTCTCTTTCTTTATGTTTTCCTCTTCTCTCCCTCTTTCCTCTCCTGAAGTGTCGTTCCCTTCTTCTGTCCTACCTTCTCTCTCCTCTTTCCTTCATTTTCCCCTCGCTGTCCTCTTCCTCCCCTACCACACCAGTTCACCTTCCCTGTAACCACACCCTTCCTGCCCCAGTCTTTAGTTCTATTCAAACGTGTAATCACCTTCTGTACCAACCCAATTACCTCACTAAATACCCACCTGTCTTCTTATCGACCCATATATCTGTCTGTTTAGATGAGCATTTTTTCTGTGCTGTTTATCTCTCTCTCTCTCTCTCTCTCTCTCTCTCTCTCTCTCTCTCTCTCTCTCTCTCTCTCATTCGTATTTCTAAACGCTATACACGCGCTGACTTGTTTCTAGATATATATTCACTTATCAGAATGCTTTACTGGAAGAAGGAAGGATAAGAAAATATCCAGATCTTGAATTTGGCTCTCTTTTTTTATTGTTTTTTTTTTTTTCTTGGAAGGAACATTCTGCGGGCTCAGCCTTTGATTCCTTCTTCCTCGCATAAAAAAAAAAATCTCTTCATGACGGAAATGCCTAATGAGAGAGAGAGAGAGAGAGAGAGAGAGAGAGAGCCTTCTTACAAGTACTCTAATGTCACATTCCTCAGAAGTCCTTCGTTCTATCCCAATAACTGTATTTACCCTCAACCATCACCTTCACGCCTATCATCATCGTCATCATTGTCATTATCATCACAGTACTCAATGTCACCCAGTCATATTCTCCGCAGAAACAAACAAGCAGCCTGTTTCCTCTACTATTACAACACTATCACCACGGCTATCAGCAGATTTTACGTCTTTCACCATCACAACTGTTTCATCACAACTAAAAACATTTCCATTTCCACAATCATCACGATATAGTCAGTAGAACTATCACCATTTCCACCATTTCCTCCATCACTATACTGTCACCATAACTATCAACATTTCCATTGGCACCATCATCACAACATCGTCACCACTATCACCCTCCCCTCTCCTACCACTACCACAACACCGTCATCACAATTACTTACATTTGCACTACTACAAACATCACTACATCGTCACCACACCTATCAAACCGTCTAAAACAAGCACCATATTTTCTTTCACCACAGTCAAAACAATTTCACTATAACTATCAACTCATATGAATTAAAACCACTACTGTTTTGACGAACATCACCGTATTTTCACTACCACTGAGATTATATGAGAAAAGCAGCATTTCTACCCAGAGAGAGAGAGAGAGAGAGAGAGAGAGAGCATTATAACGTGACCACTAAAACTCGACTCGAATAAACGGCATTTCCATCACCATTAGTCACACCAAAATTATCAGCTTGAGTGAAGGAGGCAAAATTTCCATCCAAACAACCATATCAGCCACCATTACAACTTCAATTTTAATAACTTGCACTAACACAACCCTTCCAGTCACAGCTACCATTTTACAGACAACCATCACAGCTACAACCACAAGGGCTACAACCATTACAACTACCATCATCAAAGCTACAACCAATACAACTACCACTGTGAGAGCTACAACCAGTACAACTATCACCATCAGAGCTACAACCACAACAGTTACCACCATCACATCACAAACACCAGCATCACAGTCACAACCACCACATTTATAACTATCACAACCTCAACCATGACCATCACAACCGTCTTCATCCAAGTAACCATCACAGTTATCACCACAGCCACAACCACTGCCGCTACCACCACCACATCACAACCACCCCAAGGCCATCACAACTACCATTACCACCGTCTTAGCAATCACTATCCCGGCATTCATAATTACAATCAGTACAACACACTTCCATGTTTCAGTACTCAGTTTCACGTCTCCCCCTCTCAACAGCTGCCATTACAACTTACACTGCAATACATGTTACCATCACAACTATCACCATCAGAGCTATCACCATTACTGTCATAACAACTAACACCATTACACCCATCATCATCATCATCAAAGCGGTCACCACCATCCCTGTAAGCACAATATCGGCACTGTTATAGTTATCACCATTACAATCATCACAACCCCAACAACCACCATCACATCCGGCACCATCACAGCCATCATCGTCACCATCATCATCACCCTCACTGCACCCAAACACAGGAGGTCACTATCGCCCTACGACTTACTTTCTCCTTGTCTGTCCCATTACAATTGTCACCATCTCCAAACTGTAACTACCATTTGCATCCTCGCTCCTCACTATCTCTGCAGTTGCTCCCATCGCTATCACCATTGCAATTACCACGAACACACACATCACCACCACCATTATCACTCTCACCATCACAAATATCAGTCACCACCACCATTATCACTCTCACCATCACAAATATCAGTCACCACCACCATTATCACTCTCACCATCACAAATATCATCACACCTATCACTATTGCAGACATCACAGCTTCAACTACCTGTACTACAACCATCATCAACCAAAACTATCGCTATCACATTCACTGTCACCAAACTCCCCAGAAGAAAGGAATTTTCACACCCCTCGTCACTACCCCCAAGCCACTCCTGTCACAATCATCATCATCACAACAACCACCATACCAATGAACTTCTTCAAAGTCAACAATCACCATCACTCTCACGGCCCCCAAACTCCCCACACGGTCATTTTCACTGTCACCATCCCCCCCCCCCCGACTCCCATCAATGGTATGCCAGTGTCAAGACCACATCACCACCACACCATCACCACCACCCTCTGCAAAACCTTCGTATTTTTTTCTTTTAAGCTTCACGGTCGCTGTTTTTACGTCATTGTAAGAGCATATATTACAGGAATCGTGTGAGGCTTTAGCCTATATGCGATTTTTTTTCTATTACTGGACTTTACTGCTTATTTTGTCTTTGTTACTAGGTATATTTTTTATCTTTCAGTTTTATTTTTCAGTAATTGTCTTTGGCTTTGTTCTCAGTACTGTTATCTTTCACACTATGAAGATTCTCCTCCCACACAGATCGTTTGGAGGTAGGAAGGGTACAAAAGTTTACCTTACTAAGGGATTATGTTCTTTTTGCATTTTCTTCTGCAGGTAACTGATTAGGGACATGGCTGTAACTTAGGCTGTTGCGTGTGGCATTCTAGGGGAAGACTGTGACTTAATGGATATTAACTGTCCGCCATAATGGCCTTTGTGTAGTTGATAGGTATTACTCCAAAGCCTCCATCTCCTCATCCTCACACCTCGTCCTCATACCTTATCCTCACGCCTCATCTTCACCCTCATCCTCATATTTCACTTTCATACCTCGTCCTCATCCTCATCCTCACATCCCATCCTCGCTCCCACACCACATCCTGATCCTCACACCTTATCCTGATTCTTACACCTCATCTTTACCCTCATGCTTCATCCTCATCCTCACACCATATTCTCGTACCTCATCCTCACAAATCCTGATCCTCACACCACATCCTCTTTCCTCATTCCCACACATCATCATCCTTGCACCAAATCCACATCCTCTCACCTCATCCACTCCTCATACTTTTCAGGTAAAATACTTTCTTCCTTACCTCTTCGAGTGCAGTCCTTTCACATTAACATGGCAGAGATTTTTGTCATTATGTAGCTTTTTCTCTTGTACAGTATCTCTGTGGCTGAATAAGATATGCTGCCACTCTGTAGCCTTTCTATAGCACAGTCTTGCGAGTCAACGTGTTCTGGAGTTAATCTCCTCTATTTACAGCTAGAAATTCAAGGTGTAGAGGTGGCAGATATAAGTCCAGCTAGAATAAAGGTGCGTATACCCTCTTCAGTTAACTTTAGTATTGCTACCGTTAAATATGCCGTTTTCTCAGAAAGACGTATAAAAGAAAACGGATTTTATTGCTGTTTCTTGTGGAAAATGGAGACACATTCTTGCTTGGCCTTCAGCGACATCTTTCCCCATAGTATTAGGACCTAATTGAATAGTTGAAAAAAAGCATGTATAATCGTAAATCAGAAATCAATGCTTAAGTTCTGATTCTGATTATGCTATGGCCGTACAGTAAGCATCCCCCGTTTCTTCCCTCCTACAGTCCATCATATCTCCAATTAGGAGGATAGGGAGGGAGTTGAGGGACGTATTGTCGTATTTGCAACCAGACAGTGGTTTCACTTAAGTCTTGCGATGCCACCACGTGAAGGCGTCCCACTCCAGCTCCTCAAAGTATGAAAAGGTTAATGGATGCTGTACTTAACCTCTCCAGCTCGAAAAGTTGTACCCGACCATGCCGTGCCCTGCTCTACCCTGCACTATGCTGCCGTACCCTATTCTGCCCGGCCTGCTTTACCATACCCTGTCCTGCCCTGCCCTGTCCTTGCCCTGCCCTTCCTTGTACCCTACCCCGGCCTCCTTAAACTGCCCTGCCTTGCCCTGCCCTGCCCTGCTCTGCCCTACCCAGTTCTGTCCTACCCTACCCTGTCTTACCCTGCCCTGCCTTACCCTATCCTGTACTTCCCCGTCCTGCCCTGCCCTGATCTTCTCAGCAATGTCCTATCCTGCCCTGATCTGCCTGCCCTGTCCTGTCTTGCCCTGCCTTATCCCCCATTATGCCGAACCTTGAACTGCCCTACCTTTGCCCTACCCTGCCCAGCCTTACCCTAATCTGATTTACCCTACTGTGCCCTGCTCTACCTCTGTTTTCCCTGCCCTACGCAGCCCCGCTTAACCCTGCCTTACCCTGCCCTGTCTTGTCCTGCCCTACCCTACCTTGCCCTGTCCTGCCCACCCCAGCCCTGCCCTACCCTGCCCTGCCTTACCCAAACATACCTATTCCTGTCCTATCCTGTCCTGGCCTACCCAACCCTACCCTTTCATGCCATACCCTGCCCCACCATACTCTGTCTTTCCGTGCTCTGCCCTGCCCTACCCTGCTATGTCCTACCCCGCCCTACCTTATCTTGCCTTGCTCAGCCATGCTCTGCCCTCCTCTACTCTACCCTACCTTACCCTGCCCTGTCTTTCCCTGCCCTGCCCTTCCCTGCCTTTCCCTGCCCTGCCCTGCCTTCCCCTACTTTACCCAGCCTTACCCTGCCCTGCCCCATCCTGCCTACCCTGCCCTGTCTTTCTCTGTCCTGCCCTATCCTGCCCTGCCCAGCCCTGCTTTACCTTGCCCTACCCTACTCTACCTTATCCTGTCCTGCCCTACCCTATTCTACCTTACCCTGTCCTGCCCTGCCCTACCCTGCCTTGCAATCCCCTACCTTGCCTTTCACTGCCCCGCCCAGCCCTAACCCTGAATAGACTTCGAACGTGAGGTTTTAAATACAACCTTCATTATCTTCCACTAGGGTCCACCTCTAAGCGGTGTAAAATCGTCTGAATAAAATAAATAAAATCAGTAATCCTTCTTCAGACTCCAAGACTTATTCAGGATAAAGTTGTGATAGTGACATGCAAAAGTCTAATCAAAACCGACAATTTAATATCCAAAAGATACGTCATGGAAAAGCTGAAGTTAATGATATAAGGGTTTTTCGCTTTAACTTGGTCCAGATTTTAATAGTTTTCCCGCTTATTTCGCATAGCAAAGTGGTAGATAATAATATGGCTCTACACCTTTCCATCAAAGCATCTCTTTGTGACTGGCATCATATTCTAGTGGTAATGTGTGGCTACAACTCAATTATCTGGAGTGGGAGAAGTCAATTTTAGGGCAAGCGTAAGTGAAAAATGTATAGTTAAAATATAATTAAAGACAAGAAATACTGAACATGAGAAAAACTAACCTACTGTCTCGAGCTGGAGCAAAATGAACCCTTAAAAATCCGATTCACATCAGTCACCCTTTAAATAAAATCGTCTGATGTTAGGAGGATTAGAATATAAAAGTCCTTCCTAACTTACACAAAATCGTCTAGACTCTACGGCAGAGGTGGGGAACCTTTCTCCTATTAAGGGCCATTAGGATATTTTAAACATCAATCTCGGACCATACAAAATTATGAGCTTAAAATCAACTGTAGCCTTATACGGCTCGGAGGCCGGACGTTCCCCACCTCTGCTCTAGGGAAATCAGGATGTAAGAGATGTCATGGTGCTGAAGGGGTTGGCGTCCTGAGATGTGTCCTGTAGGCTAAATGGAATCTGTTTTGTAAATAAGAAACTAGGATTAAACACATTAACTCTTTTTTGTTACGATACAATATATACAGGTACATCCGTTTATCCACCATGTGATTCTCACTGCTGGATTCATATGTGCCTGAAGTAGACGTAGTGGACTGAGATGCATGTTATCAATCATCTTTGGGTGATCATATGCGAGTACACTTTTGTCCCCTACGTATCACCTAAGCATCTATGAATCCAGAAGGGAGAAGACGCGGGCGAGGCGAACGAACTTTTGTATTTGGCTGGCCGGTCGTGATCTATTGTGGCATTAACCTTCTCGTGGTCGGAGCAGTTTTTAATGTTTTTTTCCAGCTAAAACCTGTCGATTTTGTGAAGCTGTGAGCGAATATAGGAGCCTTAGAGTACTGATAAAGTTTACCCTGGTCCCCGACCGTTTTTCTCGTGCACTGTACTCATTCAGCACCATCTAGCGGCAGGATTTCTATCTCGAGAGTTTCTCGGGTGGGAACTGAGAAGTACTCTGCAGTCTGCATCTGCGCCAGTGTTCACCAAACGTTGAGGAGAGGAGATGTTAGCTGATGCTGCAGCTTGGCTTGTGCAAAATGAGGTAATTACTTATACTTTTTTCTTTGTAATTCACTCATATGTTATTGTAATTATGCCCAACTGTTGTTAGGTAGATAAGAACAGAGTTAAAGGGTGTGTTTGTGGCTGAGATGGTTGAAGTAAACTGGCTGATCATCGTATTAACACCCAGGACGTCATACACTGCTCAAAAATCGTTTTAGACTTGTGTATGAAGGAACTAATACATTTACATCTACTGTATTTACTGTATTTTGTGTATATTTTGACAAAGTTTCAGATCATTTATGTGGAGTTCAATGTGTGGTAAAGCAGATTACTAGATCTGGCAAGAAGAGATGAGGCGGCGAGTTGGGGGAAGAGGGGGGGGGAGAGAATGTCCGTGGAGGAAGAGAGGCGGGAGGGGGCAAGGAACGAACGAGGAGGAGGAGGGGTGTGTGGGGGTAAGAGGATGGGGAGGGAAACTAGGGAGAGAAGACTGAAGGAAGAAATAGAAGGATAGTGGGATGGAGATGAGAGACTGATCGAGGAGGAAAGGTGTATTGAAGAGAAGAGAGCAAGAGGCTACGTTGCCAGGAACGCATCCAAGGAACGTATTCTGTGGCCTTGGAGATTAATTCATCATATTTTAAGCTTGATATCATCTTGTGTTTTCATGGTTTTTATGTGGACATAGTTTGCATCAAGGGCATATACTGGAGTGTAATGTGCAGTATATATATAGTATAATTGCTAAGAAAGAGATGTTTAGAAATTCCAGACAACTTGTATCTTTGAGATGTAGGAGGACGAGAGGTGATTTGTTTTTCAGTATCAGCATCATTCTGACCTCCATCCCTACGCAGATGAGGTTACAAGAATCTGTTATTCGTACCGGTATTATCAATGGTGAGCCGTGAATGCAGGAGTTCGAGTATTGTATATGCAATGTCTGCGAAAAATATGTGCGTCTCCACATTTCGGAAGGGGATGAAACTGGAAATATAACGTCTTAATTTTGCGTATGCCTGCTACTTCTAGTAACACAGCATAAATATGGAACTTCTGTAGCATGAATTATATTGTACAGTGCATTC
The DNA here is from genome assembly GCF_032717465.1 of Coenobita brevimanus. Classification (NCBI taxonomy): domain Eukaryota; kingdom Metazoa; phylum Arthropoda; class Malacostraca; order Decapoda; family Coenobitidae; genus Coenobita; species Coenobita brevimanus. Next base: position 25,254,087 of record NC_137047.1, on the reverse strand, counting down.
ACAGATATATGCACTACTAAGGCGAACAAGAAACAACTAAATGTGAATTAACTAACATCCCTCTTATTGTACGTATTATTTCAAGGGTTCTGTATTCCACCAGTAATTTTTGCAGTGAGGTCTGAATTTTCTTATCAATAGCTCGTAGGTCCATTTTGATGACTTAAAATGTGTCTGCTCCGCTCACCCACCCGTCATCGTCGTCTCCCTATCCCTCCTCCCATTTCCTCATCCCCCCCCCCCAATCTTCTCCATTTTCCCTTACTCCACTGGCCTTGGGAAGTACTGTATAGGAAGTTAACCCTCTTATGGCTAGAACACGTCCATTCCTCCACTCCACACTTGAATTTCTTTACAGCAGTGATCTCTCAGCTAACGTCGTACTATCTCTTCAAGGAGCCCCTCTTATTTTTGATGGGGCTATGTTCCTCCTATGGCAGGATTTAAATGTTGCCATCTATCTATCTATCTTACCAGACGCCTTCATTCCAAAAGGGGTGGCCACAAAAAAATTGCCTCACACACACACACACACACACACACACACACACACACACACACACACACACACACACACACACACACACACACACACACACACACACACACACACACACACACACACACACACACACACACACACACACACACACACACACACACACACACACACACACACACACACACACACACACACACACACACACACACACACACACACACACACACACACACACACACACACACACACACACACACACACACACACACACACACACACACACACACACACACACACACACACACACACACACACACACACACACACACACACACACACACACACACACACACACACACACACACACACACACACACACACACACACACACACTTCGCCATACAAGCATTTGAAGTGCCCAGTGGTACGGTTTACGTGCATTAATAGCTTCGACTGTAACATCCTTGAACAATAAGCTAGGTGAACTAACCACAGTGATGGCCACCATACGTCCTGGCATCGTTACCATCGCAGAGGCGTGGCAAATGAGGACACTACACATTCAAAACTACGATTTCTTTCATAATGTATGCACGACACGAACAAGTGAAGGTGTGGTGTTGTTTTGAAATTGGCGCTACGCCCATCCCCTTTGAGTATCACAGTTGCAGCTGATGTGGAGGTTTTGTGGGTGCTTGTTACCTTGATGTAGTGCTGTCTACTTCTTCGTTCACCTTTGTCATTCTTTTTCTGTCTGTCCTCCTCTTTTCGTATTTCTCCCATCTTTCCCGTCACTTTTTATTACTCTTCTTTCATTTTCAGGTGGCTTTACATCGAGTGACAAGCATAATGGTTTCCTGTAAGCCAGGAAACCATTTTTAACGCTGGGTGGTAACCATATACCAACCAATACGTGTTCCCTGAATGTGAACAAGTGGGTTGGCGATGGGGACAGTGTCCCTTCCAGTAAAACAAATAGGTTAAAGACAAACGGCCACTCTACGGGATTAGGGCATCTGATTATAGATAGTATGTTACCTTGCCTCACCACCTTCGCCTTGCCGACTTTCTTATATGCTGCGAGCTGCCACCAAGGATCTGTTGCTGCAGCATCTGGTACACACTACACATTTACGTACCCCTCCTCAGAACTCATCATTTGCGGACACTTCAATTTAGTAGACACCTCAGATCTCCAGGCTCAGCTCCACCTTACATAAGACCTTCATTTTTCCACCTAGGAGGACATCTATCTCTCTCTCTATCTGTCTGTCTATCTATCTGTTGCCAGATACCTCAATCCTGTAAGGGGCAGCCACGAACAAATCACCTTTATGTCGCCTTGTCCCCTGCCATTTCGTTGCCCTTCCCCAGCCCCAACTTACACCCCTTTCTCTCACATACGTCTCCACTCCATCCCTCAATCTCATCCTCGGTCACCCCTTGCCCCTCATTCCCTCCACCTCACTCACAGACACTTTATTGCTGAATGGACTAATGAAGACACAGCACCAAACACAGATACACAGCAGTTTGGCAACCTGAACACATCCTCCACCACCCACTGCCTAATCAGCCTGCCAGACTTCATTTACACCAACTTAGAAAAGAGGAATCTGTTGCAGCCACTGTCATTGACTTCACAAAGGCATAACACCTCATTAACCCCACCACAGTAGTCAACAAAGCAGTGAAAATTGGTGCCAGAGCGAGTCTCATTCCCTGGCTTGCCGACTTTTTGTTTGACAGACAAGATTATTTTTTTAATTCATTTGTTTTTCCTTTCTCTTTCTGTTATTAAAAAATAAAAATGGTCGTCACAGGGGAACTACCTCCAGCTTTCAGTCCCTCACCTGGGCTTGTATTTTCACCGGGTAAGCAGGCTCCCTAACACCTCTTCCTTAACGATTTATTTTCCAAACTACACATTAATATCTCCTGGTTTGTTTCTTTTGTCTTTCTGCATCGACATAAATCTATCTGTCTATTGCCAGATGCCTCAATCCTATAAGGGGTGGCCACAAACAAATCGCCTCCATGTCACCCTGTCCAACGCCACTTCACTGCCTTGCACCCAGCTCTCACCCCCTGTCTCATATACCTCTCCCACTCCATCCTTCCATCTCATCCTTGGCCTCCCCCTTCCCCTCCCTGCCTCCACTTTCCTTGTTAGTCTTTCGCTCTCCATCCTCTCCACATGGCCAAACTACCTCAGTATTTCTCCCAACGCTTTCTATCACATCCACGTCCACACCACAACGCTCCTTCACTTCCCCATTTGCCAGTCTCTTCTCCACGTAACTCCACATGCTCCTCTCAAATAACTCCTTTCCACTGCTCTCACTATTGACTTGTGTCCATCCAATAAGGCTCAAGCTTCACTTCCATACGTTAGAGTTGGTATCACAGTACTATCATGCAGTGACTTTTTTACTTCCATGCACACTTCCCTGTTCCTTATCGCCGCTGATAAAGAACCAGCAACCTTTCTTCCCTGTTGTACCCTTTCAAGCACTTTGCCCTCTAATCTTCCATCCATACTCATCACACTACCCGAGTACGCACTCACTTTTTCCATTTCCTCTTCATCCACCCTCACAGTACATTCATTAACTTCACTTCTCCCGAAGACCATAACTTTACTCTTCCCTACATTCGCCTTTAGATTCCGTTTCTTACACACACTCCCAAGCTCATTCACCAAGCCTTGCAACTCCCCTTCGTCATCACTTAACAATACAGTATCATCTTCAAAAAACAGTACAGGGAGTTTCCAAACACTGCCCTCTATCATTAGTCACTCCAACATCCACTGCCCAACCTTGGATCTCTTTTATAACCCATTCCATATACAGATTGAACAACCTTGGGGACATGACACATCCCTGTTTCAGTCCAAAATTCACACAGAAAAATTCACGCAGCTTGCTATCCACGTGCATTGCAGCCTTAGCAGCTTCATATATACTCTTCACGGCATTCAGCAATTTCCCACTTACTCCATGTATTCTTAATACTTTCCACATTTCATGTCTATCCACCCTGTCATAAGCTTTCTCTAAATCCATGAAGGCCTCACAACTTCTTTCCCTTCTCTAGAAACTTTTTCTCTAAAGTTCCAAGAATGAATATCTGATCTACGCAACCTTTACCCTTCCTAAAACCTCCCTGTTCTTCTCCAACTAATTCCTTTGTTACTGTATCTCCCTAACTCTGTCAGTAAGTATCCTGTTGTATACTTTCCCTATTACGCTAAGAAGACAAATGCCTCAGTGATTACCACACACTTCTTTTTCCCGTTTCCCCTAAGTAATACAGAAGAATGTAGTAATGGAACAGAATCAGAAATAAATCTGTAAGAACGAGGTGTTAGTAAGCTTCCTAACCGTACCAGAATCCTTCCACCCCACCCAGACTGACTGCCAGCCTGCTCACGCTAGAGAGGAAAGCATGTGTTTAGCCAAGAACATAGGACCATATCATATAATTTTGCTAAACAATTGATCACTTTGATGCCTCTGCAATTTGTTATTAACGCTCGTGAACCACGCTAAATACGGTAAATAGTCTTGCTGTTACCCATGACGATGAATAGGTGGCACCCAGAAATATACGTTAGTTAAAAATGTTCGGTGCTAGTTTGCGGTGCTAGGAGCGTAATGCTGTATGCTAGTGAGAGAGCAGTAAAGGGAGAGGATATTCATAGACTCAGATGTACAGAAATGACAATGATTCGGTGGATGTGTTGTGTGTCCTTGAATGCCAGGCCTGGGGGGGACTAGGTTTACTACGGAAAAGTTAAGAGGAGGGATGGGACCGGAGTGTATTGGTGTTGTGATGAGGTGAGGTAGATTGTGACGGTTTGGGAGGAAGGATGGGACTGAGTGTATTGGTGATGTAATGAGGAGGGTTAGATTGAGATGGTTTGGGGGGAAGGATGGGACTGGAGTGTATTGGTGATGTAATGAGGAGGGGTAGATTGAGATGGTTTGGATGGAAGGATGGGACTGGAGAGTATTGGTGTTGTGATGAGGACGGGTACATTGAGATGGTTTAGGAGGAAGGATGGGACTGGAATGTATTGGTGTTGTGATAAGGAGGAGTAGATTGAGATGGTTTGGGAGGAAGGGTGGGACTGGAATGTATTGGTGTTGTGATGAGGAGGGGTAGATTGAGATAGTTTGGGCATGTAGAGAGGATGAAGGATGACAATTGGGTGCGGAAAGTGAGAAGTGTGAACGTTGGGGGCAGGCAGACCGAAAAAGACCTGGGATGTCATAGAGTGTGACCTCAGGGATAAGGGGCTGAATAGGGGGGCTGCCAGGGATCTAACAACGTGGAGAGCGTGGGTGACCAAGGCCAAGGCATACAAGCATGCTGGAGCCTTTATAAACAGTACGGTATGAACGATACAGTACAAAATATGTCATGGGATTGATGAGCTTAACCCATCGATACGTATAGCTGTTGTGATTTCATCTGACGGACTGGGTAAATCCCCACACCTTTAATACTAAATGGTGGTTGCATGATATACAAATTGTCTTGGTTATCAGGTACGGGGGACTGTCCTTGATTGCTAGTCAAGCTTTAATTCAGACTACACATGGCCATTACCTGAACTGAGTAGCAGCAGCAACAGAAGCAGTAGTATTCGTAGAAATAGTAGTAGTAGTAGTAGTAGTAGTAGTAGTAGTAGTAGTAGCCCCAAGTTCATCTGAAATGTGAACTCAGTGAAGGGTGAAGCTGCCTTCCTGCAGTCCACCATTCTCATTTCAGGGGATAGAGAGGGAGCTGAGTGACGTTTGTATAACCTGGAAGTGGACCTTACCACCAATATCAGTGCCACCACGTGAAGGCGTCCCCCTCCAGCACCAAACTGAAAAGAAATTATATACAGATTTTGTCAGGTAAAAGCGACCAGACCATGAAAAAATAGGCTGTGTAGAGGATGGAGAGTGAGAGACTAACTAGGAGTGTATGTGAGTGAGTTGGACGGGGAGACCAAGGATGAGATGGAGGGACTGAGTGGAAAGCGGGAGCCCTACTATGAGAGTTTATATGAGTGTGGTGGAGAGGGAGACCAAGGATGAAATGGAGGGACTGAGTGGAGAGGATGGAGAGAGAGACTAACTAGGAGTGTATGTGAGTGTAGTGGAGTGGAAGACCAAGGATGAGATGGATTGAGTGGAATGGATGGAGAGTGAGGCACTAACTAGGAGTGTATGTCAGTGTCGTGGAGGAGACCAAGGAGGAGATGGAGGGATGGAGTGGTGAGGATGGAGAATGAGAGACTAACTAGGAGTGTATGAGTGTGGTGGAGGGGGAGACCAAGGATGAGATGGAGGGACTGAGTGGAGAGGATGGAGAATGAGAAACTAACTGGGAGTGTATGTGAGAGGTGGACGGGAGGAAAGGAGGTGGGGGAGAGCGAGGAAGAATGGAATGATGGGGTGGGAAAAATAGAGTGAGGGGGAGGGGGTGGAGAGAGGGCAATCTGACAGGGTGATCTGGGAGAGAGTTGTAATGTCGCTGAGTTATGTACATGTAGATCTATATAGATAAACAGATTTAGATAGATAGATAGATAGATAGATATAGACGATAGATAATGACTCTATACAATGTGCTTATAGGTATGATACAGGGAATTTGTGTAATGAAGTCCCTAGGGAATTCGTGAAATGAATTTGAATTAGGATGGGTTAATTAAGGTTAGGTTGATTTATGCTGCGGTTAGGTTAGGCTGGAATAATCAAGGTTTGGTTAATCTAGATGAACGCCTAAGAATAATTTAGCATATAAATTAACCTAACGTAACCTATCCAACCTAACCTAACCTAACCTGACCTAAAATTAGCCTAGATTATCCCAGCCTAACCAAACTGCAGCCTAAATTAACCTAATTTTAATTAACCCATCCAAATTTAAACTCATCTTACGATTTCCCTAGGGATTTCATGATTAATCACATGTTAAACAAATTCCTTGTAACATACTGGAGTACTATATGATGACGAAATATTCATTATTGTAATACCTGTATACAGGATGTGCACTTTCCATCGACCGCAGTTTTATGATCGTAAAAAAATGCAAACGAAAATAGGTATGTTCTTCAGTGAAGCAACCTACGACCTTGTTTATTCATACTCTTGGCTAAATGTATCCCATGTAATTCGTAGAGCTAGCAGAGAAAATCATAATCTATGTATATTTTTGTATTAAGATATTTATGTATACATAGAAACAGCACTGACAGAGAAAGAAACTATACCAGAGGCGAGGAGTGGTTGTTTCAATATGGCGACAGTAAGGCACACACTCATCCCACCATTTCGCGACTCTCCAGTGGCGGGCAGTGGGTCAAATACTTTCGCTGATAATAAATCAACCTCTGCATTGTATCATTTATATATTGCAAAAATGAATTAGCTGGAGAGGTGACATAATTTTTCCGAATGATTATTAAGGTATAGTTAAGCGATTGGAGATATTCCTGAACTCGCACCTTTTGTTTTCAGATCCCCTTCGCCTACGGTCGTCGGCGCCTTCTTTGCGGGTAAGAATCGCTTGTATATGTAGACTCGCATCCCTGTTTTTGTCCATTTAAAGCAGATGTAAGCACTTGTATCAGTTACAGACGTTCTGGAGAGTAAATTGGTGTTGTTTAATTTATGTAATATTGTGAGATGTGTCGAGAACTGGGTGATAGAAATTTCAGGCGTATCTTGGGGCTGGTTAGCTTGCGTCCCGTTTATCCATCCATCCATCCATTGCCAGACGCCATGTATCCCAAACGGGGTGGTCAAGGGCTTGGAGTTAATTGTTTTACAGGGAGGGGCACTAATCCTCCACCAACCCCACTTGGCATGTAGGGATGCCAAGAGCATCTGGTGTTCCCAGGCGGTCACCCATCCAAGTACTAACGTTGCTACGTATGTATATTTTTTAGTGATGGAGAGGTACGCCTTCAGTGATATAACCGCGATATAGAACTCCTGGTTATAAAAACGTTCCCTAAATGGAGGATGGTGGACGGCAGAAGGACATCTTTGATCTGCAAATCATCGCACTTTTGTATGACATTAATATTATTCTACCATTAATTAGTTTCAAGACGAAAATAATAAATACTTCATTGGAGATGAAGGGTGAAACCTTGGTGGGTGGTTTAGGAGTGATTTAAGGATGATTTAGGGGTTCAAAGCTGGTGATTGGGATTGAGTGTTTGTGGCCTTTAGTTCCAAAACCAGAAAAAAAATAAAAAAAATAATGGTGCTCCATGGCTAGTGAATGGATAACCTATAATGACAGGACAATAATAACATCCCAAGCCAGTACACTTCTGATGGGGCAGTAAATCAAAATAATAAAAGTTAGGCTGTGTCTGTTTAATAGATGTCAACCCAATTATTTTTCCATTTGGTTGGCAGTAAGACCAGGGAGTTTCAGAAAAATACCAGACAAAAATTTTGGTGATTGTGTGTGATATGATGTGAAATTGTTGGTAACTGCGACTCAAAAACGTAAAAATCATTTGTTCGTTTCATCCATGAGAGCAGTACAGTAATAGATACCGAGTCAATTCTTTTTGCATTTGGTTAGGGTAATCCCAGAGAGTGTCAGAAAAATTAAAATTGTTGATGATTTTCCACAGTGCAACCGCACAGGATTGCTAAAAATCCTGACATGTGAAACTGTGAGAGTAATTTTTGCGGCTATGGTCAGGATCGGTCATTGTGGGCCGAACAACAGTATGAAAACAGAGATAATGGTATTTGCAAACATTTTGTGATGGAAAGGCTATTAATTAAATTTTTGCAGGCAAGCACTAGTGATTTGTTATGTATGGATGGATGGATGAATGAATTTATTTATTCTCAGTGGAGCTACTCCCTATATCACAGCTTAAAATTGCACTTTGCCTTTGCTGATTTATTTTATGATGTAATGGTTTTTATTTGTAGCTACAATGACTTTTCATGTCAGATTATACCATGATGGAGGGTTGTGAACGGTGACATCGAAGTGTGTGGGTGGATTCACGATGGCAGCACAACTACCAGTGCCAGACACCAATACTGTATGTAGTCATGGACCTCAGCTCCCCTGATGAGCCACATGTGTGTGAGTAATATTTCATTTTTATTTGGTAACCTGTCTTCATTATCACAGGAAAATGGATATCTGCACTCCTGATGTTATTGCGTATTGTGCTGTTAAAAAACATTGTAATCGTACACCTGAGCCGATTTCTGCCAACAATTATGGTGCTGTGCCTGAAGTTTCTGATGGCTTTGAGGGATTCTAAGATGAGGCCCTGCCCTAGGAATTATTCCCAGGTGATGGAGACCACTCCATGCCTTCTTTACCCTTGCCCAGTTGTTGACTTTATACAGGGATTTTATTTGCTCTGTAGAGTACAATTCAGTGAGGGAAAGGTCCTGACATACAGTTCTTCTAATTATAGTAATACCTTGATATACAATATCTCTAGATGCGGTACCCCGGCTTATCGATGGGGGTAGAAATACTCTTCCACCATACCCTGCCTAACGATGACCAAACCCCGGTTTAATGATGGGTTTTGATTTTTTTTTATCGATTTTGATGATAGACTAAAATTATGTGTTTTGATTGATTTATAAACTGTTTTTAGACATTGATTAATGTGTTTTAGCCAAAGGTGGAGTGAACATTGTCATTTTGGGTTACAGTTTACTAAGCTTGATTCTTTCCAGACTTACATTTGATGATTTTCAGATTTATTTGTTGATTTTAGTGAATTACTTAAAGGTGTTAGGCTTAGGTTAGCTTCCTTGACAGCTGTTAGGCCATTTAGATTGGCTTTAAACTAGTGTTGGGGCGCATTTGGATGTTTGGTTTGGGGGGAAACCCAAGGCTGATAAACACTCCACATTACATGTTAAAAGTACCCCGATATACAATACCCTGCCTAATGATGGGGTTTTTCCAAACCAGTTACATTGTTAAACCAGGGTATGCCTGTATTTTATTTTATTTGTGTGTGTATTTACCTAATTGTATTTACCTAATTTTGATATACAGGAAATGAGCTATGCTTGTGGGGTCCCGTCTCTATTTCTCAATAAGTCAAATTTAGCTTTTAACTCGTTTATGTTTTTAGACTGGATGATCTCTTTGTCTAGGCTATTCCACAGGTCTATACATATTTCTTGGTATTGTTCATGCAGCTTGGCTTCTTCAGTTTCATACCGTGTCCTCTTGTTACTCTCTTATCCCTTACAAACTGATCTTCTCTGTCAATTTTATCTACTCCTATCATGGTCCTGAACACTGCAATCATGTCGCTCCTCTTTTTCCTTTCCTCTAAGGAAGGCAAATCCTGCTTTTCCAGTCTCTCTCTGTGTGACAGATCTGCCAGACTGGGGACCATTTTGTTTGCTGTTCTTTGTATTCTCACAATCTTGTTTATATCTTTCTTTTTGTGTGGGGACCACACTTCTGCTGCATATTCTGACCTGGGGCAGATCATGGCCACTATCAATTTTTTCATCATCTCCTCATCCTTATAATGAAATGCTACTCTTACGTTAGTCAAGAGCTTATACATCTCTCTAACTGTCTTGTTAAAATGTTTTTCAGGTAACCAACTATTCTCAACCAGCACTCCCAAATATTTCTCTTCTTTCGCTTTTGTGATTGGTTCATTACCCATCAAATAATTCATTGATGGCCTCTTGTTACTTTTACCCGTTTCCAATATTTTACATTTCTTTGCGTTGAATTTCATTTCCCACATCCGGCTCCAATCGTGTATCCTATCCAGATCCTCCTGGATTTTACAATCCTCCTCAACCCCTACCCTCCTCAAGATCTTTGCATCATCAGCAAACAGACTTGCATAACTGTTCACTCCATCTACCATATCATTTACGTAAATCAGGAACATTACTGGCGCCAGCACCGAGCCCTGTGAGACTCCACTTGTTACTTCCCTGCATCCAGACATCCTATCCTTTATTACTTTCTTCATTTGTCTGTCTCTCAAAAAGTCTCTCATCTATTCCAAGAGGATCCCCTTCAGTCCTATGTGCTCTAGTATCCATATTAGTCTGTTATGGGGTACCTTGTCGAAGGCCTTTTCCAAATCTAAATACAGTACACACAATGCACCCAACCGTCTCTCTCCTGTAACACGTCAGTCGCTCTTAACCCGCCCCGTCCCGGCCACTTTTCGACCACTGGTACCCCCCAATCCCGGGCATTTTTCGACCCTTTTTTTTTTTTGCTTAAACTTTCGCTTTTGGTCAGAAACAATGGCCGGTGGCAAAGAAAGTGGTCCCTGGGGTCCCTAATTAGCTTAACCAGGTATGCCTTGGTCCCACCTGGCCCCGTGTTCTCCCTATGCGGTGTGAGCATCAAACGTTTTCTATGGTATTATAAGTTTGGGAAACCAATGAAAGTAAGTAGAAATGAATTTATTACAAACATAAAAACATGTGATAAAAGAGTATATTGGATTTTATACAAAAATAGAGCAGAAATAACCATTGTACCATCGTGAGAAACGAGCAAAATCGGCCAACTTGGTTCCCATGAATCGCTAACATTCTAAAATCATGATACATATAATTTTTTTTACTTACATAATACTTCTACAATAACATTATACCATTTTACATTATATTGAACTGTTTTTACGTATTCACAGGCCTTTTGATAACATTTAGCGTAATGCTAGTGCTTATTTACGTAGTGAGTGAACTCGCTGTGACTGATGTTTCAACTCGTATTGTGCTTTTTCTACTAACATAATACCTTTCTAATATTATTATACACTTTTCAACTTTATAGAACTGTTTTGAGATTATTTCAGGCCTTACGTAAATATATAGCGTAATAATAGCGCATAGTAACACACACGGTGAAGTCGCTATGACAACTAATTCAACTTACAACCTATTTTTTTACTTATATAATAATTCTACACTAACATTGCACATGTAAACACTTGATATAATTGATATTACATCATTTCTGAACGTACGATGGAACTTAGCGTCATATTTGCGCGTACTTACACAGGGAGTGTTATCGCGATATCATTTGTTTCATCTTACACAAGTAATCAACTTATAAAATACCTTACTACTAACATTACAACATCATCCACTGTATATAATTCCTATCACATACTTACTGACCAGAATGTGGGTGTACTCCTGACATCAATTATGACAACTTACAGTAATGTTCAACTTATACGTTTTATTCATGCTAACATTACACCCGTTTCCACTTTATTTCCTTGCTATCACATATTTACTGACCAGATTTACACAGTGGGTGTAGTTTTGATAACAATTCTTTCCACTTACACTAATTCTCATCTTATACATTACTTTTCTGAAAAAATAACACCCGTTTCAACTTTATATTTGACTTAGCACCTACTGACTGGCATTACCATTATCATGAGCGTCATTTCGCCTTCCCACACAGTTTCAGAACTGTAGGAAATTATGATATTCCTTGAAACAAGGCTGAAGGCACAACGCAACATTGCACTCGACACACTCGTATCTTGTGTCTTTTCTCTGCGTGGATGGTCTGACTGTCGAGTGCTTACATACATGGCAGCGACGCTGGGGTTTACGACGGTTTGGTTCGGAAGGGATTGCGCTGGGGTAGTGGCGGCCTGCAAGACGTAGGGGAGTCTGAGCAGCACGGGGGACGCGGGGGCGGTGTGGGGTCTTTCCTGGGCATGCTTGGCGATTATTTCACGTGCCAGCTCCCTCACAAACCCCTCAAAGGTCTCGGATACTCCGGTGGTCATTGCGTGCAGGTAGTGGGCGTTCAGGACCGTGATGTCGAGCAAGTGGAAAAAGAGTTTCTTGTACCACTTCATCGTTGTCCTGGCACAGTCAACACTTGAAATCATCGAGTCTGACTGATCAACTTGCCTCATGTTCAGATTATAGGCAAGTACAGACTCTGGTTTCCATACGTTGCGCCTCCTCTCGCTACGGTGATCCACGGAGTCTGTGCGGTGCATCAGGGGGCTGTGAACAGTTGATAGGGAGGCAAACTTCCCTGTTGTGGTTCCACAGGGTTGCAAGGATGTTATTGGCCTGGAAGAAAACCACCTCATTCTTGTCAAGTTTCCTCCCTATCTTGACCATATGGCGATGGTTTCTCTTGACTGTACCACAGACTCCGGTGTCGTGTTGGTGGAGGAACCTAGCGAGAAGAGGGCTAGTGTACCAGTTGTCCAGGTACAAAACATGACCACGATGAAGGTACTCTTCTATCATTGTCTTCACCACGGCCCCAGAGAGTCCTATACTCCGATCTTCTATTATATCTGTCTGTGCGCCCGTGTACAAGACTATGTCTTGCACATAACCAGTCTTACAGTCACACATAACAAAGATCTTGAACCCGAAACGGTGTCTCTTGCTGGGTATATACTGCCTAAAGGAAATATTGCCTCTCCACAACACAAGACTCTCGTCTATGACGAGGTCTCTGTAGGGATAAAATGAGGAGCGGAACATTTCCCGTAAATGATCAAATACCAGCCTAATTCTCCTCATTTTATCGGTGTTATTTGCATTGGCTGGATCATCTGCATCAAAAAAGTGGAGGTGGCCGAGAATAAACTGAAATCTATTACGACCCATCACCTTTCCAAAGAAAGGTGTTAGGATGATTGGGTCCGTTGTCCAGTAGGCAGGAATTTGATTTTTCCTCACCACACCCATCAAGATTACCAGGGCAAAAAATAGGAACATCTCTGATATAGTCACGGGATAGTCATACTGTTCTGCATGCTTGCTTGTGGTTCCTAGGCGTTCACTTTCAAGGCGCTGGGATTGTGAAAATATATTTGTCTGTTCTACTATGCGCCCAACAAACGCCTCATCAAAAAACAAGTTGAAAAAATCAAAACGTGACGACCCAGCATTTACACCTGGAGCCGTGCAACCTGACCGCCACTCCTCAGTGAACTGGTGAATGATGGGAGTGAAATTACTCCCATCCTCCCAGTTCCACGTGACACCACCGTCTCCAGCCACGTCACCATCGTCCCCTTCGTCAGGGTGGGGAGGTGAGGGTGGTGGGGGAGGTTGGGGAGGTGGAGAGCGGCGCCTCTCATCACTCGCACTTCTCTTCCCTCTCCCTTTTCCTTTGCCCTTTCCCTTCCCTTTCTTTCCTTTCCCCACATCCTGGGGCTGTGGGGAGGAAGTTTGTGAATATTCAGGGGCGAAAGAAGTGCTGGGGAGTGACTCAACCTCCTCTCCCCTAGGCCTACGAGCACCACGTGCTCGTGCTGCCTCCCTCACACCACTGGCCCCTTCACCCCGCACTACCCCCACACCACTCTCACTTTCACCCCGCGCTGCCGCCACAACACTTTCCCTTTCTCCCAGCAATCCCACCACACCACTTGCTACTTCCCCAGACAAAGTACTTGAACCATACCTTAGGTGTCGTCTCGCCCCACCTTCTGATCCACGTGGTGATATTTTCTCCTTTCCCAACCACTCGGCGATATCACGTCCTAGGCCTCCGTCATCCTCATCGTCCTCATCCTCGTCCTGATCAGAATCGTGATGGAGAGATAGCTGTGCACGTGGTTGGGGAGCAGGCTGGCCTTCCATTGCCTTACGGTATGTCACATACCGCGTTTTTCGGGGCGAAGGGACCTCCTCATCACTGCTACTTATTTCTTCCTCTGGCTGGATGTAATCGCGATCCACCACATCATCATCGAGTGGAGAATCAGTCTTCAGTGAAGGCTTCCAGGACGGATGCAATTTGCTCATCTGAGAGACCTTTCCGCGCCATGTCTGACCTGGGTCACTGCTGGCAGGTGAGTGACCGAGACAAGGGTGAGCGCGGGTCACGCGGGGTCTAGGACGCTGCCCGCCTGGCGGCAGGTAGGGGAGGCTTGGGTACCCGGGCGAAACGAAAATCTCCTGCGAATTTTGAAAATTGTGGATTTTATGAACCTTGCAATTGCAGGACGTTGAAGTACGTCCTCGGGACTGGCTGTGACAAAACGTGAGGACGTGAAAGTACGTCCTCGGGACGGCGCGGGTTAAGTAAAAGCTCAACAAGATGGAAACACATGGATCCGCTTCTGAATCCAAACTGACTTTCAGCCAACATATTCATCTCTTCCAGATATTTTATCCATCTGTCTTTCAGGATTCTCTTGCACAATTTTGTGACCATGCTGGTTAAGGACACTGGTCTATAGTTCAGGGGTTCTTCCCTGTTTCCTCCCTTATAAATTGGTACCACATTTGCCCTCTTCCATTCTTGAGGCGCTTTGCCCTCTTCCAGAGAACACACAATTAAACTGTGAATCTTATCCACCAGGTGTTCTCTGCTTTCCTTCAGACCCAATTAGAGATTCCATCTGGTCCTGGGGCTTTCCTTACATCTTGAGTTTCCAGTAATTTATACCCTTCCTGCACTTCCACTTTTATATCTTTTATCACAGCATTTCTAGTCACTCCCTCCCCTTCCACAAACTCCTCTTCATTAGTGAAAACCGACTGGAAACATTTGTTCATTATTTCAGCTTGCATTGCTGCATCTTTGTAGACCACTCCTTCTACTGTACTTTCAGTTTGGTGATTCCATCCTTTTGTTTCAGTTTGCCATTGACAAATCTGTAAAACAGTTTGTGTTCATCCTTACATTTGTCTATTATACTTTTTTCAAAATTCCTTTCTTCCTCTACGTATTCTTGTGTTTTCATTTCTAGTTCTTTTATATTCTATCTATCTATCTATCTATAGTCCGACGCCCTAATCCCGCAAAGCGTGGCCACGGACAAAACGCCTCCAAGTCACTCTGTCACCCACCATTTGACTACCCTCCCCCCAAATCACCCCCCCTCCCACATATACCTCTCAACTCCATCCCTCCACCTCATCCTCGGTCTACCTCTCCCTCTCCCTCCCTCCACCTCACCTACATACACCCTCTTAGTCAGTGTTTCATTCTCCAATCTCTCCACATGTCCAAACCACCTCAGTGTATTTCTCCTAATCTTCTCAACCACATCCACATCTACCCCACAACGTTCCTTCACTTCTTCATTCGTCAACCTGTCCCTCCACGTCACTCCACATGCTCCTCTCAAGTAACTCATTTCCACTGCTCTCACTCTTGACATTTTTTTGTTCCCCTCTTGCAAAGTCCATGCCTCTCTTCCATACGTCAGGGTAGGGATCACAGTACTATCATGCAATGACTTCTTAACTTCCATACTCACCTCCCTATTTCTCATCACTGCTTTCGGTGTACCAACAACCTTCCTTCACTGCTGTACCCTTTCACGCACTTCATCCCCCAAAGTTCCATCCTTACTCATCACACTACCCAAGTACTAGAATGCACTTGCATTCTCCATATCCTCACCATCCAACCTCACTGCACACTCTGTGACTTCATTCCTCTCAAACACCATAACTTTACTTTTGTTTACATTAACTTTCAGCTTCCTCCTCCTACACACTGTCCCAAATTCATTCACCAAACCTTGCAACTCCCATTCATCTTCACTCAACAATACTGTATCATCAGCAAACAGCAACACCAGAAGCTTCCAAATCTCACCCTCATTCATTAGGGCCACCCCCACATCCACTGCCCTACCTTGCACCTCCTTTACAACCCCATCCATGTATATATTAAACAGCCATGGAGACATCACACAACCCTGTTTCAGTCCCACATTGAGATCAAAGAACTCGCTCAGCTCACCATCCACACGCACCGTAGCCCTAGCTCCCTCGTACATACTCTTCACAGCACTCAACAGTTTCCCCTCCACTCCATATATTCTTAATACCTTCCACATACCTCGCCTTTCTATTCTGTCATAAGCTTTCGCCAAGTCCATGAAGGCAGCATACGCTTTCCTTCCCTTCTCTAGATACTTCTCCACAAAACATCTTGGAACAAATATCTGATCTACACACCCTTTTCCCTTCCTAAATCCCCCTTGTTCTTTTCCAACTAGCTCCTCTGTCATATGCCTAACCCTATCAATGAGTATTCTACCGTATATTTTACCAGTCACACTAAGAAGGCAAATACCCCTATGGTTACCACATACTTCTCTCTCCCCTTTTCCTTTGTATAAAGGAACAATTATACCTGATTTCCAGTCCTCTGGAACCCTTCCTTCTTCCCAAGCCAATCTACACAACTTCTATATCCACTCCACAACAATCTCACCCCCATACCTAAGCTTTCACCACACACTCCATCAATTCCTGGGGCTTTTCCCAGCTTAATCTTCTTCATCGCTTCCACTACTTCAGCCCTACTGATCTCTTCCTCCCTCCTCTCATCTCTTCTTCTCCCAGCCATTCCCCAACCACTTATACTCACACTGCTCTCACTCTCTATATTCAACAAATCCTCAGAGTGCTCCTACCATCTCCTCAATTTCTCTCTCTTCTCCACCAACAATCAATTATTCCTATCTTTCACTCCCCTACTATTTCCCCATTCACACTGCCTTACTTTCTTTACGTCCTTCCAAAACAATTTTTTACCCTCCCTCTATTTCACACTCAGATTTCTCCCAAACTCTTCATCCACTTTCTTCTTACTCTCCTTCACCAGTCTCATAACCTCCCTTCTGCTCACATATACCTCTCTCTTCTCTCTATCATCTTCTCCCCTGCCTCTACTCGCTAATCATTCACTATATGCCGTCTTCTTTTGTTCCACAGCTCGTTTCACCTCATCATTCCACCATGCTGTCCCTTGCACACCCTTGCATCTCCTCCTCACTCCACAAACCGCCTCACATGCTGCGCCTATCTCTTCCGTGAATATCTTACATACGTCTTCCATCCCTTCCATCTGCTCTAGCTCATACCTTCCCAATCTTTCTTCCACTATGCTCTTATATTCTGTCATTTTCTCACTGTCTTGCAATTTCTCCTCTCTTCTCACAGGCACTGTTTCCTCCTGTCTTTCCCTTCGTCTCCTCAACCACTTACTTTGCATCTCTACCTTGGCCGTCACTAAGTGATGGTCCGAAACTCCATTCCCCCACCCTCTCCACACTCTTGCATCCAACACTTGTCATCTCATTCGCTCATCCACACACACGTAGTCTATCATTGCCTTTTGTTCAATAAGTTCACCATCCATCCTCCTCATTACTCTCCATGTATACCGGTGGATCATCTTATGCCGAAAGTAGGTGTTGGTTGTTGCCAACCCCTTACAAGCACAGATGTCCACCAAATCACTACCATTCCCATCTACTTTAGCTGGCACACGCCACTGACCAACCACTCCATCCACTCGTACATCCCAACTTTGCCATTCATGTCTCCAGTCAACAGCACTCTCTCGCTCCTCTCAAACTTGTCCATACATGCATCTACTCTCGCCCAAAACTCATCTTTCACTCTTGCCACTCAATCCTCTGTTGAGGCATACACACATACAATCGCCCATGCTTGTATATCTACTTTCATCCTCACATACAATCCTTGCACCCACTGTTCCATACTCTCTTATATTCTCCTTCCACTTCTTGCATATCATCAGACATACTCCCTCTCTTGCCCTCTGATTCTCATTGACTCCCGCACATATACCTACAGCATATTCCCATTCTCTTACCCTTTCACCTCTCCATTTAGATTCAGTCAATCCACATATATCCACTTTTGCATCCTCAAGCACCTGAACAATATCTCTCTCTT
Organism: Coenobita brevimanus; assembly: GCF_032717465.1. NCBI lineage: Eukaryota > Metazoa > Arthropoda > Malacostraca > Decapoda > Coenobitidae > Coenobita > Coenobita brevimanus. The sequence goes on along the minus strand of NC_137047.1, from coordinate 25,235,844 downwards.
TCACTTCATCATTCACCCCTCTCACATTCCATGTTCCCACCCTAAGAATGTCCTTTGTCTGTTCCTTAGTCGTCAACGTATGGTCTGTCCGGGTCCGAGGCACTTTATTCGCTTTTTTAGTTACAGTAGTTCTTTTTACGGGGTGGGGCACTAACCCACCACCAACCCTTTTAGTCGCCTCGTACGACAAGCAGGAATACTGGGGGAGTATTCTTGAAACCCCCGTACCCTTTTTCCTGTATTCTTTCCCCCTTACTCTCGGCACAGAATTTTCCACTCCTGAATTTTAGAGGTGTAAAAAGATATCCCACTTCCTATGTATGTCTCGTTTCTCCGTATTTTTCACCAATCTGCATTTTTGAAAAATTTTCTCAATCCTGTAAAATTTGTTTTCCCAAAGTTGTATCTTCCCTGCCTATAAAGTTCGTCTCATTGGCACCACGTTCCTTATTATCATTTGGAACTCAGTGACCACCTGATCACTTTTTCCTACAGGACACAGATATTTCAAGGATTCTGTTACATCAGGTTCTTTGCTAAACAGTAAGTCTAATCTTGCTGGTGTGTCCTCACCTTGGAACCGTGTCTCTTCTTTGACCCACTGCATCATCACATTGTTCATTGTTATATTTAATAATATAGTACCCCACGAATCTTTGGTGCCGCCTGAGTCCCATTTCTCCCATTTCACCTCATTACAGTTACAGTCACCCATTAAAAAAATATTGTAGCTTTTCTCAATCATTTTCTGTAAATAAGTAGCCATGTCTGACAACATTTCCTGGTAATCATCATCATTCCATGCTCTTGGCTTAGGGGAACATACACCACTGCCATATCTCTCTTGCTATTCTGCCCAGTTTCTAATTTCATATTTATCACTTCAGCCCTGCCTTCTCCCATTTCCACGGTATCAACATTTATGTTGTTCTTCACTGCAGTCATCACTCCTCCTCCTGTTTTTTCTTTTCTGTTTCTTCTCCACAGTTTGTATTTACCATCTCCCAAATGAACATCAGTATCTTCACTTAACTTGGTCTCTATAAAGCACATAACATCAGGTTCATGTACCCTCAAGAAATCGTTGATTTCTAACCTTGCCGATATTAAACCATCAACTTTAGTATATGCCACCTTCAAATTATGTTTGATGTTTTTTATACACTTTTCTCTCCTTCTCTTCGTCGGTACCACTTCCTCAGTTTCTGATCCATAACTCTCCAATAAAACACTGTCTTCTCTTCCTCCATTCTTTGTTCGTTTTTTGCTTTTGCTTCCTTTACTAACTTTTTTTGCTCTTTCTTCCTCATTTACATCTCTCCTTATCCAGACATTTTTGAACCCTTCTTTGTCTGATAATTTCCATGTTCTGTTGATGATTTCGTTTACTGTTGCCTGGGATTTAAACTTTACCTTCAGTGGCCTCGCCCGTCCTTCCTCATACTTTCCTAACCTAAACATTTCTTCAATCTCTTCTTGAGCTTCGTTGTTTCCATAACTATTGATATTATTTCTTTAACCTTAGTTCTTCTCTTTCTCTTTCTGCTCTTACTGTCATACATTTTTCTTTTACTCCTGAAATTATTACACATTTTTTCTTATCTGCTACATCCCTGACTAAAGATTCTCTACTTCACAGTACCCTAACCACTTCCTTCTCCACCTTTTCCTTGCATTGTTGTTCTATAATCTCTTTCACATTTACTTTTCCTTCTTCCTGAATTTTCTTCCACCCCTTATGTTGCTCCTTGATTTCTTTAATGTGCTCATCTTGCATCCTTGATTTGGATTCATATTCATCTAGTTTGCTTTTCATCCTGTCCCTTTCTTCTTCCAACCTCTTATTCTCCCTCTTAATTCTGTGACTACTCTTTCGTGTTCATCACTTAATGTACAAACTTTTTCCAGTTTATTCCGTAGAATTTTGATCTCATTGTCCTGCCCTATGGTCTGTTCCTGTACCTCTCAAATTACTGCCTGTACCTTTTTTTAAATTCCTGGACATTCCTCTCTGCTGTTTTCTGTACTCCTTCAAATCTTGTTTGGTTCAGCTTAGTTCTTCCATTTTCCACATCGTCTTCGGAGAAGCCCACAAAATCCCTCTCACCGTTTGTAAACAAAGCACCGTCCCTTTCTGTCATGATGAAACCGTATGGAGACTTTCTATTTCCACTATATCTTGTACTTTTTATGACCAAAACCGCTTTTTTTTTTTTTAACTACTGTCCAATGGGACCACCACTCGCACACTCATTCACATAATCACAAATAGGCTGGTGTCCTTTTTGTCACTGACTCAGCGATTATTTCCCCATGATCCAGGAAGAGCTCCATCTCTGTCGGTGACCTGTGTGTGTGTGTGTGTGTGTGTGTGTGTGTGTGTGTGTGCAATGAAGAAGGATCCAAAGCCCTGGAGCCAGTAAGATTTTTCCCTCAAAAAACAAAAAAACAAAAACAAGATAACAGGGAGCCAGATTTTAAGATCCATTCATTTTGAGATGCCTGGACACACTGCATTTGAAAGACTTGAGGTCATAGGCAGTAGGAAACACAGTCAGAGGAAGAAAGTTCCAGAGTTGGCCTGTTGCAAACATGAAAAGGGCTGGGAGTATTGGTTAAATCTTGCATTAGAGAATTGGACAGAAAAGGGATGAGAGTTTATTGCTAGACAGGTGCTACGCGCCTGTTGTAGAGGTGGAGGGATGCAAGCAGACAGTTCAGACGAGCGGTGACCTTTGAAATTGGTAACAGAAAAGAGATGAAGATGCAGTAGTGCAACGTAGAGACAGAGGTTGAAGGGTGCCAGTAAGAGGAGACTTAATGAGGTGGAGTCAAAGACTTTTCATCTCATTCTCTCTCCTCCTCTTACCAACTCCCTTCAACCTGTCTCTGCCTCACTTTGCATTTTTATCTTATTCCTGTCACTACTTCAATGGTCACTGCTCCTCTAAACTCTCTACTTGCATCATCCACCACTATAGCAGGAACATAGCACCTGTCTAGCAGCAAACTCCCATTCCTTTTCTGTCCAACTCTGTAATGCAAGAGTTAACTGTTACTCCCAGTCCATATATGGAACAGGCCAACTCTGGAACTGTCTTTCTGTGTGTATTTCTTACTGCTTATGAACTCCAGTCTTTTAAATGCAATGTGTCCAGGTATCTTGAAATAAACAGATCTTGATTTTTTTTTTCTCCAGGAACAGTCTTGCAGGCTTCTGGCCTATGGTTTCTTCTTTCATGCATTAAACACACACACACACACACACACACACACACACACACAATAACTTCATACCTCAGTTACCTCTTTTTACACACACACACACACACACACACACACACACACACACACACACACACACACACACACACACACACACACACACACACACACACAAATGTGGATGGAATGGTATCTAAATTACTAGAGATGAATGATTGTCAGAGAAAATGAACCACAAATAATATGCCTAACTGAGACAAAATTAACACCAAGGATATCCAATGACATACTAAACTTAGAGGAATCCAATATATGGAGAAGAGACAGAAATTTAAAAAAAGGAGGAGGAATTATAATAATAACTAAGAAAAATCTAAAAGTCAAGGAAATAAACCTAGATATACCATCACAAGTAGAACTGATTGCAGTAGAGATCGACACATCTGAAGGTAAAGTAATTGTATCCAATTTGTACATGCCACCCAGATCAAACACATGGGAAAGAGATGAATATGAGGACCTGGCAGAGAGTACAATTCAGAGTATAAGATCATTGCTACAAAAAATGGAAGAGAAATCAGAAAGAATTATACTAACTGGGGACTTCAATACAAATATAAATTGGAATACTCTAGATATAAATAGCCAAGAAAGCTGTTGGGACCAAAAGCTCCTGGATCTCTTACAAGAGTTTTTCTTAACGCAACATGTGAGGGAAACCACCAGAAAAAGAGGACTTGATGTACCTTCAGTGCTAGATCTAATATTTACTAGGCAAGAAAATGACATTGACAGTTTAATATATCACCCTCCACTTGGCAAAAGCGATCATGCAGTACTAAATTATAACTTCAGGATAGCATATGACATAGTAAACAGCAATGACAGTTACAAAAAGAGCCTAAACTATAAAAAGGGAAATTATCAAGACCTAAAGAAGTATTTCTTAGAAGTTGATTGGGAAAATGAGCTTAGAGGACAAGATTTAAATGCTGTATATAAAAAATTTTGTGAATTTTATGAAATAGGAGTCCAGAAGTACATCCCACAGCACAAAGAAGCAGATAAGAAAATACAGAAATGGTTCAATACAGAATGTAAAAAATCAAAAGAAAGAAGAGATTTGTTGTGGAATAGATACAGAAGACACAATAGTGAAAGGGCATATAATAATTACAAACAGGCAAGAAATGACTATACAAGAATAAGGAGGGAAGCCCAAAAACAGTTTGAGGAGGATATAATAAATAAAAGTAGTGATCAACCAAAGCTGTTTTACAGCTATATCAGAAGCAAAACCAAAGTAAAAGATATAATACAATCCATTATGGACGAGGGAATCACTTATACACAAAAGAAAGATATTTGTGAAGCACTAAATAAGAATTTCCAATTAGTTTTTACAGAAGAAAAAAATTTTGAGAGGGACTATGTGGAACACGCATGTCCACACACACTACCAGATATACAAATAGCAGAAAAAGTAATTCAGGAGGAGCTAAGTAGATTAGACAGAGGAAAAGCAAGTGGTCCTGATGAAATTTCATGTTGGGTATTTCGAGAATGTGCAAAGGAGTTAAGTAAACGATTATTTTTAATTTTCAAGAAATCCTTGAGTCAAGGGACACTACCTGATATTTGGAAAAAAGCAAATATAGTCCCCTTGTTCAAGAAAGGAAATAGACAAAATCCTCTCAACTACCGACCAGTATCACTGACCAGTGTTGTAAGCAAGGTATTAGAAAAACTTATAAGAAAAGCTTAGGTAAAGCATCTAGAAGAACACAATATGATAACAGAAAGACAGTTTGGTTTCAGAAAAGGAAAATCATGTGTTACTAATCTGTTGAGCTACTATGACAGAGTAACAAACACAATACAGGAAAGGGAAGGATGGGTGGACAGTATCTATTTAGATTTCAAGAAAGCTTTTGACACAGTACCACACCAAAGACTTTTATGGAAACTGTACCATCAAGGAGGAATTCGAGGCAAACTGTTTTGTTGGATGCAAGACTTTCTCATAAAATGAGAAATGAGGACAGTACTAAGAGGAAACTACTCATCATGGAAAGAAGTGACTAGTGGAGTACCACAGGGTTCGGTGCTGGCACCAATCATGTTTTTAGTGTATATAAATGATATAAACAGTAACACTGGAAATGAGAGCTATCTGAATATGTTTGCAGATGATGCAAAAATACAAAGGAGAATTACTAGCACAGACTCTTGTAGGGAGCTACAAGAAGAATTAAATAAACTTCATGAATGGAGTAGTACATGGCAAATGGAATTCAGTGTGGACAAGTGTCATGTAATCAAGTTTGGTAAAAGTGGAAAAAGACCTGATTGGGATTATAAGTTAGGAAATAAAACCCTATACACATCAGAAAGAGAGAAAGACCTAGGTGTGATTATCAATAACAGACTATCTCCGGCTGACCACATCAGCGAGAAGGTACGGAACATGTATACACTGCTTGCAAATATGAGAATAGCATTCACATACATAAATGAAGACATGCTAAGAAGGATAATAACATCATTCATTAGACCAACCCTGGAATATGCATCAGTAGTCTGGAGTCCTCATCTCAAAAAGCACATAGACAAGATTGAAAAAGTTCAAAGGGCCGCTACAAGATGGATACCAAGCTTAAGGGACCTAAGCTACTAAGAAAGACTAAATAAACTGAATCTACCAACACTACAGGAGAGAAGGAAAAGAGGTGACATGATAATGCTATATAAGTGCATATCAGGAAAGGAGAAAATAGACATAAATGATTACTTAACATATGGAGAAGCATCAGCAAGAGGACACTGCAAAAAACTGCATAAGAAGAGAGGTGATAAAGACGTAAGGAAATTCAGTTTCCCAAACAGAGCAATTGATCAATGGAATGCACTACCGATTGAAATAGTGTGTGCCAAAACAATTCACAAATTTAAGGATATGTACGATAAATATGGTTTAAGACACGGGACAGTACGAGCTTGACTCATTCTTGTAAAGATACAATTAGGTAAGAACACACACACACACACACACACACACACACACACACAAAAGGCATGGAGGAGACCAGATTCACGCCGACATCGCTCCATACACGGCCAACTTGGCCAGTGCCATTACCTAAATTAGTATCTTTATATGAGTCAAGCTCTGTACCAGGTTAGACTAAATGGTGTTCTAAAAAGAAAAAAAAAAGAAAAAAATTAAAAAAAGAGTTTTAAAGCAAGACTTGTTCAGACAGAAAAGAAACCAAATTAGAGTAAGAATGCGCACAATCAGCTGATCATTGTTTAGTCTACAATCTGCCCCAGGGAATGTAAGTACCATATGTGCTTTTATTACTGCAACATGACCACATACTTTAGTAAAGCAAATTTGGAAATGAAAAGGGATAAAGGTAGAAAGCAGTACGATGATTTCTACCAAGAACTGGTTGAAATGGAGACACAATCAACTGGTTGAGCGAGTACACAGGCTTGAGACTGCTTTTCAAAATGAGATTGATGAAATTAAGAAACAGATGCACTTGCAAAAGGAAGAAATAGAAAAATTAGGAAAGGAAGTCAACAAGAAAGACATAACCATAGGTGAGCTAACAGTTGAAGTGGGTACACTTAGGAGGAAAATTAGTGAAATGGCAAGTACAGTAGTCAACCACCAGAGTATAATGGAAGAGTTCAAAAATGATACAGAGACAATTAGGCAAGTAAGCAGTCTGATAGGTCAGAGCAGTGATATTGAGGAGAAGATAACACAGGTGAATGAAGCTGTGCAAAGCTACAAAAATGATGTGGAAACCACATATGCGGAAATGATGAAAGTAAAGAAAGACTTAGAAACAAGGGTGGAAGAAAAAAGCATTAAAAAGGAAGTGAAAAGAATAATCCAAAACAATCCTAAGTTAGTCAGAGATTCAGTAGATATTAACAAATCTATAGTAATCACTGATATAGATGAGGAAGAAGTAAAAAACAAGATCTCAAGAGACAAAAAGGAGATGGCAAATGTAATGGGCATATTGAAAGAAGTATCAGAGGAAATCTGTAGTAAAGACATAGAGGAACACAAAAGGTTAGGGAAATACGAGAGAAGCAAGTCAAGACCCTTAAAGATAACCTTCCAGAGTGTAAACACCGTGGAGGAGATACTAAAAAATGCAAAGAATCTTATGGAAAAAGAGGAGTTCAAAAATGTATGGATAAAAAGAATCCTAACACAAGAGGAACTGGAATTACTGAAAGAGAAGAGGGAGGAAGCAAAAACAAAAAATGAGGGAAGATCAGAGGAGGAGAAGAATACATTTTTTTTACAAAATAATTGGATTGCAGGTACGAAAGTGGTACATAAACAGGAGGGAATAAAAAGGATGAAGGTAGTTGAACCAAATCATGACAAGTATATAAACAAGATGATTAAGTTGATGTACTCAATGTGGATGGAATGGTATCTAAATTATTAGAGATGAATGATTGTCAGAGAAAATGAACCACATATAATATGCCTAACTGAAACAAAATTAACACCAAGGATATCGAATGACATCCTAAACTTAGAGTAATAAAATATATGGAGAAGAGATAGGAACTTAAAAATAGGAGGAGGAATTATAATATTAACTAAGAAAAATCTAAGAGTCAAAGAAATAGAATTAGATATACCCTCACAAGTAGAACTGATTGCAGTAGAGATAAATACATCTGAAGGGAAAGTAATTGTATCCAATTTGTACAAGCCACCCAGATCAAACACATGGGAAAGAGACGAATATGAGGACCTGGTGGAGAGTACAGTTCAGAGTTTAAGAGCATTACTACATAGAATGGAAGAGAAATCGAAAAGAATTATACTAATTGGAGATTTTAATACAAATATAAATTGGAATACTCTAGATATAATAAGCCAAGAAAGCTGTTGGGACCAAAAGCTCCTGATCTTGTGCAAGAGTTTTTCCTAACGCAACATGTAAGGGAAAGCACCAGAAAAAGAGGACTCGATGTACCCTCAGTGCTAGATCTCATAATTACTAGGCAAGAAAATGATATTGACAATTTAATATATCACCCTCCATTCGGCAAAAGTGACCATGCAGTACTAAATTGCAACTTCAGGATTGCAAATGACAGATAACAGCAATGAAAGTTACAAAAAGAGCCTAAACTATAAAAAAGGAAAGTATCATGACCTAAAGAAGTACTTGTTAGAAATTGCTTGGGAAAAGGAACTTGGAGGACAAGATTTAAATGCTATACAGTATATGAAAAATTCTGTGAACATTATGAAATAGGAGTCCAGAAGTACATCCCACAGCACAAAGAAGCAGATAAGAAAATACAGAAATGGTTCAATACAGAATGTAAAAAATCAAAAGAAAAAAGACATTTGTTGTGGAATAGATACAGAAGACATAATAGTGAAAGGGCATATAATAATTACAAACAGGCAAGAAACGATTATACAAGAATAAGGAGGGAAGCCCAAAAACAGTTTGAGGAGGATATCATATATAAAAGTAGTGATCAACCAAAGCTATTTTACAGCTACATCAGAAGCAAAACCAAAGTAAAAGATAAAATACAATCCATTACGGATGATGGAATCACCTATACACAAAAGAAGGATATTTGTGAAGCACTAAACAAGAATTTCCAATTAGTTTTTACAGAGGAAAAAAACTTTGAGAGGGATTATGTGGAACATGCATGCCCACACATACTACCAAATATACAAACATCAGAAAAAGATATACAGGAGGAGCTATGTAAATTAGACAAAGGAAAAGCAAATTGTCCTGATGAAATTTCATGTTGGGTATTACGTGAATGTGCAAAGGAGTTAAGTAAACCATTATTTTTAATTTTCGGGAAATCCTTGAGTCAAGGTAAACTACCTGATATTTGGAAGAAAGCAAACATTGTTCTCTTATTCAAGAAAGGGAATGGACAAAATCCACTTAACCACCGACCAGTATCGCTAACCAGTGTTCTAAGCAAGGTATTAGAAAAGCTTATAAGAAAAGCTTGGGTAAATCATCTAGCAGAACACAATATGATAACAGAAAGACAGTTTGGTTTCAGAAAAGGAAAATCATGTGTTACTAATCTGACAGAGTAACAGACACATTACAAGAAAGAGAAGGATGGGTGGACAGTATCTATTTAGATTTCAAGAAAGCATTTGACACAGTACCACATCAAAGACGTGTATGGAAACTGTACCATCAAGGAGGAATTCGAGGCAAACTGTATTGTTGGATGCAAGATTTTCTCATGAAAAGAAAAATGAGAACAGTACTAAGGGGAAATTACTCATCATGGAAAGAAGTGACTAGTGGAGTACCACAGGGCTCAGTGCTGGCACCAATCATGTTTTTAGTGTATATAAATGATATAGACAGTAACACTGGAAATGAAAGCTATCTAAATATGTTTGCAGATGATGCAAAAATACAAAGGAGAATTACTAACACAGACTCTTGTAAAGAGCTACAAGAAGAATTAAATAAACTTCATGAATGGAGTAATACATGGCAAATGGAAGTCAGTTTGGACAAGTGTCTTGTAATCAAGTTTGGTAAAAGTGGAAAAAGACCTGATTGGGATTATATGTTAATAAATAAAACCCTACACACATCAGAAAGAGAGAAGGACGTATGTGTGATTGTCAATAACAGACTATCTCTGGCTGACCACATCAGTGAGATGGTACGGAACATGTATACACTGCTTGCCAATATGAGAATAGCGTTTACATACATAAATGAAGCCATGCTAAGAAAGATAATAACATCATTCATCAGACCAACCCTGGAGTATGCATCAGTAGTCTGGAGTCCTCATCTCAAAAAACACATAGACAAGATTGAAAAAGTTCAAAGGGCCGCTACAAGATGGGTACCAAGCTTAAGGGATCTAAGCTGGTACGAAGAAAGACTAAATAAACTGAATCTACCAGCACTACAAGAGAGAAGGAAAAGAGGTGACATGATTATGCTATATAAATGCATATCAGGGAAGGAGAAAATAGACATAAATGATTACTTAATGTATGGGGAAGCATCAGCAAGAGGACACTGCAAAAAAGTGCATAAAAAGAGAGGTGATAAAGACGTAAGGAAATTTGGTTTCCCAAATAGAGCAATTGATCAGTGGAATGCACTACCGAATGAAATAGTGTGTGCCAAAACATTTCACAAATTTAAGGATATGTACGATAAATATGGTTTAAGACACGGGACAGTATGAGCTTGACTCATTCCTGTAAAGATACAATTAGGTAAGAAACACACACACACACACATGGAGACAGGACAACACGAGCATTGCTCAATTCCTGTATACTACAAATAGGTAAATACACACACACACACACACACACACACACACACACACACTTGACTTTGCACACAGGTTTTATTTGCGTGTGTAGAGTACAACTCTCATGTGTGGGGAGACTTCCCACATGGAGCTCTTCTCAACAAGGTGGAGTCAAAGGCTTTTCATCTCATTAAGTCTCCTCCTCCTGTTTGCTTCCTTCAACCTGTCTTTTTGCTGCACTGTTGTATCTTTCTCTCTTCTATCGCTACTTCAATGGTCACTCCTCCTCTGAACTGTCTGTTTGCATTCATCCATCACTGCAGCAGGCTCATAGCACCTGTCTAGCAGCAAAATCTCATTCCTTTTCTGTCCAACCCTGTAATGCAAGAGTTAACTGTTACTCCCAGTCCATGTATGCAACAGGTCAACTCTGAAACTGTCTTCATGTGTCTGTATTTCTCAGCCATGACCTCCAATCTTTTAAACTCCAGACATCTTGAAATGAAGTTTTTTTATTTTTTTATTTTTTTTTATTTTTTTATTTTTAGGAACAGTCTTTCTAGCTTCTGGCCTATGGTTCCTTCATCCCTGAAAAAAAATAAAAACTGAACCCCTTACCCCATATCTCTGGTCTTTCTGTGATGTGTTTCTTCCTTATTGCGTCTTCTTCATCACTTTCTGATAGCCAAACCATGCCTGTGTGTGTTTCTGATATTCCCATAACAATATATATGTATTTAGTTGGTCTAAGTTGTTTTGAAGTGAAAATTTTGGACTGCACTTATGCCCCACTACCAGGTATGATAAATCCTATAGGTTGTGTGTTGTTGTTATTGTGCAAGTACTTTATCACGTGCCATGCCCAGTACCAGTTATGCATAATAACCAAGGGATCACAGTACCATGTATAAAATGTACGGTATGTTGCCAGTTAAGCTTGAGTACCACATTTTCTCTCATTTTTCAGTGTCCGCCCGCATCTTTTCCTATTTCTCCCGTCTTTTCTGTCACTTTTTGTTACTCTTCTTTCCTTTTGAGGTGGCTTGACATTGACTGACAAGCCAAATAGTTTCCTGGAAGCCAGGAAACCATTTACAGCATTGGACGGTAACTATATTACCAACCCACACGTTTTCTATGTGCCAGGAGGTGAGTTGGTGGAGGATTAGTGACCCTCCAAGTAAAATAACTAACTCGAAGCCAAACGGCCACCTGTTATGGGATTATGGTGTCTGACAATAGATAGATAGATAGATAGACAAGTACAGTATCCTTGAGTTAGTGAGTAATGTAGTGTAGATGGTTTTCAGGAGTAGAGGGATTGCATTTGCTGGTGACTCAACTCTGTCTGTGTCCACCTCTTCACCAAGTTAGCCGCCTTCCATGACTGGACTGCCCAACATTTCTGCAGTTGGTACTACACATCAGCTTAACCCATAGTGGAATGAAAGTTAGTATTGCTTTACAATTCTGTAGTAATTATCAGTCATTGATATCATTATCCATGTGTAGTTTTCTTTGGGGCACAGGACAGCGAAATGGCAGGGGACAGGGCGACATGGAGGTGATTTGTTAGTGGCCACCCCTTACAGGATTAAGGCATCTGGCTTAGATAGATATAGATAGTTAGTTTTCATTGACATGGGATGTAAAATATCGAGAACTATAAAAGGAAGCAGGTAAATGAAAAGGTTTAACAGAAGAGTAACCAGTAAAATGGGCTTTACATCCATTTATTTTACAGTCAAACTTTTAAAATTTCTCAACTCCATTTCTAAGACATTGCAGCATCTACAAATGACCTTGTATTCTCTTGCAACTTATTCATTTTAGAGAGAGGGCAAGGTAAATTATCCAGCTCTTACCAGGTGTGCCTTATTGGAAACTTCATGTGTTGACTGTAAAAATGAAAACAAAACGATGTGGTGAGCTTTATAAATCACTACTGTCAGACAGGGTTGTGGAGTCGGTGATAATATTTCCTGACTCTTACTCCGACTCCGACTCCAGAAATTTTACAAGTATGACAGTGACTCTGAGTTAAGTATGTACTGTACTAATAATACAGCACATTGACATGATGCAGGGAAATGAATAATATTAATTAATTTTGGTGGGTTAGTGCCCCACCCCATAAAAAGAACTAACTAAAAAAGCGAATAAAGCTCCTCGGACCTGGACGGACCATATGTTGACGACTAAAGAACGGACAAAGGACATTCCGAGGGTGGGAACGTGGAATGTGAGAGGAGTGAATGATGAAGTGAAAGAGAGAGATTGTTCAGGTGCTTGAGGATGCAAAAGTGGATATATGTGGATTGACTGAAACTAAATGGAGAGGTGAAAGGATGAGAGAATGGGAATATGGTTTAGGTATATGAGCGGGAGTTAATGAGAATGAGAGGGCAAGAGAGGGAGTATGTCTGATGATTAGCAAAAAAGTGGAAGGAGAATCTTAAGAGAGTATGGAACAGTGGGTGCAAGGATTGTATGGGTGAGGATGAAAGTAGATATACAAGCGTGGGCAATTGTATGTGTGTATGCTCCAACAGAGGACTGAGTGGCAAGAGTGAAAGATGAGTTTTGGGCGAGAGTAGAAGCATGTATGGACAAATTTGAGAGGAGCGAGAGAGTGCTGTTGATTGGAGACATGAATGGCAAAGTTGGGAATGTACGAGTGGATGGAGTGGTTGGTTAGTGGGGTGTGCCGGCTGAAGTAGATGGGAATGGTAGTGCTTTGGTGGACATCTGTGCTTGTAAGGGGTTGGCAATAGCCAACACCTACTTTCGGCATAAGATGATCCACCGGTATACATGGAGAGTAATGAGGAGGATGGATGGTGAACTTGTTGAACGAAAGGCAGTAATAGACTACGTGTGTGTGGATGAGCGAATGAGATGACAAGTGTTGGATGCAAGAGTGTGGAGAGGGTGGGGGAATGGAGTCTCGGACCATCACTTGGTGATGGCCAAGGTAAAGCTGCAAAGAAAGTGGTTGAGGAGACAAAGGGGAAGACAGGAGGAAACAGTGCCTGTGAGAAGAGTGGAGAATTTGCAAGACAGAGAGAAAATGGCAGAGTATAAGAGCATAGTGGAAGAAAGATTGGGAAAGTATGAGCTAGAGCAGATGGAAAGGGTGGAAGACGTATGTAAGATATTCACGGAAGAGATGGGCGCAGCGTGTGAGGTGGTTTGTGAAGTGAGGAGGAGATGCAAGGGTGTGCAAGGGACAGCATGGTGGAATGATGAGGTGAAACGAGCTGTGGAACAAAAGAAGAAGGCATATAGTGATTGGTTAGCGAGTAGAGGTAGGGGAGAAGATGAGAGAGAGAAGAGAGAGGTATATGTGAGCAGGAGAAGGGAGGTGAAGAGACTGGTGAAGGAGAGTAAGAAGAAAGTGGATGAAGAGTTTGAGAGGAATCTGAGTGTGAAATGGAGGGAGAGTAAGAAATTGTTTTGGAAGGAGGTAAAGAAAGTAAGGCAGTGTGAAAGGGGAAATAGTAGGGGAGTGAAAGATAGGAATAATAGATTGTTGGTGGAGAAGAGAGAGAAATTGAGGAGATGGAAGGACCACTCTGAGGATTTCTTGAATGTAGAGAGTGGGAGCAGTGAGAGTATAAGTGGTTGGGGAATGGCTGGGAAAAGAAGCGATGAGAGGAGGGAGGAAGAGATCAGTAGGGCAGAAGTAGTGGAAGCAATGAAGATCAAGTTGGGAAAGGCCCCAGGAATTGATGGAGTGTGTGGTGAAATGCTGAGGTATGGGGGTGACATTGTTGTGGAGTGGATATGGAAGTTGTGTAGATTGGCTTGGGAAGAAGGAAGGGTTCCAGAGGACTGGAAATCAGGTATAATTGTTCCTTTATACAAAGGAAAAGGGGAGAGAGAAGTATGTGGTAACCATAGGGGTATTTGCCTTCTTAGTGTGACTGGTAAAATATATGGTAGAATACTCATTGATAGGGTTAGGCATATGACAGAGGAGCTAGTTGGAGAAGAACAAGGGGGATTTAGGAAGGGAAAAGGGTGTGTAGATCAGATATTTGTTCTAAGATGTTTAGTGGAGAAGTATCTTAGAACTGCAAGCTGCCTTCATGGACTTGGAGAAAGCTTATGACAGAATAGATAGGCAAGGTATGTGTAAGGTATTAAGAATATATGGAGTGGATGGGAAATTGTTGAATGCTGTGAAGAGCATGTACGAAGGAGCTAGGGCTACGGTGCGAGTGGATGGTGAGCTGAGTGAGTTCTTTGATCTCAATATGGGACTGAAACAGGGTTGTGTGATTTCTCCATGGCTGTTTAATATATACATGGATGGGGTTGTAAAGGAGGTGCAAGGTAGGGCAGTGGATGTGGGGGTGGCTCTAATGAATGAGGGTGAGATTTGGAAGCTTCTGGTGTTGCTGTTTGCTGATGATACAGTATTGTTGAGTGAAGATAAATGGGAGTTGCAAATTTGGTGAATGAATTTGGGACAGTGTGTAGGAGGAGGCTGAAAGTTAATGTAAACAAAAGTAAGGTTATGGTGTTTGAGAGGAGTGAAGTCACAGAATGTACAGTGAGGTTGGATGGTGAGGATGTGGAGAATGTGAGTGCATTCTAGTACTTTGGTAGTGTGATGAGTAAGGATGGAACTTTAGGGGATGAAGTGCGTGAAAGGGTACGGCAGGGAAGGAAGGTTGTTGGTTCACTGAAAGCAGTGATGAGGAATAGGGAGGTGAGTATGGAAGTTAAGAAGTCATTGCATGATAGTATTGTGATCCCTACCCTGACGTATGGAAGTGAGGCATGGACCTTGCAAGAGGGGAACAAGTCAAGAGTGAGAGCAGTGGAAATGAGTTACTTGAGAGGAGCATGTGGAGTGACATGAAGGGACAGGTTGACGAATGAAGAAGTGAAGGAACGTTGTGGGGTGGATATGGATGTGGTTGAGAAGATTAGGAGAAAGACACTGAGGTGGTTTGGACATGTGGAGAGAATGGAGAATGAAAGACTGACTAAGAGGGTGTATGTAGGTGAGGTGGAGGGAGGGAGAGGGAGGGGTAGACCGAGGATGAGGTGGAGGGATGGAGTTGAGAGGTATATTGAGGGAGGGGGGATGATTTGGGGGGAGGGTAGTCAAATGGTGGGTGACAGAGCGACTTGGAGGCGTTTTTGTCTGCGGCCACCCTTTCCGGGATTAGGGCGTCGGGCTATAGATAGATAGATAGATAGAATTTTGTTAGATGCAATTCTTAAATCTGTATTTCAAATTCTCAACTTATAATGCTTGCATAGTAACAAATAAACCATTATACATGGTTGTAAAATAAATTGAATAAAATATTGAAAAGATATGATTGATACCATTTCAGAACCAAAAAGCTCAGAGTTGGAATTGTGAGAATTTTACCGACTCCAACCAAAAACAGACGACTCCAGCTCTGACTGACTCCAGCTCCTTAACCCTGCTGTTAGAGTTATAAAAAAAAAAATAAGTTTACAGTATTACCCATGCTTCCATGTCTAAGCAATAGTTTCTCTTACAATTGATCTCCAAAGTACATGGTCTCTTGCTATACCTTTTTCACACTAACTCGGTCCCAAATTGCCATCTTTCCTTTTTGAATGCCTTGTTGTAACAACAGATTAGCACTGGATTATGATGCAGGTCAAGAAGAAGTGCTTTGGGAAGGATGTGGAGCCATATCAGAGAGCACAAAGCCAGTTTTCACATTCATTCAGTCTCCTCATCCCCATGCCTCGTGTACTTGCTTCCTTTCCATCCTTCCATTATGTATACATTACTTACCACTAATTGCAGTAAGTAGGTCATCAGTATATAGTAGCTCCCTGGGTAAACTAACTTTGAATTTTTTTTATTGGTCCTCAAGATAATAAAAATTATAATAATAGTAATACTGTACAAAGAAATGGACTCAAAACTGACCCAAACATATCTATAGATTAAGAGTCTTCAGTTTATGCACCATTTACCTTCAGTGCACTAGCTAAGACAACCCTAACCAGCCATTTTTCAGATGGAGGGATGGAGTAGAGAGGTACTATAAGAGAGGGGGGGATGTAAGTTTGGGGGAGGGCAGCAAAGTGGCAGGAGATAGAGCTATGTAGAGGCGATTGTTTGTGGCCACCTTTTATGGGATTAAGGTGTCTGGCTATAGATAGATAGATAAACAGATAACAGGATGAATAAAATGCAGTGCTGTACAAGGATAGATTTATTACAAGTGCTTCCCACCTTTTTGAAAAATATTCTTAAAAGAATTATTATTAGAAATGTATCATCATTACATTTCTGACATTGTTACCCATGGGGGATGTATGCTGATGGCTTGGTGTTGATTACTGAGAATGAAAGGGAGAGAGAGGAAAGATTTAGGAAATTGAGTGACAGAATGGGGCACAAGAGCTTGAGAGTGAATGTGGATAAAACAAAAGTGATATCTAGGGTTGGTGATATTTTTGCAAGTCTGTAAATTTTCCTGGTTGTTGGCTAATCCTGGTCATCTGGGTGTTAGGTATTGGTATAAAAAATTGTACTGTACTTCCCAGGGATCCACCGCTTACTGTCTTAAAAAAAAAAAAGAAAAAACGAAAAAAGGAATGCATAGGCATGAGAAGGGTGAGGTGGAGTAGGGTCTCTGTGAGTGACAGAAATAAGAATAGCATCCTGTGAGAGAGATTTGCCATAAGAAGTGTTAAAGAAGTGATACCCATTGGTAGGTTAAGATGATGTGGAGATATTAAGAGGAAAAATGACTGATGGAGAGAGTCACAGGTATGCATGTGGAGGGAAGACTAAGCAGAGGCAGTCTAAGGAAGATGTGGGAAGAGGTCATGCGTGGAGATTCCTACATGGTGACCTCCAGGCTATGATAATTACTGGGATGACCAGAGAAGTGGCTGAGGACTGTGACACATGAAGAGCTGCAGTCAGGTGAAAAGATTGACACATGCTGACATCTTTGGACTTTTTATAAATGCAAAAGGCTAGGAGCATGCAGGGAGAAGCAAACAAAATGAAGTTAAAATCAAGATCCAGTGACTTTGAGATGCATGGAATCATTGTATATAAAAGACTTGATCATACACAGAAAAATACAGAGTGGATGAGACAGTTCCAGAGTTGACCTGTTGCATACCTGAAGGACTGAGAATCTTGGCTGTGTTGCATTAGAGTTGGGCAGGAAAGTTTTTAAATCTCACTCAATAGTAGGTTCAACCCCAAGATCATTCCAGTGTGAATCCAGTGGACTGCAGGCTGAAGTTACTCTTTTCCTGCAGTCCATGTACTGTACCATCCTTTTGGTGTATGGGGATAGGGTTGTAGAGCATTTACATAACAGGGTAACTCCACCATCTGGCTATATCAGTGCCACCTCACAAAGTTACCCCTCTTCGTCACCCCCCATAAGGTACCATAGCCTGATAATAGCTTGCTGCCACCACACTATATTGCTCTTGTTACCACTGTGTGATTTTATTCTTACACACGATTGAGGTGGAGTTAGAGAGGCCTACAAGACGAAGACACAAAAGGGAATAATTAACAAGACAGGTGCAAGGGGGGGGAACTATACTATTGTATTTGTAGATTTGGGGAAAGCATTTGATACAGTTTCATGGGTGACAGTAAAAATGGGCAATGGAAAGTCAGGTTAGTGATGAAACAAAAATGGGCAATGGAAAGTCAGGTTAGTGATGAAACTGCTGTATGAAGGGGCAACTGTGTGTGAGAGAGGATGGATGGTGAAGCAAGGAATTCTGTGAGTGGGGCACATCAGATTTCTGTGTTGAATCTTGTGTTGTTATTCTGGCCCTTGTGTCATTGTCAGTTACATACTACCTTGGAAGCTTTGGTTGCTGACCATATGCAGAGGGCTTGAGAGAAGTAGGAGAGGTAAAAGGATGAAATGGAAGCAAAGGAACTGAAAATTAATACTGTTCTGATATACATGGGTCAAAGTCAGCTGGTGTAAGGGAAGTAATTTAGGACAGGGTATCATGTCTTGTGCTGTGTGCAAAAGTGGGGAAGGAATTTTGTGTATAGTTTGTAATAGATGAGTTCACAAGAAATGTAATGTTAGAGGGATTTTCTGTGCAGTGTGGCAGCATATTTTAAGAATTGTTTTGGGTAATAACTGCCTGGGATGTATGGGGGTGTTCAGCTTACTGTAGGAAGAAGTGTTGTCAGTTGCTAGAATGAGAAATGGGGTGGAAAGAGTTTAGGGAACTGTTGCCTCTCTTGACTATGTTGGGGCTTTTCCTTTCATGCAAACAACTCTAGAAAATGTATTAAGTCTTAAATTGTTTGGCAGTGAGACATGGCCCGGGTAAGAAGAGAATACAGACACTGGTAAGTACAGTGAGGATGTTGCCAGTTAAGCTTGAGTACCACATTTTCTCTCATTTTTCTGTGTCTGCCCTCATCTCTTCCTATTTCTCCCATCATTCCTGTCACTTTTTGTTACTCTTCTTTCATTTTCAGGTGGCTTACATTGTTGATAAGCCAGATAGTTTCCTGGAAGCCAGGAAACCATTTACAACATTGGGTGGTAACTATGTAACCAACCCACACATGTTCCCTTTGTGTTAGCAGGTGGGTTGGTGGAAGGTTAGTGTCCTTCTGTGTAAAATAACTAACTCAAAGGCAAACGGCCACCTGTTACGGGATTATGGTGTCTGGCAATTAATAGATAGGTAGACTAGTACAGCATCCTTGAGTTAGTGACCAGTGTGGTGTGTATGGTTTTCAGGTGTGAAAAGTTGCAACTGCTGGTGACACTCAACTCTGGCTGTGTCCACCTCTTCACCAAGTGAGCTGCCATCCATGACTGGACCACCACAAACGGTAGTACATTTACTTAAGTCACAGTGGAATCAAGGTTGGTATTACTGTCATTTTTCATTAATTCATTGCCAAGCAAGTGTGGCCTTTTCATATTTTCTATTGAAATGAGTCTTTCTCAGGTTACTTGTTATTTTTTGTGGATTACCATAGCTACTGGGCATTATTATAAACGTCTATGAAAGTTGTAAATGAGAATTCTGGGTGCATAAATCTTCCACAGACGTCTCCCAGTTGCTAACCATGTTTAATGTTCCTAACACACATTTTACATTTGAAAGCTGTCTGTCAAAGGTTGGATTAGGTTAGATGGTAGGTGGTGGTGACCATTGTACACTCGCTTGATGTAGTGCTGCCTACTTCCTTTACTTTTATCGCTTGATGTAGTGCTGCCTACTTCCTTTACTTTTATCGCTTGATGTAGTGCTGCCTACTTCCTTTACTTTTATCACTCATTTTCTGTGTATGCCCTCTTTTCTCCCATCTCTTCTGTGACTTTTTATTACTGTACTCTTCATTCCTTTTCAGGTGGCTTTACATTGAGTGAGAGGCCTAATGGTTTCCTGTAAGCCAGGAAACCATTTACAACACTGGGTGGTACCCATATAACCAACCCCAACGTGTTCCGTATGTGTCAACAAGTGGGTTGGCGGAGGGTTAGTGCCCCTCTCCATAGAACAACTAACTCAGAGACAAATGGCCATCTCTTACAGGATTATGGTTTCTGGCTAGAGATAGATAGATAAATATTTCACAGATGTCCACCAGTAGCTGGCCATATTTGACATTTCTAATGTGCATTTTTGAATTTGAAAGCTGGCCGTCAAAGGTTGGATTAGTTTCGGTTAAATCATCATGTTTCCCATAGCTTTGCCATGGGTATTTTTGTTTTCTTTCCTGGCATACACTTTGTATGTTTGATACACTGATGCTTCCAGTCAGGGTGATGGTTGAACAACTCGGCCAGTTGGAGATCGTTGCTAAACGCATTGCCACAGGCAACCTGGCTGCTTCCTTAACCCTTTAACTGCGGGTGTCATTCCAGAATGACATTGCAAAAACTGGACCAAACCGCGGGTGTCATTCTCGAATGTTTGTGAATATTTTGAATACCCCGCGTTTTTTCCGTACGCCAATTGTTTCAAGGGAGAGTAGCTATTAAGTTCTTTCACTCCAGCCAACCCCCACCTCCCTCCTCCCCCCCCTGAGGCCCCACCTCCCACCCCCTGGGCGCCCCACCCCATCCTGGACCAAACACACATCAGTATCTGTCCAGCTGTGTGAGTGAGAACACTGCTGATGTGGCAGTGAAATGCAGGCAATTACAATGCCTTTTACCTACCTCAGTGAACAGAGTGGGTGTTTATCGTATGTGCAGTGTTCATATATGTTTATAGTATTATTATCAGAATGAGGTTGGCATTTGGTAATGGTGTGTGAGCGAAAAATAGTGATTACAACACCGCTGATATTGCAGTGAAGTGCGGGCAATTACAGTGCCTTTTACCTGCCTCAGTGAACACAGAGTGTGTGTTTATCGTATGTGCAGTGTTCATATATGTTTATAGTATTATTATCAGAATGAGGTTGGCATTTGGTAATGGTGTGTGAGCGAAAAATAGTGATTACAACACCGCTGATATGGCAGTGAAGTGCGGGCAATTACGGTGCCTTTTACCTGCCTCAGTGAACACAGAGTGGGTGTTTATCGTATGTGCAGTGTTCATATATGTTTATAGTAGTATTATCAGAATGAGGTTGGCATTATGTAATGGTGTGTGAGCGAAAAATAGTGATTACAACAACGCTGATGTGGCAGTGAAGTGGGGGTAATTACAGTGCCTTTTACCTGCCTCAGTGAACTCAGAGTGGGTGTTTATTGTATGTGCAGTGTTCATATATGTTTATAGTATTATTATCAGAATGAGGTTGGCATTTGGTAATGGTGTATGAGCGAGGGTAATGGTGTGTGAGCGAAAAATAGTGATTTTAGATCGCTCACTTCTAATGGCACTGCCCATCCAGTGATAGTCAACGAAATCATGAAACCTACATCATTGCAAAGCCGAAGGTTAGTACTTTCTAATGGTACCTTATTTTTTGCTCTAGATTTATTCTGTGCAGAGTTATAAAGGTTGAAAGTTTGTTTACGTTTTGGTTGAAACCCCCGCGGGAGAGGCCAGTCGGGGCAAAACAATGCCCGCGGTTAAAGGGTTAAATACCCAGATTTTTTTTTTTTTTTTTTTTTTCCCCAGTCACTTCCACACCCCTGGGAAGGGGGGGAAAGAATACCTCCCCAGTATCCCTGCTTGTCATAAGAGGTGACTAAAAGCGGCCTTTTTGTCTCCAGTCTTTGTCTCCCTATTGTCATCTGCTCTTCTGTCCTACCTCTCTTCTTGATATTCTCATGGTTCTTCTGGCCTTTATTTTCCTTCTACTCCTACAGTGCCATATTATGGTTTGGTGCTAATTCTTTACTGTTCCTTCCTTTCCTTCCCTCCAATCACTTCTTGCAGTCAGCATTCAGCATTTAACTATCTGTGTTGCATATGTACCAAAATTACTGTCCTTGAAATTGAGAGTTTGTTATATATAATATACAGTTGACCCTCTGTCTTCATGGGGGTTAGGGGCCTGAGGCCCCCGCGAAGATCGAAAATCCGTGTAAAATTGGTGCCCCCCTTAAAAACACCCCTAGCCCCCCATTTCCTTCTTTAATGAAAGAAAACCCCTGTTTACATGTCAATAAACACTTTATTTATAATTAAAGTATGAAAAAAAAAGTTTAATTGCATAGGTGGATGGCCACTCACACTGCTTGTCACAGCTACACTCTCACCCTCCACCACCGTTACCAGGATTTTCCCTCTCATAACTTGTCCTGCAGTTCTACCTTTGGAGATGTCTTGGCTGCTCTCTTAGGGCCCATGGTAGATAAAATGATGGTGTCGCGGAGAGATCAGCGAGTACAAGCACACACAAGCGTGGTTACAGTGAGAATGGGTTTCGGGACAATTCGCCGTCAAGTCAGTTAGCAGTCACAACAGTAACAAGACAATTTGCTGTCAGGACTTTTCGCCGTCAGGACGATTCCCCGTCATGTATTTACATACTATAATACACACTGAATCTCTTGAGTGTGTGGAAGAGTTTTGTTATTTGGGAGACATGTTGTGTGCTGGAGGTGGGGCTGGAGCTAGCTCTTTGGCTAGGTTGAGAAGTGGTTGGAAGAAGTTTAGGGAGCTCTTGCCTCTCCTGACATTGAGAGGACTCTCCCTACATGCTAAGGGATCTTTGTATGCAGCATGTGTTAGGAGTGTAATGCTGTATGGTAGTGAGACCTGGGCAGTGAAGGAGGAAGATATTCGCCGGCTCAGACGTACAGAAATGACAATGATTAGGTGGATGTGCAGTGCGTCCCTGCGTCCAAGGCCTGGAGAGGCTGGGTTTACGATGGAAGAGTTGAGAGGTAGGATGGGACTGGAGTGTATTGATGTTGTGATGAGGAGAGGTAGATTGAGATGGTTTGGACGTGTGGAGAGGACGGGGGATGATAATTGGGTGAGGAAGGTGAGAGGTGTTAATATTGGGGGTGGGGTTATGAGGGGTAGACCGAGAAAGACATGGGACAAGGTCATTAAGTGTGACCTCAGGGTTAAGGGACTGAACAGGGAGGCTGCAATGGATCGTGCAGCGTGGAGAGCCACCATTAGGTGACCAAGGCTGACACATGCAAGCATGTTGGAGCCTTTAAAAAAAAAAAACGAATAGTCTTTTAAATATATGAGTTTTAAAAGTGGTGGTGGTTTATTGTTTTTATTATAAATGTAGTGACATCTGTTGAGGCTCAGCCATATCTTTCCCTACGGTTTGCATCCACTATGGTCGATCAGAATAACACGTTGAATATTGTCATTTGAGATGAATATATACTTGTACCTCTTCAGAGTCGTTTTAAAATATACCCAGGATGTTGTAGTACCAATAAAAATTAATGAAGACAGCTACAGGTGATGGTAGAATAT
This sequence comes from Coenobita brevimanus, assembly GCF_032717465.1. NCBI lineage: Eukaryota > Metazoa > Arthropoda > Malacostraca > Decapoda > Coenobitidae > Coenobita > Coenobita brevimanus. The sequence goes on along the minus strand of NC_137047.1, from coordinate 25,212,414 downwards.
AATTCAAAGTCGACTACAGTGAAGTAGAAACACATTAATTGTTGGCTAAAAGTGCAACTTATAAATGATATCCAAAGCCTACGCTATTGAATGAATATAGACTTTGATAGATCCCCCTGAAAATTAGTTATTAAAGTTTTAATTATTATAAAATAAGTATATTTATAGAATGACGGAGAATCGTCCAGGGTGCGAATTGTCCTGACAGGGAATCGTCCATGTTTTGATGGTGAATTATCTCGGAACCTGAGAATGAGAGAGCCTGCCGCGAGAGATTCAAAACAATGCAGGGGTGGCGCTGCGGGCGGTATGCAGCGTGTGGGGCGCGATTTGAATGTGTGTCCATTTTTCTCTCAACTTCGAAAAAGGTGATTTGGTTTCCCTGGTGACAAACCGCAAACAATCGAAACCGCAAACAGAGGAACCGCAAGGACAGAGGGTCGACTGTAGTTGGAATTGCCACACCCATAAGGTAATTTGTTTTATGATGTACTGGTAATGTTTTTGTTTGTTTCTGCCATAGCTGTTCATTTCAGATTGTATCAAGATGGAGGTGTGTGTGCATTTCCTTTGAAGTGAGTGGATGGCTATGAATATACACCATAACTGCACAGGACAGCCTATCAGAAGTGATTGCGTGCCTGTGGTTGGGTCTTTGGCCAGACAGACTGAGGTTGATCTACAACAACACCAACAAGTATTTAAAAACTATCTGTCTGTCTATCTATAGCCTGACTCCCTAATCCCGCAATGAGTGGCTGCAGACAAAACGCCTCCACATCACGCTGTCACCCACCATTTGACTGCCCTTCCCAACTCAGTTACACAGAGAGTAGGCCAGCATGCTCTCCAGTACAAATTTCTCTAACTATCTTCACCAAACTACATGCACAGTACACACTACACTTGCTATTCAAAATTCACAAAAATGGCGTCGATTAATCAAGCCTCGGAGTCCCCAGGGGGGGGGACCATAAATGCCCCCACCATCTGCCCCTCTCCCGGTGACGACTCGAGGTGCCTGGAACCACTGTCTGACTCTCTTCTTCTTCATTTCTGCAACGTTCGCGGCCTTTCATCTAACTTTCGCTCTGTTGAGCACCACCTCTCCTCCTCTAAACCTCACCTTCTTTTTCTGACGGAGACTCAGCTGTCTGAGGCAACCGACAGCAAACCCTTTTCTGTATCCTCCTACTTTCTCTATACTCATTTCAAAGCCAAGGTGGCTGTTGTGTATACATACGCAACGACTTATCTTGCTCTCGTGTTCCTGAACTTGATTCTTCTGAATTCTCCACACTCTGGCTTCGGCTTTCCTGTCATTCTCTGACTAAATATATCTGTGCTGTTTACTTATCCCCTAATTCTACTGACTATCAAAAATTCTTCGACTATCTTGCTTCTACGATGGAACACATTCTGTCCATTTCTCCTTTCTCTGAAATCTCCATTCTTGGAGATTTCAATGTTCACCACCACCTTTGGCTCTCCTCTCCTTTCACGGATCCACCTGGCGAACAAGCCTACATCTTTTCTATCCTTAATGACCTAAAGCAGCTTGTACAGCACCCTACCCGTATCCCTGACCGCCTTGGAGAGAGCTCCAACATACTTGACCTCTTCCTCACAACTAATCCTTCTGCTTACTCTGTTAATCTTTTCTCTCCGTTGGGCTCCTCCGATCACAACCTTATTACCTTAACCTGTCCTATCACTCCGGTACAGCCTGTGGACCCTCCAGAGAAACGTCGTCTGTGGCATTTTGGAGCCGCGAACTGGGAGGCCCTCAGGCAGTACTTCTTTGATTTTCCCTGGAATGATTATTGCTTCCATGGCCGTGAGCCATCTGAGTGTGCCTTGCGCATTACGGAGGTTATTCTCTCGGGCATGGAAGCATACATTCCTTTCTCATATCCTTTGACTAACGCAAGAAAGCCTTGGTTTAATCACGCTTGTTCTAATGCTGTCCGCAACAAGGAGAGGGCCTACAAAAGGTACCGGAGCCAACCCACCCCTGAATCACATCATCTTTACGTTTCTGCCCGGAATCGTGCTAAGTCTGTTCTTCGCTCTACTAAAAATAATTTCATCCATACTAAATGCTCTCAACTCTCCAACTCGAATTCTTCCCGTTCCTTCTGGCACCTTGCCAAAAATCTTTCTAACAACTTTACCTCATCATCCTTCCCTCCTCTTTTCTACTCTGATGGTTCTGTAGCTATTTCTTCTACTGATAAAGCAGATCTCTTCGCACAGACTTTCTCCTCCAATTCCACCTTAGGCAATTCCGGTGCTGTTCCTCCATCACTTCCCCCCTCTGACTTCCTCATGGCTGACATTAAAATTTCTTCAGTTGATGTATTTTCTGCCATCACTGGCCTCAGTACTAACAAGGCATATGGGCCTGATGGGGTCCCTCCTGTTGTTCTCAAGAACTGTGCTTCTGTGCTTACACCCTGCCTAGGCAAACTCTTTCGCCTTTGTCTGTCAACTTGTACCTTTCCTTCTTGCTGGAAGTTTGCTCTCATTCAGCCAGTCCCAAAGAAGGGTGACCACTCCCAACCCTCCAACTATCGTCCAATTGCTTTAACGTCCTGTATTTCAAAAGTTTTCGAGTCAATTCTTAATAGAAAAATTTTAAGGCATCTTTCCTATCACAACCTTCTTTCCGATCGTCAGTATGGGTTCCGTCAGGGACGCTCCACTGGCGATCTTCTCCTACCTTTCAGACTCCTGGTCATCCTCCTTTCGGGACTTGGCGAAAGCTTTGCCATTGCACTTGACATCTCAAAGGCTTTCGATCGAGTCTGGCATAAATCTTTAATTTCCAAACTGCCCTCCTACGGTTTCTATCCTTCTATCTGTGCCTTCATCGCTAGCTTCCTTTCTGGTCGTTCTATAGCCACTGTTGTAGACGGCCATCGTTCTTCTCCTAGATCTATCAACAGTGGTGTTCCTCAGGGCTCTGTCCTGTCACCAACTCTCTTCCTTTTATTCATCAATGATCTTCTAAGCTGTACATCTAACCCTATCCACTCATACGCTGATGACTCCACCCTTCACCTTTCCATTCGGTTCCCGCAACGCCCATCTCAACAGTTACTTCAAGAAACAAGGGATGAGGCTATGGCACACCTAATGTCTGACTTGGCTCGTATCTCTGACTGGGATAAAAATAATATGGTTGTCTTTAATGCATCTAAGACTCAGTTCTTACACCTATCAACCCGACAAAATCTTCCACAGGTATACCCATTAATGTTTAATAATACTCAGCTTAATCCTGCGTCATCCTTGAACATGCTTGGGGTTTCATTTACTCGGGACTTATCTTGGAAAGATCATATTACATCTCTTGTAAAATCTGCTTCCAAAAGATTGGGTGTGCTAAGCCGACTCCGCTCTTTCTTTACCCCTGCACAATTGTTGTCTCTATACAGGGGTTTTATCCGCCCCTGTGTGGAGTACAACTCTCATGTGTGGGGAGGCTCCCCACACACAGCTCTTCTCAATAGGGTGGAGTCAAAGGCTTTTCATCTCATTAACTCTCCTCCTCTTACTGACTCCCTTCAACCTCTGTCTCTTCGCCGCACTGTTGCATCTTTATCTCTTTTCTATCGCTACTTTAATGGTCACTGCTCCTCTGAACTGTCTGCTTGCATTCCTCCACCTCTACGACGTGCGCGTAGCACCCGTCTGGCAGCAAACTCTCATCCCTTTTCTGTCCAACTCTCTAATGCAAGAGTTAACCGTTACTCCCAGTCTTTCATTTATGCAACAGGTCAGCTCTGGAACTGTCTCCCTCTATCTGTATTTCCTGCTGCCTATGATCTCCAGTCTTTCAAACGCAGTGTGTCCAGGCATCTCAAAATGATCGGATCTTGAATTTGGCTCTCTATTGTATTTTGTTTTTCTCTTGGAGGGAACTGTTACTGCGGGCTCATGGCCTTTGATTCCTTCTTCCTCGCATAAAAAAAAAAAAAAAAAAAAAAAAAACTCACTCCCCTCTCCCTCATATACCTCTCAACATGAATATGGAAATAATTTTTCTATACCAGAATATCTACAGTTGGTATTGTGTGTGTGTGTGTGTGCTTTGTGTCAGTTTACTGTATTATATTGCCCAGTCCAGGTGAAGACATATCATAGATACATGTACTGTATAGCTTTATCTTTGCATCACCCTTGTTGGCCAATCATTTTATATGTAATCATGTGTATGCAGTATGCTGAGGTGAATGTTTTGGGTAATGTTGCAAGAGGCAGACTGAGAAAGACGTGGGACAAGATCATAGAGTGTGACCTCACAAATGAGAGACTGATTAGAGAGGCTGCTGGATATTGAGCAGTGTGGAGGGAGCAAGAATTTAGTTATCATTCTGCATTTCCTGCTTAATATTTAAAATGTGTGTATGTGTGTGTGTGTGTGTGTTCTTACCTACCTAATTCTTACCTAATTGTATCTTTACAGGAATGAGTCAAGCTCGTACTGTCCCGTGTCTTAAACCATATTTATCGTACATATCCTTAAATTTGTGAATTGTTTTGGCACACACTATTTCATTCGGTAGTGCATTCGATTGATCAATTGCTCTGTTTGGGAAACTGAATTTCCTTACGTCTTTATCACCTCTCTTCTTATGCAGTTTTTTGCAGTGTCCTCTTGCTGATACTTCTCCATATGTTAAGTAATCATTTATGTCTATTTTCTCCTTTCCTGATATGCATTTATATAGCATTATCATGTCACCTCTTTTCCTTCTCTCCTGTAGTGTTGGTAGATTCAGTTTATTTAGTCTTTCTTCGTAGCTTAGGTCCCTTAAGCTTGGTATCCATCTTGTAGCGGCCCTTTGAACTTTTTCAATCTTGTCTATGTGCTTTTTGAGATGAGGACTCCAGACTACTGATGCATATTCCAGGGTTGGTCTAATGAATGATGTTATTATCCTTCTTAGCATGTCTTCATTTATGTATGTGAATGCTATTCTCATATTTGCAAGCAGTGTATACATGTTCCGTACCTTCTCGCTGATGTGGTCAGCCGGAGATAGTCTGTTATTGATAATCACACCTAGGTCTTTCTCTCTTTCTGAAGTGTATAGGGTTTTATTTCCTAACTTATAATCCCAATCAGGTCTTTTTCCACTTTTACCAAACTTGATTACATGACACTTGTCCACATTGAATTCCATTTGCCATGTACTACTCCATTCATGAAGTTTATTTAATTCTTCTTGTAGCTCTTTACAAGAGTCTGTGTTAGTAATTCTCCTTTGTATTTTTGCATCATCAGCAAACATATTCAGATAGCTCTCATTTCCAATGTTACTGTTTATATCATTTATATACACTAAAAACATGATTGGTGCCAGCACTGAACCCTGTGGTACTCCACTAGTCACTTCTTTCCATGATGAGTAGTTTCCTCTTAGTACTGTCCTCATTTCTCTTTTTATGAGAAAGTCTTGCATCCAACAAAACAGTTTGCCTCGAATTCCTCCTTGATGGTACAGTTTCCATAAAAGTCTTTGGTGTGGTACTGTGTCAAAAGCTTTCTTGGAATCTAAATAGATACTGTCCACCCATCCTTCCCTTTCCTGCATTGTGTTTGTTACTCTGTCATAGTAGCTCAACAGATTAGTAACACATGATTTTCCTTTTCTGAAACGAAACTGTTTTTCTGTTATCATACTGTGTTCTTCTAGATGATTTACCCAAGCTTTTCTTATAAGTTTTTCTAATACCTTGCTTACAACACTGGTCAGTGATACTGGTCGGTAGTTGAGTGGATTTTGTCTATTTCCTTTCTTGAATAAGGGGACAATATTTGCTTTTTTCCAAATATCAGGTAGTTTACCTTGACTCAAAGATTTCTTGAAAATTAAAAATAATGGTTTACATAACTCCTTTGCACGTTCTTGTAATACCCAACATGAAATTTCATCAGGACCACTTGCTTTTCCTCTGTCTAATCTACTTAACTCCTCCTGTATTACTTTTTCTGCTATTTGTATATCCGGTAGTATGTGTGGACATGCGTGTTCCACATAGTCCCTCTCAAAATTTTTTTCTTCTGTAAAAACTAATTGGAAATTTTTATTTAGTGCTTCACAAATATCTTTCTCTTGTGTATAAGTGATTCCCTCGTCCGTAATGGATTGTATTATATCTTTTACTTTAGTTTTGCTTCTGATATAGCTGTAAAACAGCTTTGGTTGATCACTACTATTATATATTATATCCTCCTCATACTGTTTTTGGGCTTCCCTCCTTATTCTTGTATAGTCATTTCTTGCCTGTTTGTAATTATTATACGCCCTTTCACTATTGTGTCTTCTGTATCTATTCCACAACAAATCTCTTCTTTCTTTTGATATTTTACATTCTGTATTGAACCATTTCTGTATTTTCTTATCTGCTTCTTAGTGCTGTGGGATGTACTTCTGGACTCCTATTTCATAAAATTCACAAAATTTTTTATATACAGCATTTAAATCTTTTCCTCTAAGCTCATTTTCCCAATCAACTTCTAAGAAATACTTCTTTAGGTCTTGATAATTTCCCTTTTTATAGTTTAGGCTCTTTTTGTAACTATCATTGCTGTTTACTATGTCATATGCAATCCTGAAGTTATAATTTAGTACTGTATGATCGCTTTTGCTGAGTGGAGGGTGATATATTAAACTGTCAATATCATTTTCTTGCCTTGTAAATATTAGATCTAGCACTGAAGGTACATCAAGTCCTCTTTTTCTGATGGTTTCCCTCACATGTTGCGTTAAGAAAAACTCTTGTACGAGATCCAGGAGCTTTTGGTCCCAACAGCTTTCTTGGCTATTTATATCTAGAGTATTCCAATTTATATTTGTATTGAAGCCCCCAAGTTAGTATAATTCTTTCCGATTTCTCTTCCATTTTATGTAGCAATGATCTTACACTCTGAATTGTACTGTCTGCCAGGTCCTCATATTCGTCTCTTTCCCATGTGTTTGATCTGGGTGGCATGTACAAATTGGCTACAATTACTTTACCTTCAGATGTGTCGATCTCTACTGCAATCAGTTCTACTTGTGATGGTATACCTAGTTTTATTTCCTTACTTTTAGATTTTTCTTAGTTAATATTATAATTCCTCCTCCTTTTTTTAAATATCTGTCTCTTCTCCATATATTGTATTCCTCTAAGTTTAGTATGTCATTTGATATCCTTGGTATTAATTTTGTTTCAGTTAGGCATATTATTTGTGGTTGATTTTCTCTGACATAATCATTCATCTCTAGTAATTTAGATACCATTCCATCCACATTTGAGTACATCAACTTTATCATCTTGTTTATATACTTGTCATGAGATGGTTCTACTACCTTCCTCCTTTTTCTTCCATCCTGTTTGTGTACCACTTTCATTCCTGCAATCCTATTACTTTGTAAAAAAATTTCTTCTTCTCCTCTTCTGATCTTCCCTCATTTTTTGTTTTTGCTTCCTCCCTTTTCTCTTTCAGTAATTCCAGTTCCTCTTGTGTTAGACATCTTTTTATCCATACATTTTTGAACTCCTCTTTTTCCTTAAGATTCTTTGCATTTTTTAGTATCTCTTCCACAGTGTTTACACTCTGGAAAGTCACCTTTAGAGGTCTTGTCTTGCTTTTCTCGTATTTCCCTAACCTTTTGTGTTCCTCTATGTCTTTACTACAGATTTCCTCTGATACTTCTTTCAGTAAGTTCATTACATTTGCCATCTCCTTTTTGTCTCTTGTGATCTTGTTTTTAACTTCATCCTCTTCTATACCAGTGATTACTATTGATTTGTTTATCTCTACTGAAACTCTGACTAACTTTGGATTGTTTTGGATTATTCTTTTCACCTCCTTTTTAATGATTTTTTCCTCCACCCTTGTTTCTAAGTCTTTCTTTACTTTCACCATTTCAGCATACGTGGTTTCTACATCATTTTTGTAGCTTTGCACAGTTTCATTTACTTGTGTTATCTTCTCCTCAATATCACTGCTCTGGTCAATAAGACTGCTAACTTGCCTAATTGTCTCTGTGTCATTATTGAACTCTTCCATAACACTCTCGTGATTGACTACTGTACTTGCCATTTCACTCATTTTCTTCCTAACTGTACTCAATTCCATGGTTAGTTCACTGATGGTTGTGTCTTTCTTATTGGCCTCCCTTCCTAGTTTTTCTATTTCTTCCTTTTGCAAGTGCATCTGCTTCTTTATTTCATCAATTTCATTTTTGAAAGCCATTTCTAGTTTGTTTACACGTTCAACCAGTCTATTGTGGGTCTCTACTTCAACCAGTTCTTGGTAGAAATCATCATTTTGCTTTTTACCTTTATCCCTTTTCTTTTCCAAATTTGTTTTACTGAAGGATGTATCCATTTTGCAATACTTAAAGTGCAAAGCATATACTTACAATCTCCGTGTTGTTGTAGTCTAAACAAACCTCAGAGATTACTCAGTGTATTCTTTCGTCTTGGTTCTATTTCCTGTTTTTGCAAGTCTTGTTGAAACTTATTATTTTTTTCCTTTTTATAATGAACAATCATTTAGTCTAACCTGGTACTGAGCTTGACTCATACAAAGATACTATTTAGGTAATGCCACTGGCCGTGATGATTTGGTACGGAGCGGCGGTGTCACACGTCCGCCTAGATTGAATCCCTCTGTGTGTGTGTGTGTGTGTGTGTGTGTGTGTGTGTGTGTGTGTGTGTGTGTGTGTGGGTTTGTGGGTGTGGTTATTTTACTTCTGCAGGTGTAAACACAGTGGCTGCTCACCAAAATTGCTCTTCTCTTACAGTATACCAGGCTTCTTTCAAGGGATAGGGAGTTGAGGGATGTTTGTATAGCCAGGGAGTGGAGCTGCTACAGCTTCCTTTCAGGGGACAGAGAGGTAATTGGGGGATATTTGTATAATCAGGGAGTGTAGTTTATATAATCAGGGAGTGTAGCCAGCTAATTATGTGAGTGCCACTAGTCACAGGCATCAGTTTGTAGTCCCCAGGTGTAATTAACAGACAAAAGCCATGAATCGAGGTCACAGAGTTTAAGTAAGGCACTGACATGAGTTGTGATTTAATTATGACAGTTCTTTCACCTTGACCTGCCTAGATTTTCAGCCTCTTGTAGCTTTATTTCATTCAACTCAGTGACAGAAAAAAAGTGTTGTGCTTCAAAATCCTTTCCATGGCACTTCTTTGTGTACCTGTATAGCATCGTACCATACTATGTCAACTCAGTTTTAAGATGATTTTCAATTTTATACCAAGGTTGTAGTAGAAGTAGTAGTAGTTGCAGCCCCTGGTTCATTGAGCAACATGAACCCAGTGGACTGCAAGTGGAAGGTGCTCTTCTGCAGTCCACCAATTATATCAGTGCCACCCCATGAAGACTCCAGGGTTATTCCAAGCCAGCTCACCCAAAGCCTCCCAGTTAATGCCATTAATTATCTGGGAAAAATTAAAGATAATGCTTGTTTTTAATCTGTCTAACCAAGTTAAATCTTTCTGTCTTCAGAGAATGTTATGGAACTTAACTAGGACTGAAAAGGTTAATATATGATTTTTATTTTCAGGTTATAGTTGACTCGGCCATGGAAACTGCCATTTCATCATATTATATCGTATATAAAGGCTTCAACATGCTTTGCTTGCATCGGCTTTGGTCACCTAATGGCGGCTGTCCATGCTGCTCGATCTCTGGCAGTCACCCTGACAATTATCTCCACCATCCAGTAAGTACCTGAATGTGATTGCATATTGTTCTAGACTAAATCTAGTGGTTTACAAGCTGATGTTGCCCTTCTCCTGCAGTCCACCATCCTCCTCTTGGGGTTTAGGAAGTTTGAAATGTTCATCTATTGGTACCACTGCATGAAGACATTCCTTTGCAGTACCAGATTGGTTTTATACTCCAAATTATTGGCTATTGTGCTCATTAGTTCACTTTATCATATTTTTCTATTTTTCTGCATTCTGTACCCTACATTATCCTGTCTTTGGTTGGGAAAAGAGAATGATGATTTTTCTTGCACTTAATAATACTTGCCAAATGTTTATCATGTATTTTTCCCTGTGTAATATAAGCAACCATATTTGCCTCTCAGTTTCCTAGCCTCATCAGCTTCCATACCATGCTTTCTTAATTGATCACCTATTATATCCATCCATCATCTTGTTCTGTGAGAGAGGGGGGTGTAAGTTGGGGGGAAGGCAGCAAAATGGCAGAGGACAAGGTGACATGGAGGCGATTTGTTTGTGACCACCCCTTACAGGATTATGGTGTCTGACTAATTATGATGGATTCTTGTCCTAACATGCCTCCCACCTCTAAGCTCAGTGTATCCTTTTCACCACCGTATCATATCCATTCTCTCCATATAATCATTTTTGTCTAATGATACACTCTTCAACACTTACATCACCAAATTTCCTCACTTCTTATATAATTTTTACCTCACTTGTTGGCAGCTGTAAGAAATGTCTCGACTCCTTGCATTATTAAAAATTGACATTTCATCACTCTTTTATTTATAAGCATTTGTAGCAGCCTCGGACTTCATAGTGTGTCCTATAGTGCTGTGTTTAGGAAGAGAATTGGTAGATAGCTTAAGAATAGAGAGGAATGTAAGTTTGATGATTTTTTTTTAATTTGTGTCAGTAGGAACAGGATATTGGTCAGGGATGGGAAAGATACATTTGGTGAGCAGTTTGTGTCATAGGATTAACTACTAGACTCACACTTCAAGTTTAGGAACCAATTTAGGAAGTAAAGAAGCCATGAAGTCAAGAAGCTTTGTATAATGGAGGGAGGTGTGGAAATTTCAAGAGTTGGGGGGGAGGAGGTAGACAAAATAAACTTAGGCTGAGTTACTGGAGATGGCAATGAGTACAGTATGGGGTAGAGTAGAAGTCATAGATGTAGCCTGGCTGGACAAGGGAACCCTTGGGGTTGAGGTGGCTTTGTGATGGAATTATGAAGTGGAAATAGGACTGAAAATTATGCTTGATACATAGAAGAATGGTAGAGTTAGGGAGAAGGAAGGTAAGAGTAAAGGAGAAGAAAGATGGAGTCAGGGAGTTTACCCTATTTTTGAGCTTTATGCCACGTCCCCTTTTGACGATAAGGGCTAAGGTGTTGCCCCTGGGTAGAGGACTTTGTTTTGGAGTGTGTAGCACTTTATGACCAGATACCCTTCCTGACATCTACCAGTGACCCTTGGGTGAACTTGAACCTCCAACCCTTCAGTCAGATCGGAGCGCTTTTAACCCACTGTGCCATGGCGGCTACAATTTTTTTTTTTTCCCCCCAGAAGGAACTAACAAACAAGACAGATTCCAGAGAAAAAACATACTAGTATATATATATATATATATATATATATATATATATATATATGTATATGTATATTTATTTATTTATATATAAATATATATATATATATATATATATATATATATATATATATATATATATATATAATGTATATATATATATATACTGTATATATATATATATATAAACATATACACTCAATCCTTAAGTAACACGTGGTTGAGTAACACGTTTTTGTTCTAACGCGGTCAGCATAATGAGACAAGTCATGTCAACACGTGGAAAAACTCGAGCTCACGCGGGAAGTCAGCTGGCCTGGGGACGAAATTTGAAAGCCGCGCGCTATGATGTCACCCTCTAACCTCTGGGTACATTTCCTGGGCGCATATTTCCATTCTGTATGGGTATTTATCTTAGTACCACAGCCAGCCACCTCAGCCAAACAGCCCTAGTGAGATGGGATAGGTTAGGGTAGGTTAGGTTGCTGAAACTTTGCCTGGGAAGCACAGTGGGCATATTTTCGTGAAAAACCTATGGTTAGTTTTGAAACGAATGGGCAAGCGTTGTTCTTGGCTGAGGGTTCCTGGTGGTTTTTATGAATACGCATACAGAATGGAAATACAGTAACCCCTCCAATATCCGGATCAATAGAGCCATCGGTAGGTTCGGATATTGGTTTTGTCCGGATATTGGGCCCCAGCTTATGGACTTGTATTTACGGACCCTAACACAGAGAAACACCTATACAACTCCCTCCGGACATGCATAGCACCTATTTAACACCCAAATCACACCAATAAGGCACATAAATGACTGAAATAAATGCAATAGAAACATAAAATGTGGGTTTAGAAGTATGTTCATACATTAATAAACATTCTGGTACTTATGAACTCTAACCGAACCTAACCTAACCGAACCTAACCGAACTCTGAAAAACACATTCCTACTGCACATGCATGAGGTAAGTTTAGTATGGAAAGAAGTACAGTATGACACTTTCTGGTAAGTATAGTATGGGAAAAAATACAATATGAAACATTCTGGTAAATATAGTATGGAAAATAGTACAACATGAAACATTTTGGCTACTTGCTAGCAAGTCCCCTGGCCACCTCGATGAATAACCGCCTCCTCTCGGACTCTGACAGTAAGAACGATTTCCTGAAGCACTTGCACTACACTCTTCCTGAAGTCTTGCACTGAACTTAGTCACTAACACACAGAAGTCCGTTCTTTTCACAGTGTTCACTTTAGTCCAAATAATGTTCCATTAAATTTAAGTGTTGCACATTAACTTTTCCCAAGTTTTTTTAAGTTTCCAAAGCCAAAACAAAGAAGGTTAGTTACGTTAAATTTCTTTTCTACTTAGTCTTTTCTCCCAACTTGAAAACCTTAACACAACACACCGTTTTTTTTCACTGCACAACACTCAAAATTCCCATGTGGTCTAGTGGAGAAGTTCTTGTTGTTTATTCACTGTCAGAGCCCGAGAGTATCACTGGCAGGCGTCCAAGGGGTGCATCGGTGGGTAGTGGTGATGGCGATACACCGACTACAGAAGACTCTGAAGACAGCCGCAAACTCACGTCGAGCGGTGACTCCACTGTAGCTGATGTGCTGGGCTGTGGCTCGGAGCATGAGGGCCTGTCTTGGGAGGCAACGGAGTGGAACCAGGGCTTGGCACAGCGGGGTCCACGGGCCTGAAAAAACTGTCAATCATTGACTGATGCAAGGACAGCGATTCTGGCGATTGATGATGCGCTGCCGGAAAGCACGCACTTCCTCCACGAGTCCCAAGGGCCCCATCTCCCTGTCGCAGTCCGGGTGTTCCAGGTAGTCTAGGACGAACTCTAGATGTTCCCGGAGTGCGCTCAGCAGGGATGTCTGGAGTAGTGTCCTGCTGGGCGGAGTCTCATCATCATCGCCTTCGTCGTCGGAATCTTCAAGTTCGTGACTGACACCAGCAACCAAAGACGCGATCTCGATATCAGACAACGTCTGATACCCAGGATCGCCCTCGTCGTCGTCCAACCACTCACGAACATCGTCCACATCAACATCGTCGCCGTGCATACGTAGCCGTGCATGGAAGTCATCCACGTCAAACCCTAGGAAATCGTACTCCACATCTGTTCCGAGAAGCAGACGAGACCAACCATTTTCAAGAGTTTTCACAGGGACTTCCTTCCATGCACTAGCCCAGTTGTACAGCGCAGACTTGATGTTGTAGCGGCGAAGGTTTTCCAAAGTCCGCTTGCCTCGAGTGTCACGTCCTTCCCTGCGCTCGTCCTCGTCCTCGAGAACCACCATCACCTCGTCCAGGAACTTCCGACGGTACAGGCGCTTTGTTGCCACGATCACTCCTTGGTCCATTGGTTGAATGAGAGTAGTCGTATTAGGTGGCAGAAACATGCACCTAATACGGCCATTCTCAGCAACCAAGTCCTTGTCGCACGGGTGGGCAGGTGCATTGTCGAGGAGAAGGAGAGCCTTTACCTGGTCGCGAGGAATTCCCAGTGTCTTCGTCTGGTAATGTATGACCTCCTTGACGAAGTGATGGTGAAACCAGCCTTTGAAAATCACAGCTGTGAACCATGCTTTCAAAGAATGGTACCATACGACAGGAAGGACATCCATCACCCCACGAAGGCACCGAGGCTGCTTTGCACGGCCAACAATAACGGGCTTAAGCCGGTGCATGCCGTTAGCATTGGCACAACACAAAGCAGATATCCGTTCCTTAGAAAGCTTGCGGCCAGGTACACGCTTCTCCGTCTCATCGGCGAGAGTGTTCGTTGGCACCGAGCGATAGAATAGGCCAGTTTCGTCAGCGTTATAGACTTGACCGAGAGTGAGGCCCTCCCTGTCGATCAAGCCTTTCACCTTGTGCCGAAACTCGTCCACTCCATCCTCGTTAGCGTCCAATGCTTCGCCATGTGCTTTACGGTTAGTAAGGCCATGTCGTAACTTGAACGCAAGAGCCAACCCTCGGATGCCTTGAAGTCAAGGGCGTCGTGAAGCCTTGCAAACTTCTCAGCAGCAGCCTTTAGCTCCGTTCCACGTACCATCACACCAGCTGCATGTTGCTGTCGATACCAAATCAACATGGAGTGGTCGATCTCTGCATACTTGGGGGTAAACATAACCTTCCTCTCCACGTTGCGTTTGCTTCTCGATGAGAAGTCAGCCGTGTACTGCATGAGCTTGTCTCGGGAACACTTGATATCGAACAAAGTCGACCGGGCCAGGTTGAACTCGCGGAGAATGCGAGAGGAAGACCAACCCGCATCAACCTTCTCCAATATCTCCCGTTTCTTCTCCAGAGTCAACACCACTCTCTTCCTTTTCTCAGGAGGCAGGGCCATCATCACACACACTAAGAGTATGGCAGAGAGCAGCAGGAGGCCTTGCAGCAAGTGCGGCACCACCACAAAAGCGAGCACGTGGGCAGCCATGGCGAACAGCGCAGGTCTTGTCGCGGTGAGAGACAGGCGGGAAGTGGGGAGGATGCAGCGGCGCTCTATCGGACGTCGGAGGAATGACGAACCAAAACAATGCTCTCATGCGGCGCGCGCGGCAAGTTCAAATTACGGACGGCAAAAAATCGATTTTTTTTTCCAATTTTTTTGGATTTTCGGACCATTTTGGGAATGTTTGATCCCAGGACAATAAGGTTCGGTTAGTGGGGATGTTCGGTTATTGGGCGTCCGGATATTAGAGTGATTACTGTATGTTTTCTGGGCAAACTCAAGGCCGAACGGTTTGACGAAATTTATGGGTTTTGGAAATTTCAGGGGACAAAATGGAACGACAATGTATGCTAATCAGAAAAAAAAAAAAAAAAAAAATCCTTGCGTTCTCGTAAGTTACAGTTCAGTTCCACATTCTTCGTTTGATTTCATGCTTCCCAACACATTTTGGACCAACTGGGCATATGGTTATCAGTCCTTTCTCATGCCTCATCTAGTTCTTACCCACAATTATCATGGATTGTGCACTTTTAAGGAATGAAATGGAACGAAAATGTTTGCTAATTAAAGGAAAAGTTACTCTTTCGTCCATGTGTTATCGTAGCGTTCAGTTCCACATTCTTCGTTCGATTTAATGCTTCCCAACACTTCCAACTAACTGAGCATACTGTTATCAATCCTTTCTCATGCTTCACCTAGTTCCACCCCACACTCATAATGGGTTTCGCAGTTTTAGGGGACGAAATGGAAGGGAAAATGTTTGCTAATTAGAAAAAAAATACTTTCGTCTATGTGTTCTTGTTAGTGTTCAGTTCCACATTTTTCGTTCAGTTTCGTGCTTCCCAACACATTTAGGACCAACTGAGCATACGGCTATCAAGTCCTTTCTCGCGTCTCACAGACTCTACCTCACAGTCATATGGGTTTCAAGTTTTAGGAGACGAAACTGAACGAAAATGTTTGCTAATCACACACACACACACACACACACACACACACACACACACACACACACACACACACAAAATACTTCTGCTCGTGTAAGTGAGCATTCAGTTTCACATTCTTCGTTCTTCTTCCTGATAGTCTTATGTTTGTCGGATTACTTCTGGGAGGTAAATAAACGTTTCATACTAAATCTGTTTCCCCCGTCGTTTTAAGTTGTATTCCACTGTCAACTTGTTTGACACATCAGGTTTACGGCAAAATTAGGCCCTGTCCTAACCTAAGTGTTTAAACTTGACCTAACCTAGCTTAACTATACCTTATAATTTAACCTAACCTAACATAGCATCCAGCTGGGAAGTTGGGAGACGAAAATCACCTTTGAGTACATCAAGACAATAATGTTATGGCTTAAGGAACGTGATGATAAAAAGTGGGAAATTTTTCAGCAGGAAAAGGTAATTTACCACCCAGAAAATAGTCAGAAAAATACAGAAAACAAACTGGAGGAATATGAACTGAATTGGTAAGGTTCTTCCACTGCTTTAAGCGTACAAATACCAAAATGGCAAAAGAAAATAAGAAAAACCATAGCATAAAAGAAAGCACCATCATAACGATTTGGAAGGACAGGGAGAAGATAAAGATCGTGCGTAGGAAGTGATGCAATCCTGGCAGATGTGAAGGTTTATATGTTGTCCTGAAACTGACTGAGAAGCTTATAGGGCGTTATGTGGAGCGTCAGAGAAAACAAACTCTCACTTTTACCCCTTTTTACCATCTTACCCCACGTATTTACCTCCACCTATACGCACCATCAGGTAAAACACTGAAAGAGCTATAACTGTTGTAATTAAAAACATCAGTGGTATTAAAAATGGCATTAACAAAAACAGAAGTTGGACTGGGTCAACACCACCTCCACCGAGTACCCTTTTGTTGATACGTAGCTCCACGGTATTTTACTCCCGCCCCCCAACCCCAAAGTTGTTGTCAAAGTTTCGCCTTCTCGTATCATGTGGCCTTCGGGAGAGACATTAGGCTGTATAGTTAGACTAAAATTTACGGGTCTGGCTGTTTTAGGGAACAAAATGGAGCGAAAATGTTTGCAAACCAGAAAAAAGGTACTCTTTCATCCATGTGTTCTCCTGAGTTAGCGTTCCATTTCACATTCTTCGTTCGTAATTTCGCTCTTTAACACATTACTCTTCGTTGGTATCGCTCTTCCCAACACATTTCAAACTGATTGAGCAGTTTAGCCATATGTTTAGTTTATCAGAAATGCGTTGGGAAACCGGGATATCAAACGAAAAAATGTGAAACTGAGCAACGCTAACTCATGAGAATACACGGATTAAAGTAATTTTTTCTTGTTAGCACAAATTTTCGTTCTATTTCGTACTCTAAAACTGCCAGATCCATAAATTTTTGTCTAACCATATGGCCTAAGGTCTCTCCTGAAAGCTTCCACATGATATGAGAGAGGCGAAACTTTGACAACAACGACATTGGGGTTGGGGGATGGGGGAGGAGATACTATATGTATCAACAAAGAATCCCAACTTTTATTTTTGTTAATGCTATTTTTAACACCATTGATGTTTTTAATTACAACAGTTATATCTCTTTCAATGTTTTACCTGATGGTGGGTGCAAGTGGGGGTAATTTACGTGGGGTTAGGTGGTAAGAAGGGGTAAAAGTGAGAGTTTTGGAAAGTTGTCAGAACACATTGTACCATTATACATGTAAACATATTGTCTGAGTGACTAGGATTTGGGTACCACGGTCCTTGTCCAGTCCCTATTGCCCGCGGTACTCAAGGATTGAGTGTATATACTGTATATATATACAGTATCTATCTGTCTATCTATCATCCAATCCTACATTGCCCCATGAGGAGTGTAGGAGCCTGGGGCTAGGCAGTTGGTCCCGACATTTAAGATGAGAGTGACCAGCCTCACTCATCCCTGAGTGGCATTACACGAGCAATCATCCCCAACTACCCCTTGGATATAAACCTTCACCGGCTCAATCCTATTAGAGTTCAATAATTACCCACTAAACCACCAGGCGCCAAAATTTGGTTATATGGTTACCACCCAGCATAGTAAATGGTTTCCTGGTGTACAGGAAACCATTTGGCTTGTCACTCAGTGTAGAGTCACCCACAGGCAGAAGGAAGAGAAAAGAATGAAGGAAAGAAAGACAGAATATATATATATATATATATACTGTATTACTGTATTCATTGATTTGGGGAAGGCATTTAATACAGTCCCATGGGTGACAGTAAAAATGGGCTATGGGAAGACAGGTTAGTGATGAAACTGCTGTATCAAGGGGCAACTGTTTGTGAGAGAGAATGGAGGGTGAGGTAAAGAATTTTATGAGTGGGGTTCATCAGAGTTGTGTGTAGTAGTAGTAGTAGTTCCCTGGGCAGTCTGGCTGAACAGCCCCGAGTTTCAAAGGAAGGCCACGGCCAAGACCGGGCTTTTCCACAGAGCTCTCAAGGAGTGTATGTTGTGTTGTTGGTGCAAGCGATTGTGTGCAGTGTAGTCTTCTATGGGGTGCTGGACAGGCATCAGCAACAGAGTCATCCAGCCTCATCTGATAGCTCAAGAGGACTTGATGATGCCCACATCTCAGAATCCTTTGCTGTTATCCTGGCACTTACGTCATTGTCAGTTAGTTACGGGTACTACTTTGGGAGCTTTTTTATAACGATGAATCATCTTTGAATGCCGAGAGTATGCACAGGACTAGAGAGAAATACGAGAGGTGAGAGGATGAAATGGAAACAAAGGAACTGAAAATTAATGCTTTACTAATAAGCAGAGGTCATAGTCAGTTGTTGTGCGGAAAGTAGAACTGGGTATCGTGCCTTCTATGTGAAAAAGTGGGGAAGGAATTTTGCTATATATACAGCATTATACAGTATAGAAGCAATAGGTCTAATGCACTACTATGTCAGTACACAGTTTGAATTGTGCACACACACACACACACGCACACACACACACACACGCACACACACACACACACACACACGCACTCACGCGCGCATGCACGCACACGCACTCACGCGCGCATGCACGCACACGCACTCACGCGCGCATGCACGCACACGCACTCACGCGCGCATGCACGCACACGCACTCACGCGCGCATGCACGCACACGCACTCACGCGCGCATGCACGCACACGCACTCACGCGCGCATGCACGCACACGCACTCACGCGCGCATGCACGCACACGCACTCACGCGCGCATGCACGCACGCACACACGCGCGCATGCACGCACACGCACTCACGCGCGCATGCACGCACACGCACGCACGCACGCATGCACGCACGCATGCACGCACACGCACTCACGCACGCATGCACGCACACGCACTCACGCACGCATGCACGCACACGCACTCACGCACGCATGCACGCACACGCACGCATGCACGCACACGCACTCACGCACGCATGCACGCACACGCACTCACGCACGCATGCACGCACACGCACTCACGCACGCATGCACGCACACGCACGCACGCACGCATGCACGCACACGCACGCATGCACGCACACGCACGCATGCACGCACACGCACTCACGCACGCACACGCACTCACGCACGCACTCACGCACTCACGCACTCACGCACTCACGCACGCACGCACACACACGCACGCACGCACGCACACACACACACACACACACACACACACACACACACACACACACGGAGTCATCCAGCCTCTTCTGATAGCTCAAGAGGACTTGATGATGCCCACATCTCAGAATCCTTTGCTGTTATCTTGTCACTTATGTCATTGTCAGTTAGTTACCAGTACTACTTTGGGAGCTTTTATATAATGATGAATCATCTTTGAATGCTGAGAGTATGCGCAGGGCTAGAGAGAAGTATGAGAGGTGGCCTTCCTTTGAGACTCGGGACTGTTCAGCCAGACTGCCTAGGGAACTACTACTACTACTACTACTACACACAATTCTGATGCACCCCACTCATAAAACACACACACAGGTTGCTGACAGAGACGGAACTCTTAGTGGATCATGGGGAATTAATCGCCGAACCAGCAGCAAAAAGGAACACAGCCTATTGTGATTATGTAAATGAATATGTGAATGGTGGTCCCGTATGATAGTGGTGAAAAAAAGTGCAGAGTTTGGTCCAACAAGAGTACAACATAGTGAAAGTGTAAAGTTTTTTGTATCATGGCGGAAGGAAGCGGCTAGTTTGAGGGCTTTACCGACGAGGAAAGACTGACAAAGAGAGTGTATGTGAGTGAGGTGGAGGGGGGAAGAGGGAGGGGGAGGCGGAGGATGAGATGGAGGGATGGGGTGGAGAGGTATATGAGAGAAAGGGGTGTGAGTTGGGAGCAGGGCAGTGAAATGGCGGGGGACAGGGCGACGTGGAGGTGATTTGTTTGTGGCCACCCCAAACGGGATTGAGGCATTTGGCAATAGATAGATAGATAGACCAATGAGCATAAGGGTGAAGGAAGTGTTAAACGGAATCAAACAAGAGTTGCAGGAGTGGAGAAAATGGTAGAGAGGAATGTCCAGGAATTAAAGAAGGTATGGTCAGTAATTAGAGAGTTACAGGATCAGACCTTAGAACTGGATAAAGAGAGTAGGATACTTCAGAACAAGTTGGATAACATCTGTACACGCAGTGCTGAACAAGAAAGGCAAGTCATGGAATTAAAACTGAATAATGAATCTGCCTCAAATGAAATAAATCAGCTTAAGAGGGAAAATAAGAGGTTGGAAGAAGAAAGGGACAGGATGAAAAGTATACTAGAAGAGCATGAATCAAAGTCAAGGATGCATGATGAACATATTAAGGAAATCAAGGAGCAGCACAAGGGGTGGAAGAAAATCCAGGAGGAAGGAAATATAAATTTGAAGATCATAGAACAACAAAGCAGGGAAAAGGTGGAAAAGGAAGTGGTTAGAGTACTAAGAAGCAGAGAATCTTTAGTCAGGGATGTAGCAGACAAGAAAAAATGCATAATTTCAGGACTAAAAGAAAAATGGGTGACAGTAAGGTCAGAAAGGGAAAGAGAAGAACTGAATAAGGCAAAAGAAATAGTATCAGTAGTTATGGAGGATAACAATGAAGCTCAAGAAGAGATTGAAGAAGTCTTTAGATTAGGAAAATACGAAGAAGGAGGGGCGAGGCCAGTTAAAGTAAAGTTTAAGTCTCGGGCAGTGGTAAATGAAATTATCAACAAAACTAGGAAATTATCAGAAAAGGAAGAGCTCAAGAATGTTTGGACAAGGAGAGATGCAAATGAGGAAGAAAGAGCTAAAATAAAGGAGCCATTAAAGGACCAAAGGCAAAAAACAAAGAGAGAACGGAGGAAGAGAAGACAGTGTTCTATTGGAGAGTTATGGATCAGAAATTGAGGAAGTGGTACTGACAGAGAGAGGGAGAGAAGAGGGAATAAAGAACAGCGAAAAAAGTTGGAAAGTGGCATATACTGTACTAGTGTTGATGGTTTAATATCGGCAAGGTTAGAAATCAACTATTACTTGAGGGTACATGAATCAGATATTATGTACCTTATAGAGACTAAGTTACGAGAGGATACTGACATCCATATGGGAGATAGCAAACACAAACTGTGGAGAAGAGACAGAAAAGAAAAAATGGGAGGAGGAGTGATGATAGCAGTGAAGAATAACATCAGTGTGGAAAATGTGGAACTGGGAGAGGGTAAGGCTGAAACGATAAATATGAAACTAGAAACAGGAGAGAATGACAAGAGAGACATTGCAGTGGTATACGTTCCACCTAAGACAAGGGCATGGAATGACGATGAATATCAGGAGTATCTATCAGACATGGGTAGCTATCTCAAGAAAGTGATTGAGAAAAGCAATAACATAGTGTAATAATGATGGGGGATTTTAACTGTAAAGAGGTGAACTGGGAGGAATGGGATTCGGGAAGCAATGAAGATTCCTGGGGCACTATATTGTTAAATATTGCAATGAATAATGTTATGACCTAGTGGGTCAAAGAAGAGAACAGATTCAGAGGAGATGACACACCAGCAAGATTAGATTTACTACTAACTAAAGAACCGGATGTAGTTGAAAATTTAAAATATCAGTTTCCTATAGAAAAAAGTGATCATTTGGTCGTTGAGTTCCAGATGATTAAAGGGAGCGTGGTGCCAAGAAATGAGCTTTATAGGCAAGGAAGATACAACTATAGGAAAGCAAACTTTACAGGATTGAGGGAATTTTTCGAAAATGCGGATTAGAGAAAATACAGAGAAACAAGAGAGAGACAGAGGAAGTGGGATATCTTTCTAGACCTCTGTAATTCGGGAGTGGAGAAACATGTTCCAAAAGTGGGAAAGAAAACGGGAAGAATGGTTGGTTTAACAGAAGGTGCAAGATAGCAAAAAAAGAAAGGGACATGGCATGGAACAAATGGAGAAAGAGAGGTAATAATAAATCAGAGGAAGAATATAAAAGAACTAGAAATGAATATACAAGAATACGCAGAGAGGAAGAAAGGAACTTTGAAAAAGGTATAATTGACAAATGTAAGGAAGAACCCAAATTTTTTTATAGATTTGTAAATGGCAAATTGAAACAAAAGGAAGGAATCACCCAACTGAAAGTAGAAGGAGAGGTCTACAAAGATGCGGCAGTGCAGGCTGAAATAATGAACAAATGTTTCCAATCGGTTTTCTCTAAAGAAAGGGATTGTGTGGAGGGAGAGGATGTGATTAGAAATGTAGTGATAAAAGACATGAAAGTGGAAGTGCAGGAAGTGTATAAATTACTGGAAACTCAAGATATAAGGAAAGCCCCAGGACCAGATGGAATCTATATCTGGGTACTGAAAGAATGCAGAGAACAACTGGCAGATAAGATTCATGATTTAATTGTGTTCTCTGGAAGAAGGGAAAGTGCCCCGGGAATGGAAGAGGGCCAGTGTGGTACCAATTTATAAGGGAGGAAACAAGGAATAATTCCTGAATTATAGACATGGGTCCCTGACCAGTGTAGTTGCAAAATTGTGCGAGAGAATTCTGAAAGACAGATGGATAAAATATCTGGTGGAGATGAACATATTGGCTGAGAGCCAGGTTGGATTCAAAAGTAGAAGGTCATGTGTTTCCAACTTGTTGAGCTTTTACTCTAGAGCGATTGGCATGCTACAGGAGAGAGATAGCTGGGTGGATTGTGTGTATCTAGATTTAGAGAAAGCCTTTGATAAGGTACCCCACAAGCGACTAATGTGGAAATTGGAACACATAGGAGGACTGAAGGGAAATGTCCTGGAGTGGATGAGAGACTTATTGAGAGACAGACAAATGAGGACAGTAATAAAGGACAGGATGTCTGGATGGAGGGAAGTAACAAGTGGAGTCCCACAGGGCTCGGTGTCAGCGCCAGTAATGTTCCTGATTTACATAAATGATATAGTAGATGGAATGAACATTTTTGCAAGTGTGTTTGCTGATGATGTAAAGATCTTGAGGAGAGTAGAAGTCGAGGAAGACTGTGAAATGCTGCAGGAAGACCTGAATAGGATCCAAAATTGGAGCCAGATGTGGGAAATGAAATTCAACACAAAAATAAAATTTTGGAAATGGGTAAGAGTGCCAAGAGGCCATCACAGAATTACGTGATGGGTAATGAACCAATCAGAAACGTGAGAGAAGAGAGAGGTTTGGGAGTGCTGGTTCAGGATAGTACGTCACCGGAAAAACACATTCACAAGATAGTTAGAGAGACGTACAATCTCTTTTCTAACATAAGAGTGGCGCTTCATTATATGGATGAGGAAATGGTGAAAAAATTGATAGTGGCCGTGATCCGCCCCAGGTTGGAATATGTGGCAGTAGTGTGGTCCCCACACAAGAAGAAAGATATAAATAAGATCGAGAGAATACAAAGAACAGCAACCAAGATGGTACCCAGCCTGGCAGATCTGTCTTACGGAGAGAGGATGGACAAGCTGGACCTGCCTTCCCTAGAAGAGAGAGAGGGGTGACATGATTGCAGTGTTCAGGGCCATGATGGGACTAGATAAAATTGATAAACATGATCTGTTTGTATGGGATGGGAGAGTAACAAGAGGACATGGAATGAAACTGAAAAAGCCAAGTTGTTTGAAGGATATCAAGAAATATAGCTCTCCATATAGATGCATAGACCTGTGGAACAGCCTGGACAAAGAGATCATCCAGTCTAAAAACTTTAACGAATTCAAAACAAAATTCGACTTAATGAGAAAAAGAAACGGGACCCCATGAGCATAGCTCATTTTCTGTATATCACAACTAGGTAAACACACACACACACACACACACACACTTTGGCCAGCAGAGACAATAAAGGGGAAAGTACTAAAGTGTGAGTTCTTCATGCATGTTTGATCTTTGGATATAGACATAGTACACAAGCAACATAAGTAGATAATGATGAACTGTGTACTGAAATAAGCTGTTTGTCAGGGCCTGTCTTAGTAGTTGTAGTAGTAGTTGTAGAGCCAGGCTTATCTCAAATGTGCACCAAGTCAACTACAAGCTGAAGTGGCCCTCCTGTCAGGGAAATAGGTAGGGAGTTGAGGGACGTTTGTACAACCAGGCAGTGTAATTGACGGGTTCTAGAGTGACACCTCAAGAAAGCATCCCTCTAATCTTTTTAAGGCATTGTGTCCAGGCATCTCGTAATAAACAGATCTTGAGTTTGACTCTTATTATTTTTTCTTAGAGCTTCTAGCTGTTGGTTCCTTCCTCCCTGCATTAAAGAAAAAATCACTGCAGTCTAAAAACAGTCCTTTAAACCTTATCAGTCCCAATTCTGCCCTATATTTGCACTCCAATAATTTATTCCTATCATTTTTTGCCCAGTTTTATGTTATTCTATTCTTTTCTTTATGTAATGCTATCAGAGGCACATGTTGGTCTGCCGTTCCCCTTCAGTATATCTTTCTTGAATGAGTAGCAGAGAGGGTAGCAATACTGGTATGAAGTTGTCTGCCTGTTAGCACCAGGGAGAGAGAGAGAGTAATACAAAAGGCAAAATTAGTACTTAGGGGAGTTCAGTGTGGTTACCCAGATGACACTGTGCCCTTGTATCCCAGGATAGTTTAGGAAAAGCTTGTCACAGGCTCAAAGGTCCAAGTTACAAAGAGGTGCACTGCAGCAAAAAAAATTTCTGTGTATCTGTCAGGCTGTCCGTTTATTCTTTTGGCAGTCTACGCATTTATCTACGTAACCATTTATCTATCCGTTATTGCCCTCAGCTTTACAAGCAGATAGAGAGTTGTACTTGGTGGCCAAATGTAGGGCTTAGAAGGAAGGGGAAAATTTAGGACAAGGAAGTACCTTACTAGTAATATGATATGGGTAGGGGAAATGAAATACTGTAATGGAAATGACAAAGTAAAATACTGTATGGGAGGATGAAATGAAAGTGAAAAGTATACAACAAGGGAAAATCAACAAATGGCCAGTGAAAGTCTGTTAGGGTTGATGCAAGAATGCCGACTGTTGCAAAGGAAGACTTCACACTTTTTTTTTTTTCTGAAGATGAACAGAGAAGGAAAAACAAATTAAGTGCGGGAAAATTAATCCCTACACCCCATTTACGATGCTGCAGGTGTCTACCCTTCCTAAAATGATTTGTAACAGTTGGACTTGAGCTGCTGTGGGTTGAAGTTTGGGGGGAAACTAATCTGGGGTGGAGAGTTCCAAAGAAAAGCTGAATGAGAGATTTGACTGGAACATGGAGGGGCTTAGCAGTGTTGAGCCAGTGCAAGGCCTACCAGCACAGATTAAGGAGAATGTATGATTGTACAGTACACACAGTTGAAAATCATCTTTACAGTTTCCCATCATTACATGTTGAAGAATGGTTGATGAACCATTTAAAAATGTTCTCTGATTACTTTTCATTTATCTGTGTGTCTACTATATTATCAACATTTAAAAAAGCATGAGGTTTATGCAGTTTGTGATATATATAAATATATGTTGTGTTGCATTGGGTGTCTGCCTATTCCTCTCTTCCATCCTTCCCTTCTGTCTTTCCTTCATTCTTTCCTCTTCCATCTGCCTATCAGTGTCTCTACACTGAGTGACAAGCCAGATGGTTTCCTGTACACCAGGAAACCATTTACTACACTGGATGGTAACCATATAATCAAATTATGGGGCATGGTGGTTTAGTGGGTAACTAAGGTGCTCCAGTCAGATTGAACCAGTGAAGGTTCATATCCAAGGGGTGATTGGGGTTTATTGCTTACGTAATGCCACTCGGGGATGAGTGAGGCTGGTCCTTCTCATCTTAAATGCCAGGACCAACTTGCCTAGCCCCGGGCTCCTACGTTTCTCATGGGACAACATAGGATTGGATGATGGATAGAACTATCATTCAGAACTTTTTGCCTTGGGAAGAAAATGCAAACAACAGCAGTGCTCACTGTGAAACTGTCAGTCACCTGTGCAGAGATACATTTTTGATTGTGTGTACTGAAAGTGTTGAAGCTGTTAGATCAGATTATATATGAAAAGTGTCACTGAGAACATGGTAAGGGAGAAGGTGGGTGTAAAGGAGTATTCATTGCCCAACAGCTGCAGGAGAAACAGTAAAAGCTGTTCCAGTTGTTGTTGATCAGCTCCAGTTGTCTGGCTGAGCAGACCCATCAACTGTAGGCAAACAGTTGCTCCTGCGGGGCCATCCTGCTTAGTGAATTGACGTTCTCTTGCAGCTGACTGTGCTTAACCACAGTAAGGCACAGGGAATATTGTGGAAGCCTGGTCTCTGGATGGACAGTGGATTTGCATCAATCCACCCAGTTGACGGTCACCATAGCAAGCTGCACATCACCCTATTATCTGGTTATATGGTTACCACCCAGCATTGTAAACAGCTTCCATAGTTATAGGAAACATAAGGCTTGTCAGTGTGGAGCCTCCTGAATTGGGGAAGTAAAAAAAAGTGACAGGATGGAAAGGGAGAAGCAGGAAGAGAGGACACACAGAGATGGAATGAGAAAGGGGAAGGAAGAAGTAGGCAGGACTACATCAAATGAGTGGAAGATGGTTGTGGATTTGGAGAAGGCATTTGATAGAGTTCCATGGGTGATAGTAAAAATGGGCTGTGAGAAAGCTTTGTTTTAATGAATGGATTGTCAGGTTGGTGATGCAATTTTATGAATGGGCTGTTACTGTACATCTGCGAGAGTGAATGGAGAGTTAAATGAAGAATTATCAGTAAGTTTATACAGGAGTTCACATGAAACAGGAATAACGGGGTGCCTATTACCACATGTGAAGGTTATCTGGTGAGAAGAAACGGGTGGATGTGAGGCTGCAAAAATTTAACAAACATGTGAGAAAAAAATAGACAGGATTAAGGCTGTCTCCCACCCTCTTCACCATCCAGCAAGGGAGGGAGGCAGGAAGAAAGGTAGGGAAGTATTTGCAAAAAGACCAAAGATTGGAGTTTTTATTGGAAAGAGAAGCTATGCACTAAATAATCAGTTATGTATACCCCCCCCCAAAAAAAAAAAAAAAGGAAGAAAAAACAATTAGGTGTCTGACACATGGCATGATTTTATATACAGTATATATATATATATATATATATAACCAAGATTGAGGTTATGGTAACAGACATTTAACCCCTACACCGCGGGCATGTTTACCGATGTTTTGCGTGTTCCGCGGGGTTATTCGGGCTCCGACAGACTCTCAAAAAATATTTGCCAAAAATCAGTTATTAGTCCTAGAATATTAAAATTACATATGCTTATGGCACATACCTTCAGCTTTCTCCTGGAATGTTTGTTGAGCCTTCGTCAGTTACCGTAGGACTTGTGGAGACCTCTGAATTTGGGTAACGAAGTCTCCACTTTACACTTCCCGACAACCCGTAATATGATTACCACAACCAGATATTAACACTATAAACACTACTCTATGATTTTCAAGTAGTTTGGGATCCATACTCCCCCCAAAAAAACACTGTGAAAGCAATGAAAATTACGAGCGCGTCTGACCGTCGCACTGGCACTAGTTCGCTCTTGGTACTCTTTCATTTATTATTCATAAAACCCCTCACACTTTATATTTCTATTACTATATAACACTTATATATATCTACAGTCTTTATCCATAAGTTTCCTTCAGTAGTATTAGTTTATTGTCACTGTAGGGATTCAATTTCTTTCAGTAAAATACGTAGCATTCACTTTCTCGTCCTGTATACTAGCACTGAGAGTGAATGTCACTTTCATCTTCACTCTCATAACTCATAGCATTCAGACATGCTAGAGTGAAACTTTCACTTTCATTACTCCTAGGGTATATACTCGTATTCTTATAATACTACTCATTTACATTTCTATTTACGTTCTCTATTTTATTTACGTTATTTACATTTCTATTTTATTTACACTGTGTTATGCACTGTCACTTGAAGTAACTTATAAAACTATTTTCCATTGTTCACGTATATTTACATTCATTACTTTCACTTGCTGTTTACACATTATTTACACATTATTTACAATTCCACTTGCACTGTTTTACTCAATAGAAAGATCGTAGTCACTCTTTTATCAATTGTCAGCCCTTTACCTCTTTCCACACAAGGTTTAGTAGGGGGTAAAGGTCACAGGGCCCTTTGCATGGGGGTGAAAGTCCCTGAAGTCAGCAAGAAGAAACATACGTACCCCCACTTCGGAAGATGAGAGTAAACTGATAACGGAGGGCCGGGTAGAGGCCTACTTAGGGGATATTCAGTGCTACCAATGTTAGCTCTTGAAACAGCTGTCTAGCACTGGATTGATTGGCAGGAAATCTAGACAATACATTATAAATTAGGTAGTTCCAGGTGAATGTAAATATCACTTAGGCTTCTCCCTTCCCTCCTTACATGTATATTTATTACGAAAATAGATTATACGGCATATTTCAAGGGGGAAAAAACAGCGAAAATTAGCGAACGAGTGCACGTGAGGTGTTGTCAGGTGATAATTAGCCAATTCCAGGTGTATGGCACTCTCACTTACCTTATTTCTTTCTTGTATATATTATTTGGTATAAGAATAGGACATAGGGCTTATTTCAATGGATGAAATCAGTGAAAAATTCCAGGGAAGATTTACTTAGCGTAGCACGGCCGGGCAGGCGAGAGGATAGGGTAATGGAGGGGGGTAGGGAGGGGAGTCAAGAACGGGGAGAAATGGCTAAATTGTCAACAATGGATGGGAGTACAGATGAGATTAGGAGTGCTGACTAGTGTTGGACATTGGCAGTACTGATAGATGATACAAGCCCCCACTTGGAAGCTCGGGTGAATTCAAAATAACACAGAATCACAAAAGCGACGCCCCGCGGTATGATCCCTTGCTCCCAAGCGTCACGAAAGTGACGCCCCGCGGTTAAGGGGTTAAAGGAAGTCATGCAGCACCAGCAGATACCCTTTGACCTTGTCTGTTTATCTGTCTGTCTATATATTTATGTATCCATCTAACTTACCAGACATGTTAACCCATTAACTGCTCATGGCGGTTTTTTGGAGGTGTCCGTGATGCGCAGACATAGGGGTAAAAATGAAATTTTCCAAAGGCCAAATTTTGTCTTAGGAATTGAGAGAACACATGCCAGAGTATGTAATAACGAAATATTAGCTCAATATTTACCTTGGTAAAGCCATGGATGAACATCGAAGTGTCTGATTCCCTATTGGAATGTATGGTTTTCGTTTTTTTTTTTTGGTTTCGGTTTCGGTTTGAAGGCTCAAACATGCTTGCATGGGATGGCCTTGGTCACCATGGCACAGTATTCGAAATTCACTTGCGCAGCCAGGGCTGTATTGAACAGTTGCACTCGGAACAGCCCAGGGTGTATAGAGCAGTTAACGGGTTAATCCCTAAAGGAGTGGCCACAGATAAATCACCTCCACATTGCTCTGTCTTCTGCCATGTGCTGTTCTTCCTTCAACGCACAACTCCTGTTACAACTCTTCACTGCATCCCACCATCTTAGCCTTAGTTTCCCTTTCCACCTCACTCATACACTCTCCTAGTCTGTTTCATTCTCCATCCTCTTCATATGGCCAAACCAAGTATTTCTCTTAACACTTTCAGTCACATTCACATCAGTACCACAATGCTTCTTAACTTTCACATTTATCATCCTGTTTTTCCATTTAATTCCACATGCTCCTCTCAACTCTTTTTCACTCTTTTCCACTCTTCCACTGCTCACACCCTTGACTTGTATCCTTTCACCAGGGATGAGACCAGCATGTTAACCCTGTGGAGGAGTCTGGTACTACCCAGGCTTAAAAAAATGTTCCATAGCAAGAGGGGAAGATCCTGCCACATCAAATTATCCAATACAAAGCAAGCAGTTTCATTATAACTGGGTTCAAGCTGAAACACCCTACCTAGATATATTTCATAAAGATGTTAACCTGCGCAAGCTCAGATTGGTTGCCTTCCTGCAGAAGATCGGTGATACACCATCTCGTACTGGATACTACACTTATCCTCACTACAACGGGCTAGAGTATGTGCAAGAACATATTGATGCAGCGGCACTGTGCAACTGCAGCAGAGTGGCTGAGATCTCCACAGGGTTTCACAAGGTAAGGCCAAGCTTCACTTCCATAATTATGTTAGGGATCATAGTACTGTCATGCAACAGTTTCTCTCTCTCTCTCCCAAGCTCACTTCCCTATTCCTGTTGACCTCCTACTGTCAGTTATTCTCCGTCAGCTCTGCGTAAACAATGTCAGTCATCAATGAAACTCCATGTAGGGTAATATCCTTGGTTGTGTTGTGTGGCAAATCATATGTGCTGCAACATACTGTCACATATAAAGAAACACTATCAGAATTGTGACATGAAAGCAAAAAAAACTTACATTAATGCAGAGGTAAACAGCAACCATGAAAAACAAACTATTGGTGAAGTTTCATGATTGTAAAGTCTAGCTGCCAGGCGTGACTCATTTGAAATTGTTTTGTGATTGAAAGTGTTGAGACAAATACTTTGAAATTGTTTGGCCAAGTGGAAAGGATGGACAATGAGAGACTGGCTAGAAGAGTGTGTAAGAGTCTGAATGGCTGGAAGAGTGTGTGTGAGTCAGGTGGAGGGGGAGACGATGGATGAGATGTATGGATGGAGTGCAAAAATATTTGAGAACAGTGGGGAGTGAGTTTGAGAAGGTTAAGCCAAATAGCAGAGGACAGGGAAACATGGAAATTTGTTTGTTTGAGTCATATGGAGGGGGAGACGAAGGTTGAGATGGAGGGATGGAGTGGAGAGAGAGATTTGAGAGTGGATATCGAGTTGCAGGGAGATCAGCCAAGTAGCAGAGGACAGGGCAATGTGGAGATTTGTTCTTGGCCACTCCTTTTGGGATTAAAGCATCTTGCAACATATAGATAGAAAGACGTCAGATGAGTTAAAGCCAAGGACTACTGTAACCCTCCAGTGTTGCACAATTGAACCTGTTCTTACCTAATTGTATCTTTACAGGAATGAGTCAAGCTCGTACTGTCCCGTGTCTTAAACCATATTTATCGTACATATCCTTAAATTTGTGAATTGTTTTGGCACACACTATTTCATTCGGTAGTGCATTCCATTGATCAATTGCTCTGTTTGAGAAACTGAATTTCCTTACGTCTTATTCACCTCTCTTTTTATGCAATTTTTTGCAGTGTCCTCTTGCTGATGCTTCTCCATATGTTAAGTAATCATTAATGTCTATTTTCTCCTTTCCTGATATGCATTTATATAGCATTATCATGTCACCTCTTTCCCTTCTCTCCTGTAGTGTTGGTAGATTCAATTTATTTAGTCTTTCTTCGTAGCTTAGGTCCCTTAAGCTTGGTATCCATCTTGTAGCGGCCCTTTGAACTTTTTCAATCTTGTCTATGTGCTTTTTGAGATGAGGACTCCAGACTACTGATGCATATTCCAGGGTGGGTCTAATGAATGATGTTATTATCCTTCTTAGCATGTCTTCATTTATGTATGTGAATGCTATTCTCATATTTGCAAGCAGTGTATACATGTTCCGTACCTTCTCGCTGATGTGGTCAGCCGGAGATAGTCTGTTATTGATAATCACACCTAGGTCTTTCTCTCTTTCTGATGTGTATAGGGTTTTATTTCCTAACTTATAATCCCAATCAGGTCTTTTTCCACTTTTACCAAACTTGATTACATGACACTTGTCCACATTGAATTCCATTTGCCATGTACTACTCCATTCATGAAGTTTATTTAATTCTTCTTGTAGCTCTTTACAAGAGTCTGTGTTAGTAATTCTCCTTTGTATTTTTGCATCATCTGCAAACATATTCAGATAGCTCTCATTTCCAGTGTTACTGTTTATATCCTTTATATACACTAAAAACATGATTGGTGTCAGCACTGAACCCTGTGGTACTCCACTAGTCACTTCTTTCCATGATGAGTAGTATCCTCTTAGTACTGCCCTCATTTCTCTTTTTATGAGAAAGTCTTGCATCCAACAAAACAGTTTGCCTCAAATTCCTCCTTGATGGTACAGTTTACATAAAAGTCTTTGGTGTGGTACTGTGTCAAAAGCTTTCTTGAAATCTAAATACTGTAGATACTGTCCACCCATCCTTCCCTTTCCTGTATTGTGTTTGTTACTCTGTCATAGTAGCTCAACAGATTAGTAACACATGATTTTCCTTTCTGAAACCAAACTGTCTTTCTGTTATCATACTGTGTTATTCTAGATGATTTACCCAAGCTTTTCTTATAAGTTTTTCTAATATCTTGCTTACAACACTGATCAGTGATACTGGTCGGTAGTTGAGTGGATTTTGTCTATTTCCTTTCTTGAATAAGGGGACAATATTTGCTTTTTTCCAAATATCAGGTAGTTTACCTTGGCTCAAGGATTTCTTGAAAATTAAAAATAATGGTTTACATAACTCCTTTGCACATTCTCGTAATACCCAACATGAAATTTCATCAGGACCACTTGCTTTTCATCTGTCTAATCTACTTAACTCCTCCTGTATTACTTTTTCTGCTATTTGTATATCTGGTAGTATGTGTGGACATGCGTGTTCCACATAGTCCCTCTCAAAATTTTTTTCTTCTGTAAAAACTAATTGGAAATTCTTATTTAGTGCTTCACAAATATCTTTCTCTTGTGTATAAGTGATTCCCTCGTCCGTAATGGATTGTATTATATATTTTACTTTAGTTTTGCTTCTGATATAGCTGTAAAACAGCTTTGGTTGATCACTACTTTTATTTATTATATCCTCCTCAAACTGTTTTTGGGCTTCCCTCCTTATTCTTGTATAGTCGTTTCTTGCCTGTTTGTAATTATTATACGCCCTTCACTATTGTGTCTTCTGTATCTATTCCACAACAAATCTCTTCTTTCTTTTGATTTTTTACATTCTGTATTGAACCATTTCTGTATTTTCTTATCTGCTTCTTTGTGCTGTGGGATGTACTTCTGGACTCCTATTTCATAAAATTCACAAAAATTTTTATATACAGCATTTAAATCTTGTCCTCTAAGCTCATTTTCCCAATCAACTTCTAAGAAATACTTCTTTAGGTCTTGATAATTTCCCTTTTTATAGCTTAGGCTCTTTTTGTTACTATCATTGCTGTTTACTATGTCATATGCTATCCTGAAGTTATAATTTAGTACTGCAGGATCGCTTTTGTCGAGTGGAGGGTGATATATTAAACTGTCAATATCATTTTCTTGCCTAGTAAATATTAGATCTAGCACTGAAGGTACATAAAGTCCTCTTTTTCTGGTGGTTTCCCTCACATGTTGTGTTAAGAAAAACTCTTGTACGAGATCCAGGAGCTTTTGGTCCCAACATCTTTCTTGGCTATTTATATCTAGAGTATTCCAATTTATATTTGTATTGAAGTCCCCAGTTAGTATAATTCTTTTCGATTTCTCTTCCATTTTATGTAGCAATGATCTTACACTCTGAATTGTACTGTCTGCCAGGTCCTCATATTCGTCTCTTTCCCATGTGTTTGATCTGGGTGGCATGTACAAATTGGCTACAATTACTTTACCTTCAGATGTGTCGATCTCTACTGCAATCAGTTCTACTTGTGATGGTATATCTAGTTTTATTTCCTTGACTTTTAGATTTTTCTTAGTTAATATTATAATTTCTCCTCCTTTTTTTAAATATCTGTCTCTTCTCCATATATTGTATTCCTCTAAGTTTAGTATGTCATTGGATATCCTTGGTATTAATTTTGTTTCAGTTAGGCATATTATTTGTGGTTGATTTTCTCTGACATAATCATTCATCTCTAGTAATTTAGATACCATTCCATCCACATTTGAGTACATCAACTTTATCATCATGTTTATATACTTGTCATGACATGGTTCTACTACCTTCCTCCTTTTTCTTCCATCCTGTTTGTGTACCACTTTCGTACCTGCAATCCTATTACTTTGTAAAAAAAATTCTTCTTCTCCTCTTCCCTAATTTTTTGTTTTTGGTTCCTCCCTTTTCCCTTTCAGTAATTCCAGTTCCTCTTGTGTTAGGCATCTTTTTATCCATACATTTTTGAACTCCTCTTTTTCCTTAAGATTTTTTGCATTTTTTAGTATCTCTTCCACAGTGTTTACACTCTGGAAAGTCACCTTTAGAGGTCTTGTCTTGCCTTTCTCGTATTTCCCTAACCTTTTGTGTTCCTCTGTGTCTTTACTACAGATTTCCTCTGATACTTCTTTCAGTAAGCTCATTACATTTGCCATCTCCTTTTTGTCTCTTGTGATCTTGTTTTTAACTTCTTCCTCTTCTATTCCAGTGATTACTATTGATTTGTTTATCTCTACTGAATCTTTGACTAACTTTGGATTGTTTTGGATTATTCTTTTCACCTCTTTAATGCTGTTTTCCTCCACCCTTGTTTCTAAGTCTTTCTTTACTTTCACCATTTCAGCATACGTGGTTTCTACATCATTTTTGTAGCTTTGCACAGCTTCATTCACTTGTGTTATCGTCTCCTCAATATCACTGCTCTGGTCAATAAGACTGCTAACTTGCCTAATTGTCTCTGTGTCATTTTTGAACTCTTCCATAACACTTTCGTGATTGACTACTGTACTTGCCATTTCACTCATTTTCTTCCTAAGTGTACTCAATTCCACTGTTAGTTCACTGATGGTTGTGTCTTTCTTATTGGCCTCCTTTCCTAGTTTTTCTATTTCTTCCTTTTGCAAGTGCATCTGCTTCTTTATTTCATCAATTTCATTTTTGAAAGCCATCTAGTTTGTTTACACGTTCAACCAGTCTATTGTGGGTCTCTACTTCAACCAGTTCTTGGTAGAAATCATCATTTTGCTTTTTACCTTTATCCCTTTTCTTTTCCAAATTTGTTTTACTGAAGTATGTATCCATTTTGCAATACTTAAAAGTGCAAAGCATGTACTTACACTCTCCGTGTTCTTGTAGTCTAAACAAACCTCAGAGATGACTCAGCGTATTCTTTCGTCTTGGTTCTATTTCCTGTTTTTACAAGTCTTGTTTAAACTTATTTTTTTTTTTCCTTTTAATAATGAACAATCATTTAGTCTAACCTGGTACTGAGCTTGACTCATACAAAGATACTAATTTAGGTAATGCCACTGGCCGTGATGATTTGGTACGGAGCGGCGGTGTCACACGTCTGCCTAGATTGAATCCCTGTGTGTGTGTGTGTGTGTGTGTGTGTGTGTGTGTGTGTGCAAATTTTTAGGGTATAGATTACTGAAGAAGGTAATCTTGATGTATAAACACACCCTCAGTAGTTGGTTAAATAATACCCAGAATGGAGATATCAAATAGACGGTTAGTTCTGCACTTACTGAGTTAGAAATATAGAAGTGATATTTTTTTCTCAATCTTTGTATGCCCACCATATACATAATTAGAGATTTTTCATTTTCATCATGTAAGCTGATTTTTGTTGCAACAGGAGATAGGGTATAAAAATGTACATGAAAACATTATTGTGATGAGGATTGGTAGATTGGAATATTTTGGGCATGTGGAGAGGATGGAGGATGACAGCTGGGTGTGGTGAGAGATGTGGATGAAAAGTTGAGAGGAAGGATGGAACTGGAGTGTATTGGTGTTGTGATAAGGAGGGGTAGATTGAGGTTGTTTGGGAATGTGGAGAGGATGCAGGATGACAGTTGGGTGGAGAAAGGGAGAAGTATGAACGTTTGGGGAAGGGTCACGAGAGGCAGGCCGAAAAAGACCTGGGATGAGGTTATGGAGCGTGACCTCAGGCAAAAGGGATTGAATAGGGAGGCTGTCAGAGATCAAGCAGTGTGGAGAGCTGTCATTAGGTGATCAAGGCCAATGTATGCAAGCAGATTGGAGCCTTTATAAACAATATGATACAATATGATCTTATTGCACTTGCACTTGCCTATATTATTGTTCCCCTGTGATTAAAACAAAGTAAATGAGTATTTTTTTTTTTTTTTTTTTTTTTTTTTAATGATTTATGTGTATTAAGGGGTAAATCTGCCAGGAATCACCTTCTTGTGTGTGTGTGTGTATTTACCTATTTGTAGTATACAGGAATTGAGCAATGCTCGTGTTGTCCTGTCTCCATATCCACCTTTATCTAGTCTACATTTACACACATGAATGTTTTTCTCCTGCACCACCTTTTCGTCTAAGTCATTTCAAATACTTATGTATTTACCTAATATACCTAATTGTGATATACACGAAATGTGCTATGCTCGTGGGTTCCTGTCGCTGTTTCTCAGTAAGTCAAATTTAGCTTTAAACTCATTTAAGTTTTTAGACTGGACTATCTCTTTGTCCAGGATATTCCATAAGTCTATATTTCTGTAAGGAAAGCTGTATTTCTTGATATCCTTCAAGCAGCTTGACTTTTTCAATTTCATTCCGTGTCCTCTTGTTGCTCTCTAATCCCATAAAAACAGATCTTCTCGGTCAATTTTATCTACTTCCACCATGGTCCTGAACACTGCGATCATGTCTCCCTCTTTCTCCTTTCCTCTAAGGAAGGCAAATCCAGCTTTTCCAGCCTCTCTCTGTATGACAGATCTGCCAGACTGGGGACCATCTTGGTTGCTCTTCTTTATATTCTCTCTGGTAAGTGTGTGTGTGTGTGTGTGTGTGTGTGTGTGTGTGTGTGTGTGTGTGTGTGAAAGAGAGAGAGAGAGAGAGCTGGGTTTAATCATGTATGTTGTCTGATTTCTTTGTACTGAAAAGCACATTAATTCAGCCAATGGTGACTTCTTTTTCACTCTTTAATATGAAAACTCTCTAATGCAAGAGGTAACCACTACTTCCAGTGCAAGAGTTAACCATTACTTCCAGTACCTCATGTATGCAACAGGTCAACTCTGGAACTGTTTTTGTATTTCCTACTGCCTATGATCTCCAGTGTTATAAATGCAGTGTGTCCAGGCATCTTGAAATGAATAGGTCATGAATTTGGCTCTCTGTTATCATGTTTTTATTTTTTTCTTGGAGGGAACAACCTTGTGGGCTTGTAGCCTTGCATGCTCCTTCCGTGCATAAAAAAAAAAAAAAAAAAAATTGTTGTCCCCAAATGATATTGTTCTTGATGCCACCAGATACTTTTATTCCCAGGTAAACTTAATCAAGGTTCAGAAGCAAAGGACTAATGTGTAATATATTTTTCACTTGTGTGAGTTGATTGTCAACTGTGGAAGCTACATAGAGACAGGTGGAAAGAAGAAGAAGAATCCCCTGCAAACTTGAAACTGTAGTGGAAGTTAAGTCCACCACCTGCCTGTACACTGTGGTAAGTGTGTGAATGTGATTCCTCTGTTCTTGTTACGGCTTCAGGCGCATCTGGATATGGATCTGGTGGATTGCAGGCTGATGCTGCTCTTCTCTTGCAGTCCACCATCCTCCTGTTTTGAAATAGGGGGTTAAGGGAGGATGTATATTTGTGGCACCAGATGAAGCCATCCCACTTTTGTGTCAGTTCTTTTTCTTATTTTTTTTATTTTCAAAGTTCGTGGATTTATACAAGCCAAGGATGAACGTATTTTCCCATCATCCTCCATGCAGGGGATAGGGAAGGTTTTGAGGGATGGTTAAATAACTGGGCAACTCCACCATTTACTCACATCGGTGCCACAGTGTGAAAGCACCATAGGTTTAGTAATATAAGTCTAGTATTGGACCTTGTAATGTGGTTTGTTTTGTATGTGCTGGTCAGGAAATTTTATTCATCTTGGGCACGTGTCAGGAGTGTAATGCTTTATGGTAGTGAGACCTGGGCAGTAATGGAAGAGGATATTCATTGGCTCAGACGTACAGATGACAGTGATTAGATGGATATGTAGTTTTTCCATGAATGCGAAGCCTGGTAGGGCTAGGCTTACGATGGACGAGTTGAGAGGAAGGACTACACTTGAATGTACAGTACTCGTGATTTCACTTCAGGTGACTCTGTATTGAGTGACAAGCCTAATGGTTTCCTGTAACCGAGGAACACACTAACACCTCTTGGTGGTGACCATTTTATGGGGTGAAGCGGAGCCAACTATGGTGCCCCTGTTAACTGAGTGGAGAGATGCAGATGCGACATTCATTGAGGTAGTAAACCTTCGTACTATTTCCCACTGTCAGCCACAAGGGAATACAGACTCAGTGCACAGGAAAACTCTACAGGGGTGGTTGCTTCCCTTCAGTTGATGGGTCTGCTCATCTAAGACAAGGGTTGATCAACAGCAACAACAACCCCTGGAGTGTGATAAACAGTAGTCTGATTTCTTTAATTCTTTGTACTGAAAGGCAGATTAATTCAGCATTTGGTGAAATTTTTTTGTCCCTTTAATATGTAAACTGTAGCCAGTGTATTCTGTAGGTGGATTGCAGACTGGAGTACTGCATTTTTATATTATTATTATTATTATTGTGTGGTAGGTGGGGGCGCTCACCATCCACCCACTCGATGTAGTGCTGCTCTCGGGTGTCTGCCCTTTTCTCTCCATCCTTCTTTCCTTCATTCTTTCCTTGTCCTTCTGCCTACAGGTGACTTTACACTCCCTATTGTGTCTTTCTTTCCACTTCCTTCAGCCTGTGGGTGACTCTACACTAAGTGACAAGCCAAATGGTTTCCTGTGCACCAGGAAATTATTTACTATGCTGGGTGGTAACCATATAACCAAATTTTGGCCCCTGGTGGTTTAGTCGGTAATTTTTGCACTCCAATCGGATTGAGCCGGTGAAGGTTTATATCCAAGGGTGGTTGGGGTTGATTGCTCATGTAATTCCACTCAGGGATGAGTGAGGCTGGTCACTCTCATCTTAAATGTCGTGGCCAACTGCCTAGCCCCGGGCTCCTACGCTCCTCATGGGGCAATGTAGGATTGGATGATGGATAGATGGATGGATTATTATTATTATTATTGACTTGGATACACGTATGTGAAGCTACAGAAGGTGGTGAATGTTTTTGGCATATCAGATAGAGCCAAGATTCCAGGGGCTTGAATGGTGAATGCGTGGATGTGTGGCCCATTGGATTGGGCAAATTTGGGCTGTCTGGACATTGCTACTCCTCACCCTGCCCTACGGTGGGAAAGGAGGTCTGGATGATGATGATGATGATGATGATGTTTATGTCGATTATTGTTATAGTGGTAGGTGGGGGTGCTCGCCATCCACTCACTTGATGTAGTGCTGCTCTCAGGTGTGTGCCCTTTCCTCTCCTCCATCCTTCTTTCCTTCCATCCTCTTCTGTCTTTCTTTCCTTCATTCTTTCCTCTTACTTCTGCCTGTGGGTGACTCTATACTGAGTGACAAGCCAAAGTGTTTCCTGTACACCAGGAAACCATTTACGACAGTGGGTGGTAACCATATAACCAAATTTTGGCACCTGGCAGTTTAGTGGGTAATTACGGCACTCCAATCGGATTGAGCCAGTGAAGGTTTATGTCCAGGGGTGGTTGAGGTTTATTGCTCATGTAATGCCACTCAGGGATGAGTGAGGCTTGTCACTCTCATCTTAAATGTCAGGACCAACTTGCCTAGCCGCGGGCTCCTACACTCCTCATGGGGGCAACGTAGGATTGGATGATGGATGAATGGATGGATTATTGTTATTACAGTATTATTATTATTATTTATTATTTATTATTGTTATTAAAGACATTATGCGAATTCATACTGCCACGTAATTAAACCTTACTGTCCCCAGATGATATTGTTCTTGCTGCCAACCATATACTTTTGTTAATCAAGGTTTGGAAGGAAAGGACTAATGTGTACTTTATTTTTCAGGTGTGTGAATTGACCCACTTGTGGAAACTGCCAGCATAGAGGGGGAAGGAGAAGAAGAAAACCAAATACCAACCAGCTGCCAAATTAATATCAACCAGCTGCCAAATCTTGGTAATACCAACCATCTGCCTCCACTCTCTGGTAAGCAACCTGTTGTGACTTTTTTATTATTCTTTCTGTGGTCTTGTCTGGATAGGAAGCCTGAAGTTACTATCTCCTACAGTCCATCTTCCATTTTTGGGATAGGGAGTTGAGGGAGAGGGAGGAGGAGACTGAGGATGAAGTTGAGGATTGAAGAGGTATATGAGAGGGAGGTGGTGTGAGCTGGGAGCAGGGCAGTGAAATGGCAGGGGACAGGGGGACATGGTGGCAATTTGTTTGTGGCCACCCCTCACAGGATTAAAGCGTCTGGCAATAGATAGAGATAAATAGTGCAGATATATTAAACCCAGGGACTTGTATCAATTTTAGTGTATATTTAATTTGTTACTGAGTAGATAAAAATGATGAATAGATAAAAGATGATATGGAGTAGATAAAAGGTGAGAGGATGAGTTTTGTATGGAGGAGTACATGAGAAGGGTTGACAGCGCATATTTAACTTGAAAGGTGTTGGATGGGTTACGGGATAGGTGTTATGAAGTGCATGTGTTTGTGTGGATAGTTATGCCTGTGTGATGGTATCAGGATTCCAGGGGCTTGAATGGTGAGTGGGAGTGTGGCCCATTTGGCATGTTCTTGGGACAGAATAGTTCTCATTATTCACTCTTCATTCTCATCTTAAATGTCAGGACGAACTTGCCTAGCTCTGGGCTCCTACACTCCTCATGGGGCAACATAGGATTGGATGATGCATGGATGGATGGATTATTATTATTATTACTATTATTATTGTTACTATTATTATTATTATTATTTATTTTAATTACTATTTTAAGTGGGTGGGGAAAAGGTGCAGTGTTTTTTTTTTCTTCTTCTGGCTATAACGTCTCTTATTTAGCCTACGGGACCTGTAGTATGGGGCCTTCTGCTGACGTCATATAGTCTATACTTGCCACCACCAGACTTTCACTCACATTAGGAGACAGCCATTATTGTGAAGGAATTAAATCTGTCTACAACCCTGTTTCCCACAATCTGTCTGTCTAAACTGCCATCTCTCCCTATTCAGTGCTGTGTTGTAACAAAAGATTAACACAGGAATAATGCCAGTCATAAAGAGTTACATAAATAATGCAGAGCCGTAGGATTTTCTTGTTCTGCTGCAGTCCACCATCTTCCTTTCTGGGAATAACGAAGTACTTGAGGGAGTATAACCAGGGAATTGAGCCAGACAGATGATGTAAAATGGATTTGTTCATCTTAGGTCTTGTGTACTAGTAGTAGTTGCAACCCCAGGCCTATCAGAACATTAAACCAGTGGACTGCAGGCTGAGTTACCCTTCTGTAGTCCACCATTCTCCTGTTGGGGGATAGGTGTGGGATTGAGAAGTGTAAATGTAATCAGGCAGCCCCCCCCCCCCCTTCCCCATCCTATTAGTGTCACTCCAGCACCAGTACACCAGGGGTTAATTAAGATATATATTGAACTCCTCCACAGACAAAGGATTAAATTATCAACAGGCTTGAGATTATCTCCTAAAAACTTGCCATGTTTTCAGGGGCTGTCTGTGTTACTCATGCTGCTGTGCCTGCAATTGCTGTGTTGGTGCTGCCATGCTGGAGTTGATGCTGCCGTGCTGATGTTGGGGCTGCCATGCTGGAATTGGTGCTGCCATGCTGGAGCCGGTGGTGCTGGCTCAATTTTTCTCTAATTACTCAGTGCTATGTCCAA
This sequence comes from Coenobita brevimanus, assembly GCF_032717465.1. NCBI lineage: Eukaryota > Metazoa > Arthropoda > Malacostraca > Decapoda > Coenobitidae > Coenobita > Coenobita brevimanus. Next base: position 25,170,468 of record NC_137047.1, on the reverse strand, counting down.
GGGGTGGTTGGGGTTTATTGCTCATGTAATGCCACTCAGGGATGAGTGAAACTGGTCACTCTCAGCTTGAATGTCGAGACCAACTTGCCTAGCCCCAGGCTCTTATGCTTCTTATGGGGCAGTGTAGGATTGGATGATGAATGAATGATGAAAAATACTCAGTGGCCTCTAATCTATGGGGAAGTACCTCTGACCTCCCAACTGAGGTTCCCCAGGGCCATTGGTCATGAAAACCTTTCTACACTTCAGTTCCTTTTACTACAGCCACAACTACATCTACTAGCACCCTTCTGAAATGTGAGTTAGAAATTTTTTGGTTTGTCCACCTTGACTTGGCAGAGAGTTTTGTCTTTGGCAGCCTAATCCCCATAGCCCAGAAGCAGAATAAGTCAAGGATATCAGTACTGTGGCTCTTCATCCATTCTAGATCACTTTTAAACCAAGTTGAGATGGACAGAGTATAACAGTTGCTCCCCTGCTTACAATAATTTAGTAGAGAATTCCTCACCTCATCGTTGGGTGGGAAAAGGAGTTAGGGCTGGTGATGATAATGCCTAATGATGATGATAATTATGATCAGTGGCAGTGCTAGGTTCCATAACTAGATCATTCCACCACTGTGGTATACAAGGCCAGTTAATTTAATCTAGGTGCAGATTTTACTTGCCAATCAACGACAGTGACGACGACAACGATGATTGATGATAGGATAGGATGATGCAGTGCCAGGAGTCAGTCCTTGGCACTATCAGGCTGGCAGCCACAAAGCCTAATGAAATCTCAAGCTGGTAAATCTTTTATCTCAACGACAATAGTTCGTAGCTCGGTTGTTCATAAGTGGGAGAGCAACTGTGTTTATTCCAACTAACACCAGATGGTTTTATTCAACTGAGAGTGATGCGTTAGGGTCTAAGGATAATAATGATATTTATTTTTAACTTACTTATATTAGTATGTGCTCAATTATCATAGGTATTGCACCTTAACTTGGCCAAGGATTTGTCCATTCACCAGCTTTTGTCATATATCTCAGTGGTAGAATAACACAATACTACAGGTGTACATCCATCCCATTGCACTTCTTCATGACTAGCATTCTCCTTGATAAACTGTTGCTAAGATGCTTAGTTTTTGCCTGGGTAGAGTAACAAGTGTATAGATAGTAAATTCCCCAGGTTTACCAGTTGCAGATGGTTTTGAAACCTTTCCCTTGCACTTCGTCAGGATTAGCATGTCTCCTTGCTAAGCTGTTGCCTCAGCTCAGCATTATTCCAAGTTGATAGAAAGTACACAGATAGATAAACATTACACAGATACACATAGATAGGAGAGAGATTGCAGTAAGTGTTAGCTAGATAGATATACTGCAAGAATTTTGTGATAGAAAGGTTCCTCATGATATTTTTGATGCCTTGGACAGCAAGTACTGTATAGTGTTTCTCTCAGTTGAACAATGTATGGTGTTAGTTCAGTCAAAGTGGGTTGTCTTCTTTGTGGCTGTGGTGATTTCCTGATGTGATTTCTTAGCAAGCCTCCTGAGCCACCTAAAAGACACCGCAGTGAATTATGCATATGATTATTACTGGTTATTATTATTATGGTGTTTGTATTGTAATTGATGCACAATGGACAGATTTTTACGGCCTATGGTTTGGCCAGTTGTTTCAGATACTCGTTTATTTTGTTGCTATGGTGTCTGTTTCAATCAACCACACCAGTCGGCCCTTCAGTGTTGGTGTTACTCGTTGTTTACGATCCTCAGCCCTATCGATTCCCCCGTGTGGAAGTTAGAATGCTAAGTACTGGTACGCATGTAAAAAAAATAAGTGCCAAATCAGACTGAGAAGATTAAAGTTTTGCCCTAACAGTAAATGAATGAAAAGTCTGCTTCATAAAAATAAGCTTAAAAAATTTCGTGCTGAATTAGTTGATATTTTATTGTTGTGTAGCGTGGCCCTAGGTACCTTTGCTACTAGTGGGGTTCTGGGGAATTGGGGATGACTGGGTGGTTGGGTAAATCACTTTTACGGCACACACAACCCATTATCGTGTGCCATGATATATATCAGTTCTGACATCAGTAATGGGGTCTTCCGGAATTCAGAGAGATGGGGTCCTCACTGCATATGTTGGAAGGATAAGTGGCACACAGGTGGATGATTATAAAAGTAAACATACATGCAGCCCTTACTTGCAATAACCACGTTGTGGCCGTACAGTAAGGAGGCGCAATGCTCTATGAGGGGGTTGTAATCACGGTTGTTTTGTTTTTTTATTTTTTATGGCCCAGGCAATGCTTCAAGGATTGGGCATACGCTTTTAAGTGGATATTGCAAGCCGGATGTTGCACACTTTGTTCACATCTATGAGATGCTGGACCAAACATTCACAGCCACCCATTCATTCATCAATTTTTTGTTTCCTCTTTTTGCAAGAGACCCTGGGACTAGCTATACTGACTGATGTAATACCTTATGGGAGTGCCGTAACTCCTTACACCACCGTGTGACTCTCTAGTTGTATGCTACCACCAAGTGTAGTAACTTATATCCTGGGTAGCAGGAGGCCACACTTCACTTGTCATTCATCATAGTCATTTGCCAGATTCGAGTAAAGCGACTAAGATTATAGACAACTGGCCAGCCTTACGTGGCCATAGGCTATGAAATGTTTAGCAAGACTCCTGTCCTGAGCATGAGCAAAAGAATGAAGGCACTTCTCTGCCGGCTGTAGGAATGGAAGGTGTTTGAAATATTTTATTTGGTAATGACTGCATTCTCACATAGTTGACCATTCTCCTTTAGGGGGATTTAAAGGAACTGAAGGCTGTTAGTATAATGTGACAGCTTCAATATCTAATCATGGCCGTATGAAGGTGTCTGTTCCAAGCATCAGTAAAACAAACAAGTGAAAAAATGTTTCTCTTATCATTTAGGGAAGAGTGATACAAATGACATACAAATTAGTGCTGGCAGAGTATTGTTGGCATATGTTTGCACATGCCTGTACATCACAGACAGATGCAGTAAGTCCTGGTTATTTGCCACAGGTGCAAAAAAATACAGGGTGGTTCATATGTAACATGTTTGATTACATGTATCTTGTCCTTCTCTTTTTGAACCATACCGTACCGTATCCTTAGGTGGGAAGAAGAGGCTAGGATGATGATGATTTTAATAATAATGAATGATGATTATTATATTGATTTTGATGATTATTTGATGATTGATGTGGTGTAGGCCCAGTCAGCATTACCATCTCTACCCTACATCATTTTCTGTTTCCCATAACACTTTCTTACTTTATAGTGATTGCTTGTTTGCATCCATTGTTTGCATTTTTTTTATAAAGTAATTGAATATCTCCTCTTGCATTTGCTTCAGTAATTGCTTAAAGTTCACTCATTTTAGTAAGCAGAAATTTTTACCCTCTTCTGACTTTTATATATCTACTGCGAGACATCTCAGTACCATAAGGGGGGCCACAAACAATTTAACTCCATGTTGCACTGTCATCTGCCATTTGACTGCCCTCTTTTCAACTCGCACCCCCCTCCCTCGTATCTCTTCACTCCATTTTTCCAACTCAGCCATGGTCTCCCCTCCTTCCCTCCCCCTCCACGTCATGCACATACCTTCTTCTAGTCAGTCTCTCATTCTCCATCCTCTACATGGCCAAACTGTCTCAAAGTATTTCTTCTAATAGGACCACAATGCATCTTTACTTCATCATTTGTATATCTGTCTGTCCATAAAACTCCACACATTCCTCACTTCATTGCCACTGCTCTCACTCTTGACTTGTGTCCTTCCAGCAGGATCCAAGCCTCACGTCCATGCTCACTTCCCAGCTCCTTATCACAGCTTTCAATGATCCAGCTACCTTTCTACCCTGCTGTACCCATTCAATCACTTCCATCCATCTTTACTCATCACTCTAAAGTATTTGGATGCACACTCATTCTCTATATTCTCACCATCCTCTCTCACTGTGTATGCTGTGACGTCATTTCCCTCAAAGATCATAACTTTCATAACTTAACTCATATATACATTCACTTTTAGATTCCATTTCCTACATACCAGTGCTGGGCAGGTGCACACTTGCGCAAAGCGCAATTGCGCACCCTTGCGCTCTGGTGATATCGTTTGCGCATTGCGCACCACACGAGACCATGCGCAATTTTGCGCTTGCGCATTTGAAAAGGCAGGTGCGCAGGTGCAAACTTAGTTGCGCTTGCACAACTAAATTTGCACTTGCGCACCTGCCTTGCGCACCTGCCCTGTGGATTGCGCACTGCGCAATCCAAGGGACACGTGGTCTTGGGAGCTTCCCGCATGGCTGGACAATGGATGGGGGAGGCTGGGGTGGGTCGCGAGGGTGGGTTGGTGGGGGGAAGGGGGTAGTAGCATTTCTTAATATGCTTCAACAGAGATAATGTATTTTTAATATTTTTTTAAATTATTATTATTATTAGTAAATAATAAATATACATTATTTTTTAAGGTTAGCATATGCAATTCCTTACAAAAACCATTATAACATATTATTTAAATCAAATACCCACAGCCTAATAATTTAAATCAGATATCCACAGCCTAATAATTTATTAGGCTGTGGATATTTGATTTAAATACCCTGTTTTCATGATTTTTTATTTTTTGTAACGAATTACATATGCTATTGTATATCTATAATGAATTATTAAATAAATTGTCTTGACAAGACAAGAGAGAGAGATAAAGAGCATTATTCTGAGAGAGAGAGAGAGAGAGAGTAAATACTGGAATGGCAAAGGAGCATCCCTTTTAATTGAGTGTGGAGATGAGGCATAAACTTCGTCCCTCTTCTCTCTCTTATCCTCCATTCCTTCCCTCCTCTCTCTCTTTTTCTCCATTCCTTCCCTCTTCTCTCTCTTATTTTCCATCCCTTCCCTCCTCTCTCTCTTATTCTCCATTCCTTCCCTCCTCTCTCTCTTATTCTCCATTCCTTCCCTCCTCTCTCTCTTATTCTCCATTCCTTCCCTCCTCTCTCTTATTCTCCATTCCTTCCCTCCTCTCTCTCTTATTCTATTCCTTCCCTCCTCTCTCTCTTCTTCTCCATTCCTTCCCTCCCTCTGTCGGAGAGAGAGAGAGAGAGAGTAATTACGGGAATGGCAAAGGAGCGTCCCTCTGAGTGTGGAGATAAGGCATAAACTTCAGCCCTCTTCTCTCTCTTATTCTCCATTCCTTCCCTCCTCTCTCTCTTCTTCTCCATTCCCTCCCTCCTCTCTCTCTTCTTCTCCATTCCCTCCCTCCTCTGTCGGAGAGAGAGAGAGAGAGAGAGAGAGTTGATACAGTAATCACGTGATCTTTGTCAATTCCTTGGTAAATATAGGCTGTTTTTCCCGGACAATGACCTACTGTACCTCAGTCACTGTGGGTGGTGCGCAGGTTGCTAATTTAGTCATATTCATTCATTCATTCATTGCCAGACGCCATGTATCCCAGACGGGGTGGCCAAGGGCTTAGAGTTAAATGTTTTACAGGGAGGGGCACTAATCCTCCACCAACCCCACTTGACACGTAGGGATGCCAACAGCATCTGGTGTTCCCAGGCGGTCACCCATCCAAGTACTAACCAGACCCAACGTTGCTTAATTTAGTAATTTATTTAATTATACCAATATATATTTTACAGTAATTCCCACAAATACTGTATATGCAAATGACTTTCGCTAGCACTTTGCAACATTGCACAAGCTAAATATTAGATTGCGCACTTGCTCAAATTGCAAATAGAAAATAATGATAATAAATGAAAGTAAGTAAGTAGTTATGCTGTTTTATTTAAATATTGCAATATTTTTCAAAATTCCCAAAAATATATGCAAATGGTTTGTGCTTGTGCTTTGCGACATTGCGCAAGCTAAATATTTGTCAGATTGCGCATTTGCGCTTGCGCAAGGTAGTGAACTGTGGATTGCGCTTGCGCAAGGTCCTTCTTCGTTTGCGCTGCCCACCACTGCTACATATACCCCCAGACTCATTCACCAAGCCTTGCAGTTCACATTCCTCACAATACAGTATCATCAGCAAGCAACATTTCAGAAAGTTTCCACACCTTACCCTCTCTCATTAGACATTCCAATATATTCACATCCGTGCCTGTTATCTCTTATAGCTCCATCCATATACAAATTGAACTGCCACAGAGACATAATATGCAGACACATGACACAAGGAGACATGATACACACAGACATGACAGACATGACACACAGAAGCATGGCACAGGGTATGACACAAACATGACACAAGGAGACATGAGATTTTTGTCCTTATGCGAATTCATTTCCCTCAACACACTGGCAGAATAAGATAGCACTGTTGCCCAACATCCTTTCCATGGCAGTTCTTCATGACTAGCACCGTATGTTTTGTTTCAACTAGCATTTACAAAGGAAAGATGGTAATTTAATCCCCAGTTAAACAGAGCATAATTGAATAAAGTCATCAAAGTACATGCATCGCCCGTACCCACAGACTGAGCCAATAACACACCAGATATATATAGGCAGCCCTGTATTATGGCATAGCAAATTGTGGTCTGCTGTTGCTTTGGTCCTGTATTCCTCTGTAGTAGTGCTGTAACCAAACCACTTCTCTGAACCAGTATAGTGTCAATTTCAGCATTTTTGCCGATACAGTATTTTCTCCCTAAGCAAAACAGTGTTAGCTGTTTGTAGCTTTTGTGTGTGTGCTGATCATCTAGCTTCTTGAATGAAATATTGCTTAATGAGCTGGGAAAGTTTGCTAAGGCTATACACATGTCATTTTCCAAAGTAGACTACTGAAAGATGCACACACATGTCTGAAAAAAATTATTAGAGGATAATGTTTGTTAAAGAATTTTGGAGCTTAACTCATCCAAAAGCTCATATTTTCTCTTTCGCTTCATTAAATTCCGGTATTTAGTTTCTCTCAGCTTTAACTTTGCTTGTTTGTAGTTAAAATGAGCCTGGGACCACCAAAACAGCAGGTATTATGAGCCCAAAAGATCGTAAATGAATGTGGCAAATAAAGGACTCTGTCAAATGCCATAGTGCTTTTTTACCAAACAGTAAAAATAGGTGTTTTACATTTATTATCCTTCCTGAAGTATTGATGTTGGTTATTATGTTTGTATGCCTATTTTAATGCCCATTTTCTTGTTATTTTTGCATTATTATTATTGCCATGTCATAATGATGTACTGCACAGTCTGCCACAGGAAAAAATATGCTGAAATAAAGATGTACTCTTGTCCTCCTTTGGTTGATTTTAATTGGCAGCAGGTCAGCTATGAAATTGTCATCCTCAGTCTGTATATCCCTCTGCCTGTGACCTCCAGTCTTTTAAACAGTGTGTGTGCTGGGATTTCAGAATTAATGGATCTTGAAATTGGCTCTCTTTTGTGTATTATTTCATGCATCCTTCAGTTTCTCCTTCTCTGTGTTAAAAAGAAAAATGTATTGTCCTAAATAGCACTGAGAATTTAAAACTAACAAGCATCCGTAGTTAACATCCATATATGTCAAAGATTAATTAGGATCTTGAGTTGTGTCATTTCCCCAGTTGATTCTCTTCATTTAGGTCAGAGATTAATGAGTTGAGAGTTTTCCCTTCATATATACGAGAATTTGTCGTTAATACGGTTTATGTTTATCTAATATTTTTTTTCCTGTGGCTGACTGTATGTTTATATATTGATGTGGGTGTGTTTTTTTGGTGCCTGTTTATTTCTGTTGATTTATTCTATAGTTAGTTTGCTTTTGCCTGACAGAGATTCATAACCTTTAGCTTAGATTATGGCCAAGTGTAATTAGACTGGAGAGTAATTTGAATAGTAACCAAGGAGTCTCATCCCTACTTCTACACTAAGGCCTGTCAAATTTCATGTAACCACAGAGATTCATAACCTCTTAGCATGGATTATGGCCAAGTGTAGTCAAGTCTTGAGAGTTAGTATGAATAGTAACCAAGGAGCCTCATCCCTACCTCATCACTAAGGCCTACTGAATTTTATACACCAACGATTTAGTACTGAAGTTTTAAAAGTTGCCTTGTTTTGTCAGATGGAAATAAACTGGCTATAGTTATGTATGTGTTGAATTGTAATATGTTATCTTTATATCTTTATTCTAATTTGTGGTATGGGAAAGTGTTCCTTTGTAATGTCATCTTCAGCTGTTTAAAATATTATAACTATATGGAAAGTTCCTAAGGTGCCCCGATGGACCGAGCTGCTTTGATATAGTTTCAAATCACACAGTCCTTTGTAGTATTTTATTAAGCATTTGCAAGAACTTATTTGCCTGTCAAGTCCCTATCGTGTATTAACTCATGGCATCTCAAAAATCAGCAATGTTATGTGTTGAGCAGATAATTTTGTCCAGTATACAATATTAAAGTAGGCAGACTATGTTGTATAAAGTTGTAATCCCTCCAACATCACAGCCAATTGTTCATATGTTTTAAGAATTACTATCGTTATGCTTATTCTTAGGCTATGCTGTTGACATTTCTCCTACTTTGTTGCTTTTTCTTTGTCTGTGGATATTTTTGGGTGTTTGTGATGATGTTGGTATCTGTTGGGTTGTGGTGGTTTTATGATTCTGTAGAGAGAGAGAGAGAGAGAGAGAGAGAGAGAGAAATACTGTATCTAAATGACAGTGATTTAATATCGGTATTGGAGAAATCAAGGACGTGTGATGTCCCCATGTGTGTGTGTGTGTGTGTGTGTGTGTGTGTGTGTGTGTGTGAAGATTCTGGGATTTGAATGGTGAGGGAATGAGTGTCCGAGCCATTTCAGTGGGCTTGCAGTTGGCCAGTATCTCTCTCTATTGGGTTTCCTCTATGCTCTATGGGCCTTATACATTTCATCCATATGTATAAAAAGATGAATAGGGTGGTAATGACTCCTTGAAAAGGAAAGAAAATGGTTATGATGATTGAAAAATAATTGCTTAGGTTGATGATGATGATTTTCCACTTCACAAGGCATGATACTGATTGTTCCCCCTTTAATGGTTGTTCATTCTTGTTCTTTGCTCTCACCTCAAATAGTTCTGTCAGGAGAGAGAGAGAGAGGGAGACCCTGTTGTTGTAGTGCTAAAAATCATTACAGGCCTCTGACCCTCCCACCACCTGTATTATCAGTCTTTCCCCCCACCTTCCCTTCAAGCAGGCAAATTAATTCTCATGATAAATTTAATTCCTTTGTCAATAGATGATAAACCTGTTAGATCAAGATTATGCTGCTTTGAAGAATATTTGTAATGTATTAGTAAATCTTGGCTTGTAATCCCACTTGACTGACTACAGAAATCCTGGCAGCCGCAAACATGTATGTTGAAGGATTGTCTGTTGTGGTAGTCTGGTGAGTGTGGTGTGGTGTGGGAGGAGGCCTTTCACTTTGGTACATATGGTGAGTGTTTTGTGGTAGTATGGTGCGATAGTGTGTGGTGAGTGTGTTGTGGTGTGGGAGGAGGCATTACACTGTGGTAAATGTATGTTATGGTGTGGGAAGAGGCATTACACTGTGGTAAATGTGAGTATGTTATGGTGTGGGAAGAGGCATTACACTGTGGACGTAGTGTATTGTCTGTGAATTGTATATTGTGTTGGCACTGCAGCAGAGAAAAATGATGATTGTGTTGAAGTCTGGTTATACTCATTTCAATCTAACTTGGCACAAATTTTCTTGTTTTTGCAGTTTCTTTTTAACATTTACCACTGGTAGAAACAAAGTATTACGGACCTGCGTTCTCTTCATAGATTTTCATCGTGACAGGCATCGTAGTTTAATGCTTGTTTACTGTATTCTTACAACTTAGCATTCATGAGAGAGCATAAGCCATTTTTAAAACAAGTTAGAGTGTAGACAGAGAGAGTATAGGTGTAATTGTGTTTCTCTGGGTACGGTTGTCTGAAGGGTGGGTGTCTTGTGATGGTTTTTGAAGGCTTCTGTTGTGTGGCAGTAGTGGCCATGTATATCTAGGTAGTAGCAATGTACTTCTGAAATAGTAGATATAAAGTTAAAAAAAAAAAAAAAAAAAAAGTAGATGACAGTCACAGCCACTGGCGGATTGCACTTAGGCTACCGGTGTTGCAGATGGTCGGAGCCTGTGACCTGTGCTGTGAAATTCCATATGCTTTTCACAGCACAGTTCCATTGGAATTGGGGCTGTTTTAAGGGGGTAAGGAAAAAATATGTATCCTTGTGAAATTTAATGTTGGGTATAGGATGAGAACATGTTTTTGAAGCACTCTGTGTTGTGTAGCTGTTGACTACAATCAATTCAAAAGCACTTCTTCGTAACCAGCATCACAATTTAGTGCTTATATACTGTATTCTTACAACTCAGCATCCATGAGAGAACACAAGGCGTTTTTAGACCAAGTTAAGAGTAAAGAGAGGGAGAGAGAATACGTGTATTCATGTTTCTCTGGGTAGGGTTGTTCCTGAAAGGTGAATGTCTGGTGATGGTTTTTGAAGGTTCATGTTTGGCTGGAGATTTTTGGATGGCTGTAGTGGCCTTGTGTGTGTAGGTAGTAGCTATGTACAGTGTGAAATATTAAAAAAGTACTGTATATAAAAAAAAAAATAAAAAAAGGAAGGAAGGTTGATGGTCACAGCCATCAGCGGACTGCGAAGTGCAGGCGGTCAGAGCTGATGACCTGTACTGTGCAATTCCATATATTTTCACAGTACAGTTCCTTCTGAATGGGGGCCATTTTAAGGGGGAGAAAAAAAAAATGTATCATATATATCTGTGAAATATAGTGCTGGGTATAGGATGAGAACATGTATTTGAAGAACTAGTGTAGGTTTTGAATGGGTGTAGGTGCTGGTAGTGAGTGTATACAGTAGCCAAAACAATTATCTGTGCAGGAGGGGGTCAGTGTTGCCAAAATTTTGAATGTAACGAGTGATACTTCAGGAAAGTTGATATACACGATTTCACCCACCTCTCTTTTGTGTTGCCATACAGTACAAGAACAGTATTACATTTGATTACTGTCTCTTAGTATAGGGAGACAGCTCTTACCACAGTTATTTGGCATATATAGTCCGTCAGCCTATAGCCAGACACCATGATCTCATAAAGGGTGGTCATTTTTCTTTGAGTTGGTTATTTTACGAGGAGAGTTAGTAACCCCCCACCAAGAACTTGGTCACACGCATGGAACGTGTATGGTTGGGTTATATGGTTACCCCCTGGCATTGTAAATGGTTTCCTATCTTACAAGAAACCATTAGGCTTGTCACATAATGTAAGGCCACCTGAAAAGGAAGGAAGAGTAATAAAAAGTGACAGAATGGTTTTATATACGGTAGCCCTGGAGTTAATGCATACAAATTGGCATACCCTGCCAGGTGTCCCCTGCTGTTCCTGCCATCAGTGTCCTTTCCTGCCATCACTTACCTGCCCTTTACCCTTGCACTGTCCTCCCCTCCCCTGCACCCTTGCAATACAGCCATGCCCTCCCCTTCATCCTTGGAATACAGCCATATTCTCCTCTACACCCTGCTCTGTCACACCTCAGCCTATCCCAACAACTGATTATTTCCCGATTGTTACCTGTCTCCTTAGCGAACGGTGGCAAGCAGAATGGACCTCTACAACTGATAACAAACTCCACTTCATCACACATACTGTCACTCCCTGGCAGTCGCCCTCCCATCGCAACAGGCGTTGGGAAACAGCCCTAGCCCGTCTGCGCCTTGGTCACACGCGGATCACACATGGCTTTCTAATGTCAGGAGGCACTCCTCCGACCTGTCAATGTTGCCAGGCTCCACTCACAGTCCACCATCTTTTGCTTGATTGCCCTCGGTTCCACACCGTGCGCAGACTGACTCTTCCGTTCCTTTACTCCCTTGGACGTCCCCCTACCTTAGCTGATCTTCTTGGTGAATCCCCTGTGTTTTCCATCACACACCTCATGCGCTTCCTATCTCAAACCCGTTTCTTGCCTCACATTTAGTGTCTACCCCGCCTTCCCCTTTGCTTCTAGTGCACCATAGCATACCCGTCATTTTTATACATCGGTTTTAGTGCCATATAGTCCTCATGGGCTTGGTGCTAGTTCTTATTACTTACTTACTTACTCCTCTACACCCTTGCAATACACAGCCATGCCCTCCCCTGCTGGGGTGCACCTGGGGGGGGGCTGGGCCCCCCCCCTTAGTTCTCTAGGTCCTTTAAAAATTTATATATATTTATTTCGTTAACAGCAAAACATGAAAAATTGGCAAGTACAAACAAAGAGTAACACATGAGCCAGCAGTTCTCTGACTCTAAACGTGCATATGACCTCCCAGTAATTATTGGATTACCTGATCTCACCTCACTATGGGCTCCCCCCCTTAGGAAATTCCTGGGTGCGCCCCTGCTCCCCTGCACCCTTGCAGTAACAGCCATGCCCTCCCCTGCACCCTTCCAATACACAGCAATGCCCTCCCCTGCACCCTTCCAATACACAGCAATGCCCTCCCCTGCACCCTTCCAATACACAGCAATGCCCTCCCCTGCACCCTTCCAATACACAGCAATGCCCTCCCCTCATGCCTTCTCCTGTACCCTCGCAAATCAGCCTTATTTTCCCCTACATCCTTGCAATGCACAGCTATGCCCTCCCCTGCACCCTTGCAATATGCAGCCATTCCCTCCCCTACACCCATGCAATACACAGCCATGCCCTTCCCTACACCCATGCAGTACAGCCATATTCTCCCCTACACCAATGCAGTACACAGCTATGCCTTCCCTTGCACCCTTCCTATGCCCTGGCGTGTCTCCCCTGCCCTGCTTTTCCTGCCATCCCTCTCCTGTCCTGTCCCATCATCCCTGCCCTGTCCTTCCATCATTGTCCTGCCCTGCCATGTCTTACCTGCCCTGCGTCCTTGCTATGCCCAGCCACGTCCCCCTTGCCCTGTCCTGTCCTGCCAGTCTACCAGCCCTGTCCTGTCCTCTCGTACATGCCCTGCACCTTTACATTGTCCTCCCCTCCCCTCCCCTGCACCTTTACTATGCCCTGCTCTCCCTGTCCTGTCCTTCCATCACTGTCCTGCCATCCCTGTCATGCCATGTCTTACTTCCCCTGCACCTTTGCTGTGCCCTGCCATCCCTGTCCTGTCCTGCACCCAGCCATACACTCCCTTGCACACTTACTTTGCCCTGCTATTCTTGCCTTGCTCTGTCCTGCCCTGCCATCTCTGCTAAGTTTGGTTATTTTTACCATCTGACCTGTCCTGCTGTTTTTGGCTTGTGTCCTGTTCTGCTGTTGTTGCCCTGCCATCCCTCTGAGATACCTGTATCTGAAGTGCTGTCCTTCCTCTGCCCTGCTCTCATCTGCTGCTCTTTTCTTCCCTCCTTTGCCTTGACCCATGTGTAATTTGTTTAGGTTCTGTTGGAATAGTGCCCAGTTATGTATTGTGTGATGGTTTTTCCCTTTCCGTCAGGATTTTCTTTGGGTATATGTGATACGATTATGGGGCATTGATTAAAATGTCATGTATTCTGAGGTTTTCACTTTGACGAGGCTGAAATTTTAATCCCTTTGAAGCTTTTTAAATATAGCACCGTGGCAGAATATTGAAGCACTGTTACTCTATGTCCCCTCAATAACACTTCATAACTAGCACCATATTATCATCTCTGGTTTCAGCTTGGTATTGAAGAAGAAGAAGAGAGCAATTTCAAGCCTAGTTGTTGTTTCAGTGATTAGAAAAGAGGTAAACTTAATGTGAGGGTGGGAGAAGGCAGCCTCATTTAGTCGTGTGAAGGTCTTGTTGTGGTATGGTGGTGCTTTAGGATGTTAACATTTTGGGGTTAGTGTGTAGAGGAGCCCTGCTTGTGTCAAAGGTTCATTCTGTCATCCAGCGGTAGTGACTCTTAGTGTCTTTAAGATGTAAGTTTACGAGTTGCATTTATACTGAGGCTTGTAATTTAAAAGGTTATGTGTTTATCGAAAGTAAGGCCTGGAGTTTGAGATGTCTAGATTAGGAGCGATTGAAATGGAAGACTTTAGGTGCATTTGAGGTTTTATATCAGGAATGAAAATAGTGACGGCTGACTTAGTTGGTGCAGCAGTCATTCTGTTGTGTGTGTGATAGTGTTTGAGTAACTGTTGGTACTGTTTGACATGGGCTGCTTGTTCATTTAATGTGGTGCTGCAAAAGTGCTGCTTGGTCATCTGCACAGGACAGTACGGTACTGTTTCTGAAGAAAAGAGGAGGCAGGTTGTGAAGAATGAGATATGAAAGTGATGGTGAGAGGATTTAGCAGAACAAAGACTGACTGAAGACCACTGGTGTGCATGTAGGACACTGGCACTGTCAAGGGTTGAATTACTCTTGCTGTACGATCATCCTCTCTGAATTTCAAGGTCATTGGGTCACCTCAAAATACATACTTAAGATAAAATTGTTTAACACGTTTAAATCTTTAAGGCCAACGGCCATACCACGTTGAGTACACCGCTTCCCGTCCGATCAGCGAAGTGAAGCAACGTTGGGTCTGGTTAGTACTTGGATGGGTGACCGCCTGGGAACACCAGATGCTGTTGGCATCCCTACGTGTCAAGTGGGGTTGGTGGAGGATTAGTGCCCCTCCCTGTAAAACAATTAACTCTAAGCCCTTGGCCACCCCGTTTGGGATACATGGCGTCTGGCAATGATGAATGAATGAAAACTTTCAGCACATTATTACAAATGTATTTTTAAAGTTATTTTTTACTCTTGTAAAATGCCAACAAAAAGTATCATGACTTATAAACAACAGTTCATATGCCTAAAAATTATTGTATTAGGTGAAAATTGATCCAAGTGATGGTTAGGTTCCAGAATAAACACATTCCATATAAAATAATACCAGTGTATCTGTCTGATAAATTCTAATGCATAGACAAGGAAGGAAGTAAATTTTTATAAAATGCAACAACAAGCTCTTGTGATATTGTATTAACCTTAGTCGTTCACTGCACATCTTTACGGCATAATTACGAAATGTGTATTGTGTGAAAATTGTTCATAATTTGGCCAGCAGTTTTGTTGTGAAAAATGTTAGGTGAAAGCTTGTTAAATAAGGAATTTACTGAAATCTCTGGTTTCACAGATTTTGTGTTGTTTGGTCAAAGCTTGTTAAATGAGGAATTTACTGAAATCTCTGGTTTCACAAACTTTGTGTTGTTTATGTATTTATTTATCTTTTTTTCTAACAGTCATAGACATAAGTTTCTGGATGAATCCACAGTTTACTCTTAGGGCGAGTTTCACAGTTTCCACCCTGACATTTCCCATTAAATAGGATTAGTAATAAACAACAATTACTTCACACTTTAATCAGTCATTTCTGAGTTTCCACATGGATGCATCAAATGAATCATTTACAGTAATAATAACATGAAGATAATGATAATGGTAGTATTGACAATGTTGATGAAGATATGAAAGTTTAGTTTCATTAAAAAAAAAAAAAAAAAAAAAAAAAATGGTAGTATTGACAATGTTGATGAAGATATGAAAGTTTAGTTTCATTAAAAAAAAAAAAAAAAAAACCCTGTCTTTAATAATAGTAGCCAGCTAGAACAGTTAATGTCCCTGACTCTCTAAGGTATTTTGTAATTCCATGTTGATAGTAAAACAAAGATAAGCAATTACTGTAAAGCATAATTTCACTATTTAAAAAAAACTTTTTGTGGGCATTGTACCTCAATGTAAGAGATTTTGTTTGTGCTTTATTTTTGTTTGTCCTGTTTATTGTTATGTATTTGATCTATAATGCTTCTTTCCTACCCTCCTCCTCTCCTTCCTTATCTTCCTCCCCCATCCCTCCCCTTTCTTCCTTCTCCTTTCTATTTTCCCCCTTCATTTTCCGTCTCTTTCCTCACCCTCAGTCTCCACTTCACCTCCTCCTCCCCTCCTTCTCTTTGTCTTTCGTCAGCCTCCTAATGTCTCTTTTCATCTTCCTCTCCTACCACCATTTTCCACCTCACCTTTGTTCTCTTTCCTCACCCTCAGTATCCACTTCTCCTCCTCCCCCCCTCCTTCTATTTATCTTCCTCTCCTAATTTTTCTTCTTTTGTTCGTCTTCTCCCTTTTCCTCTCCTACAACTATATTCCACTTCATCTTCGGTCTCTCTCCTCACCCTCAGTCTCCACTTCACATTCCCCCCCTCTCCTCCTCCTCTTTGCTTTCCTCTCCTAATTTCTCTTCTTTTGTTCATCTTCTCCCTCTTCCTGTCCTACTATTCTCCCCATCCATTTCCCTTCTATTACTTTTTCTTCCTCCTCCTCCTCCTCCCCCTTTCCCCTCCCATGTCCTCTTCCTCTCCCTTTCCTTCATGTTCTCCTTCCTTCATTTCCTGCTCATCTTCTACCACTCCTGTCTGCTCTTCTTCCCCCATCTCCATCCCTTCCTGTCTTTACCCTCTTCCTCCTTGCTCTGTTTCCTCTTCTACCACTCCTTCCTTCTACTTTTCATCTTTCCTCCCCTTCACCCTTTTTCTCATCTTTATCTTCATATCCTCCACCCAATCAATTTTCTTCATTCACCCTCTTCCTCTCCTTTCCTGCTCCTATCCCTCTTCCACTCCTCCTACTTTCTTCTCCTGCAATCCCTCCTCTCACTCTCCCCGTTCCCCTGTCTCCTCCATCTTTTCTCTTTTCCTATCATTTCTCTTCTACTCCTCCTTTCTTCTTTTTCTACTCTCTCTCATCTGCCTCTTCTCCTTTTCCTCTTCTACCCCTCCTTTCTGCTCTCCATCTTCCTCTCATGCTCCCTCTCCATTTCATCCTCCTTCCATCCCTCTCCTCTCACTCTTCCCCCGTCTCCTCCATCTTTTCTTTTCATTTATCTTCTACTCCTTCCTTCAGTTCTTATCTTTCTCTTCTCCTTTTCCTCTTCTACCCTTCCTTCCTTCTGCTCTCCCTCTTCCTCTCGTGGTCCCTCTCTTAGTCTTCCTCCCATCCCTCTCCATTTCCTCTACTGTTTCTCTTCCTCCTCATCTTCACTCTCTTCCCCTTGTTACTTTTCTCCTTCCTCTCACGTTGTCTTCTCCACTATCCTCTTCCTTTTCCCTCTCCCATTCCTCATTCTCTACCTCTTCTATTTCCTCTTTATTCTTCTCTCCTCCCTCTTTTCCCCCTCCTCCTCTTCCTTTTACTCTTCCCTACTTTTCCTTTCTTCACTTCCCTTGCCATCTTCATCTCTCCTCCTCCCCGTCTACCCCATCCACTTCCTCCTTTTCTCTTGCACCATCCTTTCTCTTTTCTCAAATATTCTACCCTCCCTGTCTTGTTTTCATTCTCCTCTCTTCCTTCCACATCCTCCTCCTCTTTTCCCATACTTTCCTTTTCCCTTGCACCCCCTCTTTTTCCTCTTCCCCGTACTTATGTTCTCTGTCTTTTTCAATTTCTACCCACCCTGTCTTCCCTAACCCTTATTCCTCTCTCCCCCTCCTTAATGTCCTCTTCTAACCTCCCTTCTTCAACCCCCCCCCCTTCCACCATTTTCTTTTTACTCTTCTACAACTTCTCTCCCTCATCTTGTACCCCTTCCTCCCCATCTTGTCCTCTTCTACCCTCAGTTCCTCTCCTCTTCTCTTCTTTCCTTCTTCCTCTTCTTGTCTACTTCCCTTCCTTTCCTGTTCTACCCACACATCCTCTTCTACCCACCCACTTCCTCTCCTCATCTTCAACCAACCCTTCCTCTTCTATTCCTTCCTCCTCTCCTCACTTTCTCTTCCTCCTTTTTTATTGCCCCCTGCTCTACCCCTCCTACCCACCTCTTCCTCTCCTAGTCTTCTATCCCCTTTTCCTCTCTTCCTCCTCTTCTACCCCCCTTTTCTCCTATCCATCTTTCCTCCTCTCCTCCTGCCCCCACTTCCTCCTAGTCCCTTTCCCATTTTTTTTTTTTTTAATTGCTTTTATGTAGCTTGTGCTGTGTAGAAAGAATAATAAAATGGAATAGGTTATTATATTTTCTTGCCAGTATTATTTAGTTCTTGCTGTTGCCAAACGATTTTATTTAATTCTTGTGGATGCTGGACGATTTTAAATCTTGCTGATGCCAGACGATTTTTAATTCTTGCTGTTGCCAAACGATTTTAAATCTTGATGCTGGACGATTTTAAATCTTGCTGGTGCCAGACGATTTTATTTAAATCTTGCTGAAACCAGACGATTTTATTTTTTTCTTGCTGAAGCCAGACGATTTTATTTCTTGCTGATGCCAACGATTTTATTTAATTCTTACTAATGCCAGACAATTTAATTAATGCTTGCTGATGCCAGACGATTTTATTTAATTCTTGCTGATGCCTTCCATACCCCCTCTTTTCTTTTTCTACCCCCTTCCTCTTTTCTACTCCCCTCTTCCACCCAACCCTTCCTCTCCTCTTCTGGAGGAGAAGAAGAGATAGGAGGGGGGAAGAGGAAGAGGGAAGAAGTGGCAGGAGGGAAAGAGAGAGGAGGAGGGGGGGAGAGGAAGAGCAAGAGGGAGGGAAGGGGGAGGAGAGGAGAGGAAGAGCAAGAGAGGGATGAGGATGAAGGAGAGAGGATGAAGGAGAGAGGAAGAGAAGGAGGGGGGGGAGGAGAGGAAGAGAAGGAGGGGGGGAGGAGAGGAAGAGAAGGAGGGGGGGAGGAGAGGACGAGCAAGAGGGAGGAGGGAGGAGAGGAAGAGGAGGAGGGGGGGGAGGAGAGGAAGAGAAGGAGGGGGGGAGGAGAGGAAGAGAAGGAGGGGGGGAGGAGAGGAAGAGAAGGAGGGGGGGAGGAGAGGAAGAGAAGGAGGGGGGAGGAGAGGAAGAGAAGGAGGGGGGAGGAGAGGAAGAGAAGGAGGGGGGAGGAGAGGAAGAGAAGGAGGGGGGGAGGAGAGGAAGAGAAGGAGGGGGGAGGAGAGGAAGAGAAGGAGGGGGGAGGAGAGGAAGAGAAGGAGGGGGGAGGAGAGGAAGGACAGGAAGAGTAAGAGGGAGGAGGGGGGGGGAGAAGAGGAAAAGAAAGGAGAGGAGGAGGAGAAGAGGGAAGGACAGGAAGAGTAAGAGGGAGGAGGGGGGGGAGAAGAGGAAAAGAAAGGAGAGGGGGAGGAGAAGAGGGAAGAAGGAAGGACTGGAGGAGAAGAGGGAAGAAGGAAGGAGAGGAGGAGGAGGAGAGGGAAGAAGGAAGGAGAGGAGGAGGAGGAGAGGGAAGAAGGAAGGAGAGGAGGAGGAGGAGAGGGAAGAAGGAAGGAGAGGAGGAGGAGAAAAGGGAAGGACAGGAGGGAGGAGGAGAAGAGGAAGAGCAAGAGGGGGGGAAGGGGGAGAAAGAGAGGAAGAGCAAGAAAGAGGGAGAGGAGAAGTGACAGGAGGGAAGGAGAGGAAGAGCAAGAGGGAGGAGGAGGGGGAGGAAGGAAGAGAGCAGGAGGAGAGGAAGAGCAAGAGGGAGGGAGAGGAAGAGAAAGGGGGGGAGAAAGCAAGAGGGAGGAGGGGGGAGAGGAAGGGAGGGAAGGAGAGGAGGGGAAGAGGGAAGGAGAGGAGAAGAGGGGAAAATGGAAGGACAGGAGGAGAAGAGGGGAAAATGGAAGGACAGGAGGAGAAGAGGGAAGGAGAAGAGATGTGGAAAGAGGGAAGGAGAGGAGAAAAGGGAAGAGGGCAGGAGAAGAGAAGAGGGAAGATGGAAGGAGAGGAGGGCAGGAGAGATGAGGGAAGAGGGCAGGAGAAGAGGGAAGATGGAAGGATAGGAGAAGAGGGAAGGAGAGGAAGAGCGTGAGGGAGGGAAGGTGGAGGAAGAGGGAATGAGAGGAAGAGCGTGAGGGAGGGAAGGTGGAGGAAGAGGGAATGAGAGGTAGAGCAAGAGGGAGGGAGAAGAGGGAAGAGGGAGGGAGAGGAGGAGCAAGAGGGAGGAGGAGGGGGGAAAGAGGAAGAGGGAGGAGAGGAGGAGGGGGGAAAGAGGAAAAGGGAGGAGGGGGGAAAGAGGAAGAGGGAGAAGAGGAGGAGGGGGGAAAGAGGAAGAGGGAGGAGAGGAGGAGGGGGGAAAGAGGAAGAGGGAGGAGAGGAGGAGGGGGGAAAGAGGAAGAGGGAGGAGAGGAGGAGGAGGAGCAGAAGAGGGAAGGAGAGGAGGAGGAGCAGAAGAGGAAAGAGGGAAGGAGATGAGGAGAAGAGGGAAGGAGAGGAGAAGCAAGAGGGAAGAGGCGGGGGGGAGAGGGAGAGAAGGGGGAGGCAGGAAGAGAAGAAGGGAAGCAGGGGAAGAGAAAGAGGGAGGAGGAAGGAGGAAGGGAGGGAGGGGGAGGAGAAGAGGGAAGGGAGGGAGGGGGAGGAGAAGAAGGAAGGAGAGGAGGAAGAGAAGAGGGAGGGAGAGGAGGAGGAGGAGGAGAAGAGGGAAGGAGAGGAAGAGCAAGGGGGAGGAGGAGGGAAGGAGAGGAAAAGCAAAAGGGAGAGGGAGGAGAGGAAAATGAAGAAGAGGGAGGAGAGGAAAAGCATGAGGGAGGGGGAGGAGAGGAAAAGGGAGGAGGAGGGAAGAAGAAAAGGGAGAAGAGGAAGGGGGAGGGGAGGATAGGAGAGGAAAGGGAGGAGGAGAGGAAAGGAAGGAGAAGGGAAGGGAAGAAGAGGCAGATGGATGAGGAGGAAGTAAGGACAGGAAGAAAGGAAGAGGGAGGAGGAGGAGAGAAAAAGAGAGAAGGAAGGGATGAGCAGAAAAGGAAGGAATGAGCAGAAAAGGAAGGAATGGTAGAAGAATGGGAAGGAGGGGAGAAGAGGAAGATGGAGGAGAGGGAAGAGGAGTGGAAGACGGAAGAGGGGGAGGGGACAAGGGGAATGAGGAGGAGGGGACAACAGGAAGAGGGAGGAGAGGAAGAAGGATGAGGAGAGGAGGAAAGAGGGAGGAGGAGGAAGGAAAGAAAGGAAGAGGGAGGAGGAGGAAGGAAAGAAAGGAAGAGGGAGGAGGAGGAAGGAAAGAAAGGAAGAGGGAGGAGGAGGAAGGAAAGAAAGGAAGAGGGAGGAGGAGGAAGGAAAGAAAGGAAGAGGGAGGAGGAGGAAGGAAAGAAAGGAAGAGGGAGGAGGGGAGGGGAGGATGTAGCAGGAGGAGGGAGGGGAAGAGGATGTAGCAGGAGGGGAGGAGAGGCACAGGGAGGAGGGAGGGGAAGAGGATGGGAAGAAGAGGAACAGTGAAGAGGAGGGGGAAGAGGGCAAAAGGTGGAGGGAGAAATTGACAAAGGCAGTTTTAATACATCAAGAATTAATTTTAACATTCCGCATTCACAAATACTTGAGGGAAAAAAAACAAATAAATAAATAATGCTTACTGTACAACTATCAACCACCTGATTGATGACACTTTCTGGAGCTGGTGCACAGTATTGCACAGATGGAGACAGTTTCCTTTTTTCTATTTAAAAAACTCTCCTAAAGTGCATTATTGGCCTTTGAAAGCAATTGCTGCATCATTATTAATTAGATCAGTATTTATGTCAGCTTATGTACATTACAGTGCTGACAATATTAACAAGAGTTATCAACATAAACAAAATAATCATGTAATGACAATTGGTAGGTGGTGGCGACCAACATCCACTCACTTGATGTAGTGCTGCCTACTTCTTCCTTAGCCTTTATCACACTTTTTATGTGTCTGCCCTCCTCTCTTCCCATTTCTCCCATCTTTCCTGTCACCTCTTATTGCTTTGTTTCCTTTACAGGTGGCTTTACATTGAGTGAGAAGCCAAATGGTTTCCTGTAAGCCAAGAAACCATTTACAATGCTGGGTGGTAACCATATAACCAAACCATACTCACTCCCTACGTGTTAACAAGTGGGTTGGTGGAGGGTTAGTGCCCCTCCCCGTAAAACAAATAACAAAGTCAAATGGCCACCCTTTACGAGATTATGGCGTCTGGCAATAGATAGATAGAATGACATTTGGCTACCATGGAAGGTGTGAACTATAAACTGCATTAATTAGACCAGTGTGGTACTGTACTTATGTTACAACAAAACATCTACATACCAGTGTACCATAATAGTTGAAAAGATCTAAAACAATTATTAATATAAATATTAACCCACTGAGCAAGATGATGTCATTTTCATGTCACAGTAATATTATTATTATTATTATTATTATTATTAGTCTTTTATTCCATCTTGGGATAAGCTCTTTAAACTGAAGAAGTTCAATCCAGCTTCAGCTAAATTTTTCATAATTAAACCTTTCCTAAGTTGAATAAAACAATACGGTGTTGATAAAACCTTTCATTATTAAAGACATTCCTCAGTTGAACAGAACAATCTTGCTGCAGGAAGAACAAATTGAAAAGGGTAATACCAAGACCCAAAAGACTGACACTCTAAAAAGTTAATTATTGTTACCATCCCACATTCTTTTTCCCACTTAAGGATGGAGTACAGTGAGGTCCAGAGTGCAAGGACGGAAAACATAAAAGTGGAATAAATGATCAACAAAATTAGTAACGAAGAGAACCAGATACTAACACACTCACTATTCAAGCCCAAGAATCCTATATTAAGCTACACAGGCAGATGTATATTCTATCTATCTATCTTTTGCCAGACGCCTCAATCCCGTTTGGGGTGGCCAAACAAATCGTTTCCACAAATCACACCCCCCTCTCTCATATACCTCTCCACCCCATCCCTCCATCTCATTGTTGTATATTGTACATATATTTTTAAACAGATGCACTTCACATTACAACGAAAACAACTCATTCGGATGACTAAAGTTCAATAAAGTTAAATATGGGACATTAAACTTTTATCACATGCTCCTCCATACATACTTCATCCAATCAACTCAACCCAGTCCATTCCCTTGCCCCTGCATCTTACTGTTTTTGTAAACAGTGCTTATTCATCATATCCATCTACATTCTTGGTCTACAATACCTCCTCTCACTTTCACACATTCAAGTATATTTTTTCACCATCTAAAAAATAATGAAATAAAAAATAAATTGTCTCAGATATAAACGGTCCAACATACTTGCATGTGTCAGCACTGGGCACCTAATGTCAACTCTCCATGCTGCTTGATCTCTAGCAACTTCCCTGTTCAGTCCCAATAACCTAGCAACTGTTTCATAACACAAACTCATCAGTTAGCAGATAATCCCCAACAGTACCTATGGAATACTCACTCTAACACAGGCTTACATAAAATGACTGCTACACTAACCAAATAAACCGTCACCCTCCCAAACCTAGACAAACACCTCAAACACACCCTCATGTTACCCTACTCAAGCAACCACTCCCACTGGAAAGACACCTAAAATTCTAAGATCTACTAAGGGCACACATGGCCTTTTCTCAATACATAGATAATAATGAGGTGAAAGAGAGAGATTGTCCACGTGCTTGAGGGTGCGAAAGTGGATGTATGTGGAATAACTGAAACAAAATGGAGAGGAGAAAGTGTGAGAGAATGGGAGTATGGATGGGGTATATGTGCAGGAGTAGGTGAGAATGAGAGGGCAAAGGAAGAAGTATGTATAGTTGTGAGTAAAAGATGGAAGAAGAGCATAAGACAGTATGGATCAGTTTGGTCAAGGATTGTGTGGGTAAAGTTAAAAGTTGGAATACAAATGTGGGCGATTGTATGCGCCAACGCAAGATCGTGCTAGAAGAGTGAGAGAAGAGTTCTGGACGAATGTAGAAGTGTGCATGGAAAAGTTTGGAAGGAATGAGTGTTTTTGATTGGTGATATGAATGGTAAAGTTGGGAATGTGAAGGTGGATGGAATAGGTGGTGAGTGGGGTGTGCCTGCTGAGATAGATGAGAATGGGAGTGCGTTAGTGGACATTTGTGCTGGGAGGGGGTTGGTGATAGCCAATACCCTCTTCAGGCATAAAATGATCCACAGGTATACATGGCGAGTGATGAAAAGGGTGGGTGGTGAACTGAATGAAAGGAAGGCAATGATTGATTATGTGTGTGTGGATGAAAGGATGTGAAGATGTGTAATGGATGCAAGAGTTTATAGAGGTTGGGGGAGTGGACTTTCTGTCCACTACCTGGTCGTGGCCAGAATTAGAATGCAAGTAAGATGGAGGAATAGAAGAAGGGAAAGACGAGAGGAAGGATTAGTTGCAAGGAGAGTGGAAAGGTTACAAGAGGATGAGAAAAAGGCAGAGTATAAGAGATTATAAGAGAGAAGTGGAGGAACGATTGGGCAAATATGAATTGGAGCAGATGGGAGACGGGGAAAGTGTGTGTAGGATATTTCCAGAAGAAATATGTGCAGCATGTGATGTGGTGTGTGGAAGGAAGAGAAGACGGAGGGGGGTGCAAGGAACAGCGTGGTGGACTGAGGAGGTGAGACAGGATGTGGCACAAAAGAAGAAAGCATACAATGAATGGATGAGAAATAGGGACGTGGAAGAAGCTGAGAGGCGGAAAAGAGAGTTATATGTAGAGAGAAAGTGAGAGGTGAAAAGATTAGTAAGAGAGAGTAAGAAGACAGTGGATGAGGAATTTGGAAGAAATTTGAGTGTAAAGTGGAGGGACTGTAAGAAAATGTTCTGGAAAGAGGTGAAAAGAGTAAGACAGGGTGGAAGTGAAGTTAGCAGGGGAGTGAAAGATAAAAATGGTAGATTACTAGTGGAGAAGGGAGAAAAAGTGAGCAGATGGAGAGAACAATTTAAGGAATTGTTGAACATAGAAGATGGAAGTATTGCGAGTATAAGTGGCTGGGAGAAGGAGGGAGGTGAGAAGACAGGAAGAAATCAGTAGGATAGAAGTTGTGGAAGCAACGAAGAAAGTTAAATCGGGGAAAGCCCCAGGAATTGATGGAGTGTGTGGTGAAATGCTGAAGCATGGGGGAGAGATAGTAGTAGAATGGATGTGGAAGATGTGCAGATTGGCATGGGAGGAAGGCAGAGTCCCGGAGGATTGGAAGTCAGGTATAATTATTCCCTTGTACAAAGGAAAAGGGGAAAAAGAAGTGTGTGGTAATCATAGGGGCATTTGTCTTCTAAGTATAATAGGAAAAGTGTATGGTAGGATACTTATTGACAGAGTTAGAGAAAGAACAGAGAAATTAGTTGGAGAAGAACAGGGAGGCTTTAGGAAGGGAAGAGGTTGTGTAGATCAGATATTCATTCTTAGATCTTTAGTGGAAAAGTTTCTAGAGAAGGGAAAGAAGTTGTATGCGGCTTTCATGGATTTGGAGAAAGCATATGACAGGGTGGATAGACAAGGATTGTGGAAAGTGTTAAGAATATATGGAGTAGATGGGAAGTTGTCGAATGCTGTGAAGAGTATGTACGAGGGTGCGAAGGCTGCAGTGCGTGTGGATGGTGAACTAAGTGAATTTTTCCCTTTGAAAGTTGGGTTGAAACAGGGATGTGTCATGTCTCCATGGTTGTTCAATCTGTACATGGATGAGGTAATAAAAGAGGTACAAGGTAGGGTAGTGGATGTTGGAGTGGCCCTGGTGAGAGAGGATAGTGTTTGGAAACTCCCTGTACTGTTGTTTGCAGATGATACTGTGTTGTTGAGTGAAGACGAAGGGGAGCTGCATGGCTTGGTGGATGAGTTTGGGAGAGTGTGTAAGAAACGGAATCTAAAGGTGAATGTAGGGAAGAGTAAAGTGATGGTCTTTGAGAGAGGTGAAGTCAGTGAATGTACAGCGAGGTTGGATGGCGAGGAATTGGAAAATGTGAGTACGTTTAAGTACAGTACTTGGGTAGTGTGATGAGTAAGGATGGAGGTTTGGAGGGTGAAGTGCTTGAAAGGGTACAGCAGGGAAGAAAGGTTGCTGGTTCTTTGAAAGCAGTGATAACAAACAGGGAAGTGAGCATGGAAGTGAAAAAGTTACAAGACAGTATTGTGATACCAACTCTAACGTACGGAAGTGAAGCTTGGACGTTGTTGGAAGGACACAAGTCAAGAGTGAGAGCAGTGGAAATGAGTTATTTAAGAGGAGCCTGTGGAGTCACATGGAGAGACAGGCTGACGAATCAGGATATAAAGGAGCGTTGTGGTGTGGATGTGGATGTGATAGGAAGCGTTATGAGGCACACACTGAGGTGGTTTGGCCATGTGGAGAGGATGGAGGGTGAAAGACTGACGAAGAGAGTGTATGTGAGTGAGGTGGAAGGGGGAAGAGGGAGGGTGAGGCCGAGGATGAGATGGAGGGATGGGGTGGAGAGGTATATGAGAGAGGGGGGTGTGAGTTGGGAGCAGGGCAGTGAAATAGAGGGACAGGGCGACTTGGAGGCGATTTGTTTGTGGCCACCCCAAACGGGATTGAGGCGTCTGGCAATAGATAGATAGACAGATAACAGAGCAAAGGCATATCATAAACTCAATGTCTTGAAAACATTCTATGAACAATTCATTGGAACAGTGACTTACACTAGCACAAGATGAGCCCCCCATTTAAATGGCACAAAAATGGAAAAGCTTAAGACAACACAAAACAAAGCTTTTGGAATAATGACTGGATGCAAAAAGGCCACCAATTCAGATCACTTCTATCAAAAAACAAAAGTCCTCCCACACAAGGATCATAATTATGAGAGAGACAGTTCATCATTTCAGGTTAACGCTCTTCTCAACCCTGCAAATGCATGTTGCATCACCTTCCACCACAGAGAAACAAAGAAGAAAACCACCAAACACTATACAAATTGCTTCACCAACATTCCTCTTTCTCCACCCAGCACAATATTTCACACACACACACACACACACACACACACACACACACACACACACACACACACACACACACACACACACACACACACACACACACACACACACACACTACACACACACACTACACACACACACACACACACTACACACACACACTACACACACACACTACACACACTACACACACACACTCACACACACACTACACACACACACACTACACACACACACACTACACACACACACACACACTACACACACACACACACACACACACACACACACACACACACACACACACACACACACACACACACACACACACACACACACACAGCCATCCAAAACATTCAACCAAATAACACCCTTCACAAACCTCCACCAGACAACACCCCTAAGAAACTACCCAACCCAAAAAGACTACATCTAACCAGAATGCAACACACTCACCACCCTTCTCTGCTACAACGCCAACACAAAATACAACTCAGAAAATTCAACATGCACAAACTGCAATGCAACCTCCCACACCACAGCACACTTTCTCACACCAGGTACCACACAGTCATAACACAAGCAATCTTTGAACATAAAACTCAACAAAACGTCTATGAGAATGGCTACAGTATGCATTTTACAACTTTTCTAATTTCTTCACCCAAATGGCTACAGCATGCATTTTATAACTTTTCTAAATTGTTCTCCCAATTAAGACATTCTGTCAGAGTTGCATCCTGTGTATTCCACAGGTCTGAATACTACTCTTAGCAAACACTTCAGATTTCAAAACAGCATAGCCTAGACAGTCATAATAGCCAACCTACACAAAGCCAAGAATTGAGAGTTGCAATGCTGCAAGCACTGCAAATTTTGTCCATAATACAGATAAATAATCCACACACAGCTACGTTCATGAGACTAAATTCGTGGTATAATAGGAAATATATCAATAGCTATTTGAGGTCAGAGACAAAATATAACTGAAAAATATAACTAGCATAATACCAGACTTGTGGTAAAAATAAAATATACTAAAAGAAGCGATATGAGGTATGAGACAAAATATATCTGAAAATATAACAAGCATAATATTGGACTTGTGGTATAGCAGGAAATATACCAAAATAAGCGATACGAGGTATAGCAAGGCAACATTCATCAGAAAAATGTAAGCATAATATCAGACTTGTGGCATAACAGGAAATATACCAGAAACATGTATGTGGTATAACAAGGCAAAAATATATCTGAAAAATATAACAAGCATAATACTGGCCTTGCAGTATAACAGAAAACACCAAAAAGAAGCTATGTAAGGTATAATGAGACAAATACTGTACCTTCATACTGACTTATAAAAGTCCATCTCAAGCATGTACTTATAAAATACAATATTATTACACTACGCTTTGCTGCATCATGGTGGATATATATATATATATATAATATAAATTATATATATATATTTTTTTTTAATGAAACATTCGCTTTAGGACGTCACAATTATATTAAGATCACCAAACCACAAAGTAATCCAAGTACCTCTTATCACTAAACCTCTAAGTAATGTCACCAAACCTCTTAGTAATGTCACCAATGATTTATATCACCAAACCTCTCTACCTGTCTCTAAGAACCTCTCTGTGTCACAAAGCATATACTGTAATGTCACCAAGCATATATTTTAATGCCAACAACCATATTTTAATGCCACTAAGTAACTGTGTGTTGGTAGACAAAGTTTGTCAATAAATTGCAGCTTTCAGCTAGAGTGATCTTCATTCATGTTGGGGTTTACTGCTCATGTGCCACTCAAGGATGAGTGAGGCTGGTCACTCTCATCTTCATTGTCAGGACCAACTTGCCTAGCCCCGAGCTCCTACTCTCCTTATGGGGCAATGTAGGATTGGATGATGGATGGATGGATGGTTTCCAGTAGCTCTAATATATGATCGTGGAAAGGGATGCTTCCATGTGGTGGTGCTGATATAAGTGGGTGCTTCTACTGCCCACCTACACAATCATCCCTTGATTCATCTCCCAAAGGTTGTGGGCTGCAGGACAGTTTCAACATCCCTTGACTCATATCTCCCAAACGGGAGTCGTGGGCTGTAAGAGGACAATTTCAGCATCCCTCAACTCATCTCCCAAACAATGGTTGTGGAATGCAGGAAGGTAATTTCAGGCTGCTCTCGACAGGGTTTATATTTCCAATGAACCTGGAGCTGCAGTAACAATATATACATGAAGATCACTCTACCCAGGTCCACCACGAGGAGGTAAGCTGCACGGACCCACACCATGCCCGTCCCAACCACCCTACCATTGGACATGCTGCCGTCATCATTGCATAGGCCTTGCAGTTTTACATGATAGTCAGTCTGTGTCGACTGATGGTAGTAAACGTTTGATTTTAGGAGAAACGTTTCAAACTGGAGGAGGCATTAAATATAGCTTTCAATTTCTTCTTGATCCTTCATCTTGGTCTTGATCTTCTTTAAAACACACCAAGAACAGAAACTGGTGTGTGTGTGGAGACAACACACCAATAGGAACTGTGTGTGAGGAGAAAACACATCAACAGGAACTGATGTGAGAAGGAAAAAAACACACCAACCAGAACTGGTGTGTATGTGAAAAGGAGACAACACACCAATAGGAACTGGTGTGCGTGAGGAGAAAACACACCAACAGGAACTGGTGTGCGTGACAAACACACCAAGAACAGGAACTGGTGTGCGTGAGGAGAAAACACACCAACAGGAACTGGTGTGCGTGACAAACACACCAAGAACAGGAACTGGTGTGCGTGAGGAGAAAACACACCAACAGGAACTGGTGTGCGACAAAGAAAACACACCAAGAACAGGAGCTGGTGTGCATGGAATGGTGAGCTCACACTGAGAACAGGACCGAACGCCAACCACAAACAAATTTCCGGCCGCGCAAATGGTCGCACACACATGGCACCTTCCACCCAACTGATCAACATCAAAAGAGTTTTAACTAGCGAATCAAGTCAGCCATATCACGGCCTCTGTGCATTTACTTTTGTAAGGTGTAGCTTGGTGACATTTTGGTGACATCTTACTTTTCTAATTATAGAAAAGTTCATCCAACTTGGAAACCTTATCATTTGGTGACATAATATATGTGGGATGCAGGATGTTTTATATTATATATAATATAAAACAATTTCACCCATTTAGAAACCTAACAGAAAGGAGGTACCCTAGGATCTTGATGCAGAATATTCAGGTGCTGCAAGTAGATGTGGCCGAAACAGATCTAAATCATGACAGGAGGTTGGGGTTCTTGCCTACCTAGGCAATGGTGCGTGAAGACTGAGAGGATGTGAAATATGTGTCAGCGTCCCACGTATGACATTCAGATAAGTGCTGGTGCCCTGATTAACGAGCAACACATCGGCCCAGACTATACTCAATTCAACAAGTCCGACACCATCAGGAATGACATCAATGCCTCAGATGTTGATGACCTCACAGATATGGTGCCAGGCTGGGTGAAAATGGCATATAGCCTGATTGTTTGTTGTGCCCAAGGGTTATGGCCTCAAAAGCGTCCTCTCAGGTACATCCAACACCCACACGGCATATAATAAACATTTTAGATAAAAGTTATTAAAATCAAAATTGAAAAGACATTATTCAATGGAAAAAAATAAAAAACAAGCAACCACGTGATTGTCACACGCGAGGGCCGAGTGCATGTGATGGCCGGAATGTCCCACCTTTGTGACATCTCGCCGTTCACCTTACGTGCCTGTTGTGGGTTCGCACAGTACATCCTAGGGCCAGGGCATCACGTTTAAGACCCCTTCTTAGCGACCCCCTGGTAAGAAGACCATCCCCACACAACAAACACGCATGGCGAAACGACATCAATTTGACAGAAACTGGCGGGGTGTGTATGTGTGGACTATTCTAAGTACCCAGCCACCCAGACTTCACACGAAGAGAGACAGTGAGAGAGAGATAAGGAGGAAGGAAGGGGGGGGGGGCATTTACTTAATTTAGCCAGTGAAAACACCTGAAATTCAGTACGCTAAACAGTACAGTAATGAACCATACCGTGTCAGGGTTTGGCAAATTTTTATGGCCGGATACCCAATCCTGACACCAACCCTCCCCAATTTATCCGGGCTTGGGACCGGCATTGAGTTGAGCTGGCTTCCTCCTGGGATCAAACGCAACTCAATGGCTGGGTTAAAATGTCATATGCTCCTTTCAATCTAACTTGCCCTAAAATCGCACTTTTACTTCCATCCATCCATGAACAATCAGAGAAATAGGACATAACCGATAAATTCAAAAAGACTACATGAGGCAAAAAGAGGAAATGTACCATGAAATTTATGACAAACGAAAGGAGGGAAGAACTCCATGGAGAGGTTACTTAAATACCTCCACCTCCGACGACTCTCACTGACAACGAGGATTTAACTTAATGTCAACAATGACAACAACATGAAGCTTGACTGCAGGAAGCAGAAGTCTGATCTGACAAGTAACTAAGGAGATTCTAAAGCTTGACTGCAGAAAACAGAAGTTTAATTTGACTCGTAACCATGGAGATTCTATAGTACGACTGAAGGAAAGAGGTTTGATTTGACTGGTAACCAACGAAAGTCTAAAACCTGACTGCAGGAAACATATGTTTGACTAGTAACCATGGAGATTCTAGAGTGTGATTATAGGAGGTTGTGATCTGACTAGTAACCAAGGAGATTCAAGAGTATATGACTAGTAACCAAGGAGAGTCAAACATTTGATGGCAGAATACAGACAAATTGAAGGCCGGATATGACTAATAACCAAGGAGACTCAGTGTTAACTAACTCCTCCAGTACCTTTAGCTAGTATTCATCTGACACTGCTTCTTTCTCAGCTTGTCCACTTCAGAGTCTTTCAAAGTACTCCTCTCTGCCTACATTCACCACTCCTCTCAGTTTTACAATGCATAACACAATCATATAATCAGATAAACCTCTACATCCCTCTCTCTCTATGCTCTTGTGTTAGGAAAATTAAGTACACAATACAGTGTACTACACTTCACAGACAAACATAGCTGCCAAAACATTTCAGCATGACAGTTAACAAGTATAAAGATAATTAAACCTTCCTCCATCCTTAGCTAGGAAAATGCAATTCAGATAATGAAAAAAAGTTGACAGAAAATTATACATATAATACTGGAGTGCTATTACTCTAAGCAATGGTTTGTCTTCAACCTGGAAAAAAAAAATGACCACAAAATGGACACTGCATTGTAGTTACATAATTGTAGTTAAAGTTACATAAAAGTTACATCTTGTTAATGCAACTGTTAATTGGCTTGTACTGATGCAGGAAGATAAAAGAGGAAAGAATCAACCAATTGCATTTGCCAGCAGACAAACAAGAGGTGCGGAGAAAAATTATTGCACTACAGACTTAGAGGCACTTGCAGTGATTTTTGCATTACAAAAGTTTTGAGATTTGGTATATGGTTACGAAATCCACTTATTCACTGACCATAAACCACTGGTGGGTATGTTTAAAGAAAAACTCCTTTCTGGGAGGAGAGCAAGATGGAAGTGCACAGTTGAAAACTACAATGTACAAATTCATTATATACAAGGTAAAATGAACATAGTAGCTGACGCTTTATCTTGGAACCCGAACACAATTCAGGTCGCGGCGTTAGATCTCAAAGGAAATATCCCAAACCATGAGGATATCGCAAAGGCACAAAGACTTGACCCAATATGGTCTAAAGTAATATACAAGTTAGAAAGTGGAGATGACATACAATTACCCAAACTGCATGTCCCACTTGAACAATTCACAATGGTCAATAATACATTATACAAAATTAACTCTAAACAACCAAAATGCCAAAGAAATACTAACCAGTTGGTAGTACCTAATGACATGATACCCCAAGTATTACGATTGATACACGACAGCCCACATGCAGGACATCCTGGAAAGGATAAGACATTCAACCAAGCCCAGCTATTATATTACTGGCCTTCATTACGAAAAGATATAAACAATCATACAGACAGATGCGAATCATGTGCGAAACACAAAGGATACCCAATCACACCTGCACCGATGGGTAATTACTCTGTACCACATCAACCATGGGACGTTGTCGCTGTTGATTTACTCAAGATGCCATTATCATACAATAATAACCTATACTTATTCGTAGCAACGGATCATTTTTCCCGTTATGTCATTTTAGCTCCAATTAAAGATAAGACGGCAGAGACAGTAGCAAAGGCAATAACAGATAATGTAATATGTCGCTTTACTACCCCAAAGGTACTAATAAGTGATAATGGAGGAAAATTTAATTCTGAGATCTTACAAGAAATATGTAAACAATACAACATCAAAAAGGTTAACGTTTTGGCCTATCACCCAGCATCGAATGGGTTGGTAGAGAGACAAAATAAAAAGGTATTAGATGTGCTACGACACATTCTCAGTGAAAATTATGCAAGCTGGGATGATTGGATTCCCAGAGTAGAAGCCTCAATTAATGGGTCTATAAATAAATCCATCGGTGACACACCACATTTCATTATATATGACACAGATAAAAAATTACCATATGAGCTCCTAGAAGGTGACAGCATGCCAAAATACAATTACGATGATTACTCTAAACTCCGTTTACGTGAATTCCAGGACATTCACAAAAGAGTCAAAAAACAATTAACGATGTCCAAGGAAGAAATGACGGAGGCATTTAACAAGAAGGCAAATGATTCACCTATCAGCTTAGGAGACATTGTTTACGGTGTCATTCATACGAGACAATAAATTATCACCAAAATTTGAGGGCCCATACAGAGTAATTAACATAAAAGCAAACAAAGTTTTAATTGTCACTTTCAAGTGGCGAGGAGAAACAAGTTCATATTGACCATTTAAAACGAGTTTCAAGGGAATTATCACATAATTATTCAGCCTCGGATACAACCGAACAGGCGAACGTACCTCAAGAAACCAAGGAAGAACACAACAATGATTACAAAAAGAAATTAAGGTCATATACCAAACAATCGAACATAGGTGCAACTGTTCCAATCAAATCTACTGTACATCATTACGAGAATTAAATATCGATTTAAACTCCTTCTATAAATGAAATAACAATCAACCGTAACGCACATCATCACTATCATCGACCACAGCATTATAGGAAATTAAAAAGATTTTTTTTTTTTTTCCGGTAGGTTACGATGAAGGGACTTATGCTATGGATTCTCCTCTACATAGCAAGAGGATATGCGCACTTAGACCCCAAACATATAGTACGACAAGGATGCCTCATAGCTCCAACGGCCACGACTACAATCGTTAAGGACGTCATGAGTACTGAAATAAGTCTAGATTCCTTGTATGACTTACCTACTTATCTAGACAGACTTGCGACGCCGATGCGAACTCTGGACTTCATGATAGGAAATTATGTTTCACAAGCACATAACACCAAGGAAGTGAATGAAATGGTAAAGTTAGCGAAATGGAAACTAGAACAGGCGAAGTCAACTATGCTCGTCATGATCCAAGATCTCCCATCTTATGGAACGGAGGTACTGAGCGACAGGAATAACATCACACATACTCGCCAAAAGCGCGATTTGTTCGACCTGGGTGGTGCAGTTCTTGGGAACATCTTTGGATTGGCTACAGAGGATGACCTTAAAGAAATAAACAACAAATTTAATAAGATAGCTCAGGTACTAACATACCAAGATAAATTCATCACAGGACAGAACTCAGCAATGAAGACAATTGTGAAAAATCTGAAACAAGCAGAAAACGTAGCTCTCGAGAGTGTAGATAAAATAAATGAATTGGAGGGAAACGTTACACTTTTCCAACACTTCTCCATCATCACAGAACATATTGACACGATTCTACTACAATTAGAGAACACTAGAGATCGTTTCAGGGCACTTATGCAAGGAATTTCGAATGCTGGTGATGGCAAGATCACAATTGACTTACTCCCAGTTCATGAGCTACGTCAGATAGTTAGTCAAGGCATACATAAACATAAATTGAAGCCGTTGTTCCGCAGTAGGGAATTTATGCAATATTACCCGTATTTAGAAGCAACACTAACACCAACATCAGTGGTAGTTCATGTACCATTCATCACTGAAGACCTGTTCACAGTATACCAAATACACCCCTTCCCCTATAAAAATAACAACATTTTGGTCATCATCAACATCAACACAGACACTGAACTCATCATGGTCTCCAAGAGACGGGACACTGTCACTTTCGCAAGTGAATCAACGATTGAACGAAAGTGCCGCACATCCTTACATGCTGTTCATCTTTGTCCTGCGTACATTTTCACGTTTCAGCCTACTGATACAGTCCCTTGTGAAATGGCTATCATCAGAAATGACAATATTCATCATCACTGCAACTTCACTTTTGCTCCAGATAAACTTGTACACCATCAACGCATTGGACACTCACAGTTTTTTTATTTCCCTCATAACACATCAGTTTACATAGTCTGTCCAGATATACCACCATCTCATACATCAGCCTCAGGATTATACATAGCACCAGACTACTGTGCGGTATTTACACCAGCCATGTCTTCTTTATGCACCATCAATCACTACGCCATTCTCAATCATACACACAAACATTTCCACCCACTGCCTGATATGAACTTAAACATGAGCACAAGTATTAAGCTGACTTCACCTAAGTTTGAAACTATGCAGCTGATCAATGAAACAATGAAGCCCTGGGAAGATTTGAGT
Organism: Coenobita brevimanus; assembly: GCF_032717465.1. Lineage (NCBI taxonomy): Eukaryota > Metazoa > Arthropoda > Malacostraca > Decapoda > Coenobitidae > Coenobita > Coenobita brevimanus. The sequence continues at coordinate 25,134,975 of NC_137047.1, read as the reverse complement.
TTGAGTATGTTCAACCCATATTATGTGTATAGCCCAGCACCTACTGTCTTTATAATCGTCTGCATTGTAGTTGCAGTACTGCTGTTCGCAATGCACAGAATGCATGCAAGAATTGCTAATTTGGAGTTATTATTTAGTGGGGGGAGAGTTAACATCAAAGTTAACCACCCTGAATGAAGTGTATATATTTTGTATATAGTATTAATTATATATATATAAAAAAAATAAAAAATAAAAATACAAAGAAGAATGACCCATGTATGGCAGACCAGTACCATTATCTTTAAATGAAATATTAATAACTCTTACCATAATCTTAATTTTAAACTATTTTTTTTTTCTTGCATGTATGCATTTCACTACAATAACCCAAGTACATACTGTATTACAGTTCAATAATTTACTTTAATGCATTTATTCAAATATGTATACAACTTGTTTAAAATGTAATATTACTGAATAATCACTTTTTACTATATCATATGTATACAATATTCATACAATTATGTTACTTTTACAATATTATGTATTTCACTTACTTAGCTTATAGGTTCATTATAATGTGTATATAATATGTATTAATATGTTAGGACTATTAACTGTCAATGGTACGCCATTTTCGCGTGACCGAGCAGATATCAGGACTCCATATTATAATTACAAATCATAATAGATAGATAAATAAATAGATAGATAGAGAGACAGATAGAAGCAGGGAGTCAGATGATGAGAAGGTATTGTGTCTGCGAGAATCGAGCAATGCTAAACATGCTTACACACTCTTAACTCAAGGAATGCTTATTAGGCACACGACAGCGCCTAGTGACCATACACACACATACACACATACTCACACACAGGCTTCTAGAACTTTCCATTCACAAGGAACACACGTGATACAACCCCTGCTACACCAGAATTTAGGAAAGAGAGCTCAGAGGGAGGTTAGCCACAGAACAGGCAGGAGCAGAAGGAGAGAGGCCTTAGAAGAGACAGGTCGCAGGGAGAAGGGCTTGGTAACTTGAGAGAGAGAGAGAGAGAGAGAGAGAGAGAGAGAGAGAGAGAGAGAGCGGGACTGGACTCTATACTTCGCTCTGTGTGAGAGACGTTAATATTTCCAAGACAAATAAAAATAGTCCCATACTATTCTTTACCTCTCCTGTCACTACATGACAAATGGGAAAGAAGATTATCTACTACAAGCTACTCCAGTATAATAACTGCTCGTCCACAAGTCTAATATATATAAAACTTCACTACAAGTAACCACAAGCAAATACAAAGTTTTTACGACAAATGCCCTTCAACTCTCTACCAATCCCCCCAAAGAAGAATGGTGGACTGCAGAGGGGACCATTTCAACCAGCGATACACTGGGTTTATATCGTATGACGCTTAGGCCACAACACTAACAAATGGTTAGATGTCAGCTGTGCATTAAATGGAATTCATGTATAAAATAAAATGTAAAGCCATAACTTTTCAATAACAAGCAGCATTATTCACTTGAGCAATGGTATAATGCATGGGTATAACAAGGCAGCCTAATGAAATACAGTACTGACAACCATTGATTTCACACATGCCAGCCTTCATTCACGCCTTTCCATGATAATATACATTTTATGATGATGAACAACAGATGGTTTAGAAATAATATACTGAGTACATACAAATGCTTACAGAACTCCTACACACACAATATACATTTTATGATAATGATGCACTATAGAATCCTCTGAAATATACTGGGTACATACAAATGCTTACAGACCTACACACATTGATGATTTTTTTTTTTTTTTTTTTAATGTAGACAATTTTTTTTTTTTTTTTTAACATCTTGTACAGTAAGACTTCAATGCTCAATGGATACATTAACCAAGCAGCTCCACTGCCTGGTTATACTAACTTCCCTCAACCACTCCCCTATCCCCAGAACAAGTTACGGTGGGCTGCAGAAGGACAATTTGAGTCTCCAGTCCACTACGTTTATCTTCAGATGAACCTGGGGCCTCAACATGCCACCAATATGTATCAATATTTCACACCTTTCTCAGGTATCTAGAACTAAAAACTTGGTGACAATGCTAATTCAGCATTTATATACACCAAAGGAGCTTTTATATCCAATTTTTCTGTAAAGAAAATAAATAAATAAATGAATAAATAAACATATGAACTTTCAGTATTACCTATGAAATGTCAATCATTTTAAACACCCTATATCATCACTCAAAATTCTTTAAGTTCCTACACAACCAGCCCCTCCACCTATCAGCTGTGTTGGTCTGGGAAGTGTAAACCAGTGCTGGTGGGGGATGCCTTCATGTGGTGATACTGATACAACAGGGAGGCTCCACTGCCAATGAGCTTGGGGAAGTAAGCTGCAATAGGAAAATCTCTTGCCAAGTAAAGGCATACAAAGAACTGTTGGGTCCCAAGGTGTAACAGTTCTGAGAAATGTGTGCTGTGAGAGAACTGGCAGAGTACCACTGGGAAAGAGATGTTAACTGGTATGTTTGGATATGATGAAAGGAAGGGGGAGGGTGACTGGCTGAAGAGGGTCGCAGGTATGTATACTGAGGGTAGTATACTAATAGCAGTTACAACCCTAGGCTCATCTGAACTACAAACCTAGTGGACTGCAGGCTTAAGATATTTTCCTCTTGCAGTCCACCTTTCTCCCTTCATGGGGCAAGGAAATAGAATGAGGACCTTTGTACATGTAAAACTGCTACTGCTCTATCTAGAATACTGTCACTGTACACAATATTGGAGAGAGAGAGAGAGAGAGAGAGAGAGAGAGAGAGAGAGAGAGAGAGAGAGAGAGAGAGAGAGAGAGAGAGAGAGAGACAGAGACAGAGACCGACCCAGTATCAAAAATAGCTCCAAGGAAGGATATAGGTCCATGAAAGATACAGTTGCCTCTCAATGGGGGGAATAGGTCTATGTGGAAAGTAGGTCCAAGAAGGGAATACATGCAATGGTGAAAAATAAGTGGAAATAAAATAGGTCCATGGATGACAGTAAGTCCTTGGGTGATAGTCAAATAGGTCAATGGATGACAGGAAGTCCTTGGGTGATAGTAAAATAGGTCCATGGGTGATAGTAAAATAGGTCCATATGTGATATTAAGTCCTTGGGTGATAGTAAAATAGGTCCATGGGTGATAGTAAAATTGGTCCATGGATGACAGTAAGTCCTTGGGTGATAGTAAAATAGGTCCATGGATGACAGTAAGTCCCTGGGTGATAGTAAAATAGGTCCATGGGTGACAGTAAGTCCTTGAGGGAAAATAAAATAGGTCCATGGGTGAAAATAAATAGGTCTGAGGAAATAAAATAGGTCCATGGGAGAAAAACAGGTCCACAGGTACAAACAGATCCCTGGGTGAAAATAAAATAGGTCATTAGGTGAAAATAGGTCCATAGGGAAAGAAGCTGCAAGGTGAAATAGGGCCCTGAAGAAAAAAATGGGTCCTTTGGGGAAAGTGGGTCCATTGGGGGACAATAAACCACTGGGGGGGGGGGATAGAGAGGTGTGGGGGATGATGGATAAATGGGGGAGAAATAGATCCACTGAGGGAAAATAGATATAACTCCACCTAAATCAAGGAAAGGAGGGATAAAAAATTACTTTGACCTTTATTCCCACCTAAATATGGAGATAGGTAGAAAGGAGATACTGGCTGATGAAACTGATTTGAAGCTTCAATTAAAATGAATCCCTGTTCAGAGTGGCTACTTTATACGGGGATTATGCTTCACTGACATGGAACTAAGAATGAGTGAAGCTTCAAACCTGAGTCTGCAGTGAGTCAGGCAAACCATTTGGCTGTTGGCTCTCACAGAGTGAAGTGCTGGTGCATGGAAAGGCTTTATCTATGCTCTCCCCTGTAACTATACCTAAATTTGCCATCTCTCCATCTTGAAAGGTAAGCTGTGACAACAGATTAACTCTAAGGTATGGTGAAAGTAATGAAAAAATGTCTAATTCTGCCAACGACCTGCAACATATGGTGCTATGCAACACATGGTGCTAGTGACTACTGGAAGTGTTATGGAATGAGATCTACCTATAGTAACATGCACTCTTAATCTGGTAACAACCTGTAACATATGGTGCTAATGACTACTGGAAGTGCTATGGAATGAGATCAGACCTATAGTTAAATACATTTTTAATCTGACAATGACCTGTGACCAATGGTGCTGCTGACTAAGGGAAATGTTATGGAATAAGAACAAACCTATAGTAAAATACTGTACTCTTGTTCTGGCAATGAGCTGTTACTGTGCAAGATATTAACACTAGTTTATGGTGCTAGTCACAAAAAGAAAAGTTACAAAAGGGGTGTAGAGACACAGCACTGTCTTAAATCACAATTCACCCAGGGAAAATATGCTGAAAATGGACAAAAACCACTGGTAAGTCAATGCTGTGAACTATAAATGAAAATTACCATATAATTTCCTTCAAGCAATACTAGGAAAAATAACTGAATGAAAGGGAAAGTCTGGTGAAAAGTCCTTTAAGTACAACCTAACCATAAACCTAAGAGCCTTAAAACTCAATAACTAACAGCAATGTGCTATGTCTATTGTGACAGGTACACCAAAAACAAACTGGGACAACATCAGTGTGACACCAGGGATCAGCAACTGATCAGAAAGGCTGCAAGAAATCGAGCAGCGGGGAGAGTTGCCATCAGGTGACCAAGGCCAATGCATGCATGAGTGAGTTTTCAACTGCAGCCCTATGAAGCCAACAAGAAGGTAGACTACAGCTGAATTCTACACGTTTACATTACCTAAACTCCTTTCATTTTTAATTGGCCTAAATTTGATAACCATTCCATGCTGAAAACAAAGTTGTAATAACAGACTGAGACTACAGTAGAGTCAACCTTATCAAGTTGAAACTAGGGTTGAAGCTGTATTTTAATTTTAGAAATAACTGACTGCTTTAGAAGGGTGTACTCTAGTATGGATTCAAATAATGATTTTTTTTCTCAATCCATCGAGCCACATGGAGGGCCGCCATTTGGTGACAAAGGCTGATGCATGCAAGCATGCATGTTGGAGCCATTATAATTTATAAACAGACGACACGAACAAATAAATATGCAACCAGCCTTTCCGTTCATACTGATACTTAGTCCCCTTTTCAATCAAACCTTCTTGTTTCCATTTTCCTGAATAAGGATAATCAAATTAATGTGGCTGAAAAAGGCAAGGATGCTTTATCAAAACAACAATAAAATGATTTTACTCTTCTTACAATACTTAAAACCTGGGGACATAATCAGCTGACTGAAACACTCTGCAATGACTTTCATTAGATAATTCCCAAATCTGATTCACCATCAAGTAAAAAAGCTTTTCATTACTTTGTTATAACATATTACACCTCCAATTCCATAATGGATTCTTGGGAACTGGTTGCACTTGTCTAACTTCTGTAAAAATGTACTGTCTTGCAATTTTGTACAATGGAAATTTCACATACTTCTATTTTTGGAACACTGCATTCAAAATTACTAATATATTGCATTTTAGTGGCCACTGTCAAGAATTAAAACTTCAAATTAGTGTAGTCTAAGAGGAACACATATGCACTGTCAACCTGCAATTAATTCAGGGACTGCACGTGGACTGCTAAATGTTGTCTGAGCATCAATTAAACAAATGGTAAAATTCATAAACAGCCATGTTTGGGCAGCTGTAATGCACTTGAACACTGGAATTATTTCATGCTTTTAGAAGTTTGAACTTGGGATGGTTGTCTGCATGATCACAGTCATGAAGAAGTACTACAGATAAGTGGCTGAGCAAAAGCAATGTCTTTTTCTGCCAATGAGGTACAAAGACTACGCTATAAGGTAAACACTGGTATTTAGGCCCAATTAAGATAAAAGAATTATAATACAAAGAGCTGTCACAACCAACCACAAACTCCAACACACAGACATGTGCTGTATACTCAAAAAGTTTTTAACGTTGATGTATTGCAATCCAACTCACAATCATTCATATTTGGAACTTTTGGAGGTATAGTAAATGCTTTTCAGGAAGCTTGCTGAATTACAGCTCTTGCATTTTATCTACCAAAGATTGTACATACTGTACTGTACAGAATACTTTAAAAAAAATAAATAAATAAATAAAAATACTCTGCTTCAATTGCTACCAGAGTTCATATCTTCACCAATGGTTAGCTAGTACATTTTTGTCGAGAGTAAACAGTACAGTATTGGCAAATTTCATGTTCTAACTTTCTGAATTATGGGCCAACCCAGTCCCAACTAAGTTCATAAGTACTCGTACAGATGCAATTGTATTATGTCTCTGCTTTATTTTTTATGGTTATTGTTTTCTGTTTAATTTATGACTGTTCTCTACTTATGATTACGATTATTTGTCCTTTTTCATTTTTATAATTATGTCCTTTTTTATTTGTATTCATGGTTATTTGTCCATGCTCTTTACTTATTGTGACAGTTGTTCTGGCTTTATAATGATTTTGAAGCAGGCCTCCTTCATGTCTTGAAACTGATTATAACTGGGTAACTGTACTATCCAATTATACACAGGTCCCCCAACTTCTTCCCTATCCCTCAAGAGGAGGATGGTAGACTAGAGTAAAACGGTATCTTCAGATTGTCCAATCTATCTATCTACCTACCTATTTATCTACCGAACAGTCGATGGATGCTTTAATCCTGGAAGAGGTGGTAACTAAAAATTACCTTCATGTCAATTTGTCTCCTGCAATCAGCCTTCCCTTTCTCTAACTCAACCCCCCTCACTCATATAGTGTCTCTCCACCACATCCTTCCATCTCATCCTCGGTCATACCTCCACCTCACTAGCATACACTCTCCTAGTCAGTAGCTTTCTTTATTCTCTCCACATGGCCAAACTAATTGACAACTATATTTAAACTATGAAAGACCTCTCATACTAATTATGAAGGTTGTATCTAACCTAAAAAAAAAAAAAAAAAAAAAAAAAAAACTATCAGGCTGGAGAAGGATGTCTTCATGAGGTGTCACCAATACAGCTGCATGGTGGAGTTGCCCAGTTATACCAATGTCCATCAACTTCCCATCACACTTAAGGAAGGATGGTGGACTGCATGAAGACGGCAGTTTTAACCTGCACTGAGTTGTTTTATGGGGAGGGACAGGGCGACGTGGAGGCGATTTGTTTGTGGCCACCCCGTACAGGATTAAGGCGTCTGGCAATAGATAGATAGATAGATAGATAGACAGATAGACAATAAACCCTGCCCAATCCACTTCTTGACACATAGGGAACACGTATGAGTTGGTTATATGGTTATCATCCAGTATTATATAGTTTCCTGGCCTACAGGAAACCATTGGGGTTGTCATTCAATGTAAAGGCACCTAAAATGGAATGAAGAGTAATAGAAAGTGACAGGAAAGATGAGTGAAATAGGAAGAGAGGAGGCAAACATAAAAAAAGAATGATAAAAGTGAAAGAAGTAGGCAGCACTACAATGAGTGAGTAGATGATGGTCACCACCACATGGGCACCAAAAATGTTGAACTCTTGCAATTAATGTTTTAGCTGAGAATAAAGAACTTCACATTCTATTCCAGCTTACCATGCCTGATTTTATTCAGTTCATAGAAAGTCAACTCAGCCAATATATTATGCCGAATCATCACCAGAAAACGGCAAAAGATACACAACAAAAACCATCTGCAGTTTCAAAGGCCTACATTCATATCACTGAATTTTCCCATGGCTGCTCTGTTTACCATAAAAAACTGTGCTATAATTCTGTCACTTTAACCCCTACACCGCGGGCTTGTTTACCAATGTTTTGCGTGTCCCGCGGGGTTATTCGGGCTCTGACAGACTCTCAAAAAATATTTGCCAAAAATCAGTTATTAGTCCTAGAATAATAAAATTAAATATGCTTATGGCACATACCTTCAGCTTTCTCCTGGAATGTTTGTTGAGCCTTCGTCGGTTACCGTAGGACTTGTGGAGACCTCTGAAGTAGGGTAACGAAGTCTCCACTTTACACTTCCCGACAACCTGTAAAATGATTACCACAGCCAGATACAAACACTATAAACACTATTCTATAATTTTTAAGTAGTTTGGGATCCATACTCCAAAAAAAAAAAAACACTGTGAAAGCAATGGAAATTACGAGCGCGTCTGATCGTCGCACTTGCGCTAGTTCGCTCTAGGTACTCTGTCATTTATTATTCATAAAACCCCTCACACTTTATATTTCTATTACTATATCACACTTATATACATCTGGAGTCTTTCTCCATAAGTTTCCTTCAGTCGTATTAGTTTATTGTCACTGAAGTCATTCAATTTTTCATTCAGTAAAATATGTAGAGAGCCACGGATTCACTTTCACTGTTATAACATAAATTATTTGTACTCATATTCTTATATTACTAATTACTTACATTACTATTTACATTTTCTATTCTGTTTTCAATATTTACCCTTCTATTTTACTTACACTATGTTATTCACTGTCACTTTCAGTAAGATAAAACTATAATACACTGTTCAATCATATGAACTGAACATCCATTGCTTTCACCTGCTATTTACACATTATTTACACATTATTTCCAAATCATTCTGCTTCCACACTTGCACTGTTAGAACTGCTTCTGGCTGTGGTAATCGAAGAAGCAGGTAACACAGAGGGGAACCTGGCACTCAGCGCACTGCCAAGAGGTGCGTTTATGCTCAGGTGTGCGGCGGGTGGTATGCGCACATACCTGACACCTGCGAATCGCAGCCTTCCTTTTCCCTGTGGCATGCATAAGCTCAAGTCTGTGCCGATCCATATACGCCCTCTGCTCAAGTTGGTCGGGAAGTGTTACTGGATGACGCCTTGGAGTTGCTGCTGTCACCCTACCATATCTTTCCAGCAGCTGCTGGACACAAGTCCTGGCAAACAACCTCAGGGAGAAGGACTTGGGTGGCTTGACCTTCATCTTGTACAGGATGAAGGCGTTCAGCATTGTCATATCTATCAGATGCAGAAAAACTTTCCTGTACCACCTAGTATTCTTCCCGAGGCAGTCGATCTCACCAATCATCATGTCGGACTTGTCCACCAGCCGCATGTTGATATTATAGTCCAACACAGCATCAGGTTTCATCACAGGTTCGCCTGTCCTACGGTCGACCTTCCCACTGTCTCTCATCTCCCCCTTATGTACGGTGGTGAGCATGTGCACGACCCTCTTGTCATGCCACCGTATTGCCAGCATCTTCTCATACTTGCGTAGTTGCACGTCTCCTCGCTGAGAGGTTCCCGCCTCTGGGAATTTGGGGAAGTGGGCACGATTACTTTTCACAGTGCTGCAGGAGCCAATGCCGTGCTCAGAAAGGTATTTGGCAAGTTTCGGTGCTGTATAGTAGTTGTCTGTATACAGCACATGATTCCCACCAAAATACTTTTCTAGGAGCACTTTCACTACACAGCCTGAGAAGCCAAGTGGGTGTGTTTTATCCAGATCGACAGTGCTGGCTGAATATATGACGAAGTCAAGGATGTACCCCGTATTACAGTCGCACAGTACAAAGAACTTAATTCCAAAGCGATGGCGTTTGCTTGGAATGTACTGAACAAACCGAAGACGTCCTCTGAACAAAACCAAGGATTCGTCAATGACAACCTTCTGAAAGGGGTGGAAGAATGACATAAACCTATCCTTCATTCTGCTCAGAATCTCCCGGATCTTCCAGAGTGGGTCGGTTTGGGAAGGTACATCGTTGTCGGCAAAGTGCAGGTTTCCCATGATGTTCCGGAAGCGATCTCTGGCCATGTACTTATTAAAGGTGGGGGAGGGTAGTAAGGGGTCCATGGACCAGTATTCTTCCAACTCATGCTTCTTGGAGTGTGGCATGAGAAGCATGAGGGCAAAGAACACATACAGCTCCTGCACTCCCAGAATGGACCAGTGTTGCATCTTGGCTGCACCTGTACCACTTGCAGCATGTTGTGATTCATACCTGTTGGTCTCATCACATATGTGCTGCATGACTTCATCATCTAGGAAGGCCAAAAGGTAGTCGACACACTCAGCATTTTCGTCCATAGTGAAGGCAGGCTGAACTCCTGAGGAGCTCTCATCAAACACTAGATTTTCTGGCACAAAATCTGACCCTTCCGTCCACGCGAAGGCGTCCAGGATTCCCTGTCGTGGCGGTGTAGGGCGGGTGGTGGTGGTGGTGGTGGTGGTGGAGGTTGGCTGTGAGGGAGGTTTATCTCAGTCAAGGTCACTCACACTGACCCTAGGTTGCCGTACAGCACTAGTAGCCCTTACCCTACTAGCAACACTACTTTTCACTCTCCTTGATTTACCTCAGCCTCTACGGCCTGCCTTAACTGTTGATGCTGGTGGTGACTCCGACAACGAAGACTCCGGAGATAACTCAGCCGACGATGATGAAGAAATGAGTGAAGTGGGGCTTGGGGAACGGGGAGGTGAATGCACTCGTGACTCATGGCGGGCTGGGTCACGTGGGGGCATTATTCTGGGGCTAACACGCCGCCTTTTCACTCCCTTCCCAAATTCCTGTCCTTGCTGCACTAAAGGCTCCTTTCCCTTGGAGCTAGGCACTGATTCACACACTGTAGCACTCGTTGTTGCTGTTTCTGGCACGATAACCTCACCCGGCTCATCACAAGATTCACCTGAATCGTCATAGTCACTGTTCATCATAATCATGGACATTTCTGCCAGTTCACGTGCCACTGCAGAGTCACTAAGGCCTTTCCTGCCTGCCTCACTACTTTTCTTAGGAGTAGAGGTCACGGGGCCCTTTGCAATGGGTGCAGAAGTGGCAGGAATGGCGGGGCGCGAGTGCGACATCGTTTCTCTACAGCGGAGGAAAAGGAACTAAATGCCGCGGCTTATCTGAGAAGGGAAGGGTTGACAATGACACTTTAGGCTGACTGCTGCTAACTTACAGGCTAATTTTCTATAGGTAGAAAATCTCGGCAATACATAAAGAAATAGGTAGTTCCAGGTGAATGTAAGTGTCAATTAGGATTCTCCCTTCCTTTCTGATATATATTTTTATTACAGACATCGATTACAAGGCATAAATCAAAGGGGAAATTACCGTGGTAATGTAGCGAATGAATGTACGTGAGGTTTTGTCAGGTGATAATTAGCCAATTTCTGGTGTATAACACTATCACTTACCTGTTTTTTTTTTTTTGGTATATATTATTTTATATAAGTATAGGGCATAGGGCTTATTTCAATGGATGAAATCTGTGGAAAAATCCGGGGGAAATTTGCGTAGCGCAGCGCGGCGTGGGAGGTGAGAGGACAGGGTAATGGAGGGCAGGTAGGGAGGGTAGTCACGAAGGGGGTAAAATCGCTAAATTGTCAACAATGGATGGGAGTACAGATGAAATTTGGAGTGCTGACTAGTGTTGGATATTGGCAGTACTGATAGATGATACAAGCCACCACTTGAGAGCCCGGGATAATTCAAAATAACACAGAATCACAAAAGTGACGCCCCGCGGTATGATCCATTGTGGCCGAGCGTCACGAAAGTGACGCCCCGCGGTTAAGGGGTTAAACTGGCCCAGATACTTGGTCTTCTGAAGTCTGTTTCACATAGCTAAATGACTAAGACAATTCTATGGCTCTACATCCTTTTCCTTACACTTCTTCATGATTAACCTCATATTATCATAATGCAAAAGTAGGAACCCAAGGCTAGAAGCCTGCAAAAGCTGTTCCTTTCAAGAGAAAACAAACAAGGTCTAAATTCAAGACGTATCCCTTTCAAGATACCTGGACACATTATGTTTACACTCAAAAGCTGTACTTTTTTTAAGTTAGCTCAGAGTTTCATCATTTTGATGCTAATTTCACATGGCTCAATGACAGAATAAAAAAATTCTATAGCTCTACATCCTTATCAAAACACTTCCGCATGACCAGAATATTATATCTGTACTCCTTCATAAACTGTACTATACCACTTTCACCTTAACATTGCCCATTTTCAGCCTTTTGAAGCTTATTTCTCAATGCTCAGTGATACAGTAAGACAATTCTGTGTTCTACATCCTTTCCATAACAATACTTCATGACTAGCATCACATTCTAGTGTTTACTTTCAAAAGCTATATTTCTTTCACCTTAACTTGGTCCAGATGTTCAGCTTTTGAAGAGTTATTTCAATAAGCTCAGTGACAGTCCATAAGACTTGGAAGAAATGCTACCCATTTTGCATGCAGGTATTTTTAAAGTCTACCACAAACAGAGGGCAGATTTACAATTATCACCCGGAAAGCTCACTTGTTATTCTGTGACAGGCTTTTGTTTGCTTATGACAGACCTGTTCCCTGTTGTAGAGGGTTGCCTTATGTGGAGGCACTGAAACAATCTGGCAGCTTTGCTGTCTGGCTGTACAAACATCCCTGAACTCCCACCTAATCCCCCAAACTAAGGCTGGTGGACTGTAGGAAAAGGGCAGTGTCAGCCTGCAGTCCACTGGGTTCTTGTTCAATTAACCCGCCACGTCCCGTCGACGTATGGGTACGTTGCAACATTTTGCATTTGCCAGTCCCGGCGACATACTGGTACGTCGTGCAATTGCAAGGTCCCTAATTTGCACAATTTTCAATTTTCGAGCGTGATTTTTCGTACGTATACACGGGACACCTTCCTCTATTCCTCTACAAGATGCCAAGCAGGGACAATGCCTTATACCGCATAACCTCCCCCCTCCCCCCCTCACGCCATTGTCTCGGCAATTCACCTGTTACCAGTGACCTGGCCAGTAAAGATATTCAGGGCCTGAGTGATTCCCCAATCGATGACAATGTGGAGGACAAAGTTTACACAGCATTAGAAGAAGAAACAGTCAGAAATAATGATCAGGTTAGTGGCAAAATAAGGTCAGGTATGGTGATTAGTTACTGAGTGAAACAATGCTTATAATGCCTATATTACTGCTTGAAAACCAATATACTCTCATACTACATATAAATTCGTACCAAGTAAATAAATAAATACCATTTATGAGTTGTGTGAAATAGTTACCCCCCCATAGAACTCATTTTCTTTGTTGCCAGCATGTTAGAAAACCCAGTCAGGTAAGGAAGAACTCCTACCTGGATCGAGTATTTTAAACCTCAGGTGAGCGATTTCTCTATGAATTTTCGATGTTTCTCACCAAAAGCGGAGGTTTTAGCCAAAGAAAATTTTTTCGAAAATACCTCAGGATTGGGGGATGTCGGATGTGCGGAAAACCTCGGGACATGACAGGTTAAGCTTGGGACCACAACCTTTTCCCTTCAGCCATTCTTAACTGGGCCAAATAAAATAAACAGGTAATAGCAGGAAAAGATCGGTTAGGTTCGGTCTGGAGAGTTTGCAGCTGTTAGGATTAGGGCAAGGAAAGGTTAGGATTACAGGTAACTCGCACGGAACACGATCTCACGGAACGCGCTCGCAATTATACACGGTAAGGGCTGGGATACATATAAGACAACGTAAGATTAAAAAACCATTATGAAAACTACAAATTAACGCAGGAGAGGCCTTTGAAAGATCAAATCCTCGAACGTCACCGCAGCGGGCGGTTTGTTTTGATTACGTGACGATCTAGGCAGGAAATTATTCAGTGAGTGAGACATTCCCGAGTACAGTAGCACAGTATTTGTAAGTTAAATATTTACAGTACTGTACTGTTCTGGTAAGTTTATGTGCAACTTAAAGTACTATTAAATAACGTTAAAGCAAGAACTAAAGTCTTAAAACCAGTTTACCTGATAGGCATCAGAATATTGCCTTTTTTATTTGTTCGTTTTTTCCACAGTGCTGTTCAGTATTTGTAAGTTAAATATTTACTGTTCTCATATGTACTGTACTTGTAAGCACTTAAATAAAGTTAAATCATTAAATAAAGCCTTGTAACCAGATAACCCGAATTATATGATTACCCATGATCGGCGTCGGAATATTGCCTTTTTTTGTTTGTTCATTAAACTCTTACTGTACTGCTTTTCTACAGTACTGTATTTGTAAGTTAAATATTTACTGTTCTGGTATGTACTTGTAAGCAATTAAAGCATTAAATAAAGCCTTGTAACCAGTTAACCTGATTTATATGATTACCCATGATCGGCGTCGGAATATTGCCTTTTTTTTGTTTGTTCGTTAAAGACTTATAATAAGAGAAAAATACATTTTTGTCTTGGTATCTTTACCTATTTGCTCAGGTTTGCTGTAATGGTTTGCAACTTGTAGAAAACTGTGAAAACTTTCGGGAAGTGAACGAAAATCTGGGACATGACCTTGACTTCACCGTCTCATGTTACTCATGTATCATCTGTCAGTTCACCACCGGCTATCATGATGAGTGGATGTACGATTTTTTCGCTCGTGGCCATGCCTAACCACACATAGTTACACCCATTATCTCGACCCAGACAGAAAATACAACCTTTTTCCTCCCTTGCAAAACACAAACAACCACCCTGTTTACGAGACAGCAATATATATTGCGAAAATAACAAGGTAAAATGATAAAGATGAACGTAAAATGATTGAGAAAGATGAACATGTTACGACGGAAAAATACGTTTTCCCTGTCTGTAAACGTATTTATTTCTGCTTTGTATCTGTATTCATAATAATTAGACTTATTGTTAGTTCTGAAACTGCATTACGATTCTATTTTTAGCCATTCTCGTGGTGTGGGAGCTGGAAGTTGTGACACAACATCCTTATTGCTAATCGGACTGACCCTCCACTTTATTCTCCCGTGGCAGAGTCTAGCCTTGGAGGACGTGCAGTTTTCTCATTTAGGACTGAAAATTCAACTCTTTCGCTCCCTTTTCCAAGCATGGGCACAACGATAACTTAAAAAATAACTCGAAACTACCATAAACATATATCAAAAAGGTGAAAATGTATTCATAACATTTTTTTTTTTCCAGCCATTCCTAACAGATTATGTACTGAAATCATTCGATATCACAGTACTGCACTTCTAAGTTAAATATGTACTGTTCTGGTATGTACTTGTAAGTTAAAGCACTGGTACCAGTTAACCTAATTTATATGATTACCTATGATCGAGGTCGGAATGTTTCCTTGTGTTTACGTACAGTATTTGTGTGTTGAAGTTTTGCTCAGGAGTACTGTATTTGTGAGTTATAACATTAAATAAACCTTCTAACCACTTAAAGTGCTTTCTAGTGACAGATAACAGCAAAACAACACTTTTGGGGGGTCTAGGGAGCAAAATACGGAGTAGTTTAAATATACGCGATTTCGCACCTAACACGGCACGGTAGGAACGAAACCCTCGTGTTCCGTGCGAGTTATCTGTACTTAAAAATGGTGAAAAGGGTGGGATTTGAACACAAATTTCATCCATTTTGCTCTACAATGCACTGTTTGAGACATCAACAACCCTTTCACTTCAACCTCCCTTGAATAAGTTTCCAAAATTTCAGCTGTGATTCCTCTACAAAGTGATGCTGCCTCCGAAACTTCACAAGCTCCTCTAGTACAGGGAACCCAGAGGTATGCTCGTCTTCCAAAGCTGCATTCTTACCTCTGTTATTTGTAGCAAACTAAACGAACTACGTTCACTACCCCCTGCAACGGTCTTGAGTATGAGGGACCTTCTTTTAACTATCCAGGAAGACATTCAAATTGGCAACTTTGTTACCAAGCACACTTATGATCACTTCAATTTATTGTGGATAGACTATGCCCTCAAGACTACTGAAAACATGAACCTGAAAAGTGGAGAGGGGATCATAGGAGTCACCCTCAGTGAAAAATCATTAGTTCCATGGCGCATGGAAAGGCCAATAACAGCTCAATATGCTCCAAAATTCCAGGAAAGTCTCCATGGTTCCTAGGCAATGCCAAGCAAGACACCACTCAATGACTGAATTACCAGTGAAGAAATGGAATGATAATATTTCAATACTGAAGGTAATGTTTCTCAGTTCCTACACTGGCCCTTTCAGTCTGAGCAACCAGACAAATTGGTAATATAGCCACAGGTGTCACTGTATCACCAAACACTAAGATAGGCATTCTCAGAGCTCTGGACAAGAGAGAGAGAATGGCAGAGACATCTGTGCAGTGATCCAAAGAGCTATGACCCAATGTTAAAGGCCAACATTCTGACAATGACAGATATGCAGAAGGTGAAAGTCAAGATGAAATTAGTCAGCATGAATGGTGAACAGATATATATATATATATATATATATATATATATATATATATATATATATATATATATATATGTGACTTCTTGCACAGAACTCTCAGAAGAAAGTACTCTTCACCAGAGTCATGCCCTTCAAAAATGCACCTGGTCCCCAGTCTATTCACAGATAAAGGCAAGGAGCACACCTGCATGAAAAGTGATTTCCTCCATAAACTAAGAGGAAATTGTGATGCTGTACATCAAGACAGTATAGGAAACGTGACATACACTCATTATTGATAGGTTTGCATTGGTACAAACAATGCCAGTGCCAAGGTCATGCTTGAGGTATGTGACAATTGCTGAACTCAGTGCACAGTACCTGGGCAGTGCTCAAACTAGCCAAGAGTGTGGGTTGCAGTTCTGGTCCAATTCACTGTATATGACAAGTGCTTGTGGAACTACAGTAAGGCCCAAACAAGGATTCACAGAAGCTAAGACTACAGAGCTGTGTACCAAAACCATAACAGATGGTTTCTACTAGCTGGAACCAAGACTTTTCTGTTGGAGAACACAAAGCTGACCTAGTGGAATGCTTCTTCAAATGAACACATGAAAAACAAACCACAGCAGCATCTCAACACTAAACATTGTCTTTTTCCTGGTGGCAGTGTGAAGGTTGAGACAGAACCGATAACGACTGTGCATAGTAATCTGGTTGTAGTAACAACAGAGTATTGATTAGGTTCAGTTAGGAGGGTTAGAAGCTATTAGGGTTACAGCAAAGTTAGAACTGGTTAGAAAATGGTTAAATGGATGGAATTAGGAGCTCTTGGGGTAACAAATTAATCTGTTTTGCTCTACAACACACTACTATTTCCAAGATATCATTCATTAAAGGTTTAACTTATGCTCATTTACGCTGGTGACAGAACTAGGATTAGTTTTTTTTTTTTTTTTTTTTTTTTTTTTTTTTTTTAAGAATAGGATAGGGAGAGACAGAGAGAATAAATTACAACTCCTTCATTCTACTGCGTCTTTTTGACATATCTGCCATTAAAGATTTTGTCATATTTTATCACATCTGATTTGCTAAGCAACAGTTATGATTAGGGTTAGGACAGGTCATTCTGAAGGACCTCATCCCATGTCTTTTTAAGTATAGGTTTTGGTGCTCTAACTTCCACATTCACTCATTTATCTTTTCACCCAATATTCATCCTCCATTTTCCTAACATGTCCAAACCACCTCAATCTCCCCTCTCACATAACAGCATCAATTCACAGCCCATTTCTTAGCTTCTCATTTCCAGTTATACATTATTTTTATGTACCAAAGAAAACCAAAAGATTCCATTAAAAGCTATTCTTTCCAAGAAAAACTGAAAAGTATAGTCAAATTTAGGAATCGTTCATATCAACATGAACCTGGACGCACAGCATTTTGAAGACTAGGGGTCAAAAGTTAAATACAGACTGAGGAAAGAGCTGACCAGTAACAAACATGAAGGAATGAGAATATTCATCCAGTCATTAAGAGAAGCACTACACATCCATCTACTCTTAGTTCACTTTAGCTAGGTGTAAAATTAGCATCCTTTCCATCTCCAAAGAGCTTCAGTAAGAGATAAACACTATAGTGCAGGCCATGAAGAAGTGCAACAGATTGTAAGTATGGCCACAAAATTAGATAATTCTCCCACTGATCTACAGGGAAAAAATTGAAAGGAAACTAAAGTCTCCATTTTGTTAAGGTGAATGAACCATGGTCATTCTCATTTCTGCATGGTCAAACCTAAACACACATCCTTCCCCTTCACTGCCAATGTTTCATAACCATATTGTGGTAGGTGGGGGCGCTCACCATCCACTCACTCAATGTAGTGCTGCTCTCGGGTGTCTGCCCTGTCCTCTCCTCCATCCTTCTTTCCTTCCATCTTCTTCTGTCTTTCATTCCTTCATTCTTTCCTCGTCTTTCTGCCTGCGGGTGACTTTACACTCCCTCTTCTGTCTTTCATTCCTCGTTCTTTCCTCTTCCTTCTGCCCGTGGGTGACTTTACACTGAGTGACAAGCCAAATGGGTTCCTGTACACCAGGAAACCATTTACTATGCTGGGTGGTAACCACATAACCAAATTTTGGCACCTGGTGGTTTAGTGGGTAATTATTGTGCTCCAATCGGATTGAGCCAGTGAAGATTTATATCCAAGGGATGGTTGGGGTTTATTGCTCACGTAATGCCACTCAGGGATGAGTGAGGCTGGTCACTCTCATCTTAAATGTCAGGACCAACTGCCTAGCCCCGGGCTCCTATGCTCCTCATGGGGCAATGTAGGATTGGATGATGGATGGATGGAACACATTAAATGTCTCACAAAGAAAACAATTTTCCCTCATTGTACTGTAAAGGGAATATTCGTTTTAAATATCAAAAAGTAATGGTGTATTTTCCTAATCTTTCATCCCCTCCTAACAAAATCAGTGAGGATAGACTCAGTTCCCCCCCAGTACAAATCACAACACAATTGGACACACAAGCCAATTATGATATAAACATTATCAGACTCTCCTCAAACAACATCACACCTCCATACATTCCATCACCATCAATAAGACATTTATATATTCTTTTCACATGCAGGGCAAAGCAGTACCTTGACCAGAGCATTATAATACAAGCCCCCTTTCCCAATATCCAGCCATCAGAGGTATCCTTAACCCCTTAAACGCGGCCGTGAACAGTCGACCCCCCCCCGAGTGGCGGGGTTGTATCACGGTCTGAGTACCTGTAGGAAAATATTAGCCAAAAATCAGAGATTAACCCTAGAACATTATACTTGGTATGGCAGATAGTACTTACATTCAGCTTTCTCCAGAGAGGTGTTGAGCCTTCGTGGACTACCCAAGGACTTGTGGAGACTTGCAAAGTTGGGTAACCAAATCTTCACTTTCACACCTCCAGCAACCCGGTTTCCCCTCTACCACAGCCTCATTCTGTCACAGTAAACTTTATACTACAACGTAAAGGTAGTTAGGAATCCGTATTTGTACAATAAGCACTGAAAATAAGGCTAAAATCAACGGAGCGTACGGCCGACATGCACCACGGCGGCGGTCTTCCTGTCACTCAACAAACATTTCCATTTTCACAGCTAAAAACATGTATACTACATTATTTTCAATCATATTACTTCCCAAAAGATCACCACGGCGCGCTTTTTATTCTGCCTTACGCCCGCCACTTTATTCTCGTTCCTGTCGGCCGCTTGCACTGACTCGGAAGAGCTAGAACTCGCCATAATGTCACTTTGAAAGCCTGCGGTAAACTGACGCTAAACAGGGGCAAACCGTGAGAAAAAAAGCTAGTGTTACAACTGGGGAAACAAGCGTTTCCTATTAACATAAACTGCTTGTGAGAGGAGAGCGCAGATTTACTGTTCTGAGCGCTCAGAGTGCTGCCATGTATCACAGCCAGGCTGGCCGGGCCGTGGGGGGAGGGGGGGGAACGCGATACTTGGCAACAACGGAGGTCAGTAGTACAAAGGTAAAGTATGCTAATTGTAGCTAAAGGGTGGTGGTACTGATAGACAATACCAGCTGGAGCCTGCTTGCCCGCGGTTATTCAAAATTTACTAGAATCGCAAACGCGACGATCCGCCGTTATGTCCTTTTCACCGAGCGTCGCAAACGCGACGATCCGCGTTTAAAGGGTTAAACACAACTGATCAAGTTCAACTGGCTATGCTTAAATCAGTGTACACATTACCCTGCCCTCCTTAGTTACCAGCTCAGATTCATGCTGGGTAGAATAACAATGATATACGCCTATTTGTAGAATAGGACCACACATCATAAACCACATTACGGAGCATTACACAACGCATGTCAGCCTAAGATGCAGACAACAAGCATGGTGTAAGGAACCTATGAAACAACCCCTTAGAGGCAGTTGCTTCCCTGTAGTTGAAGGGTATGTTCAGAAAGATAGACTGGGATTAAGCAAGAACAAAAACAACAAATCTCATCACCCACATTTAAAAATTCCTCTACACACTCCAATACATATTTGCAAAGTCTGTCCTGACATATGCAGCCCCCTTTCCTTGTTCATCTACACACATAACACAATCAAACTCTATTACACCCTACAGCCTCTGACCCCAATGCATCTCTTATGTATGTATTCATTACAAGCACTCTGTCAAGTTAAAGTAAACACACTGTGATCCTCTTTCCTTGGCCACCCATACATACTGTTCAATTATTTCATCCATCCATCCATCATCCAATCCTATGTTGCCCCATGAGAAGCGTAGGAGCCCGGGACTAGGCAAGTTGGTCCAGACACGAAAGAGACCAGCCTTACTCATCCCTGAGTGGCATTACATGAGCAATAAACCCCAACCACCCTTTGAATATAAACCTACACAGGCTCAATCCGATTGGAGCACCTTAATTACCCACTAAACCCCCAGGTGCCATAATTTGGTTATATGGTTACCACCCAGCACACAAGAAACCATTTGGTTTCTCACTCAGTGCAGAGTCATCCATAGGCAGAAGGAAGGAGAAAGAATGAAGGAAAGAAAGGAAGCAAGACAGAAGAGGGACTGTAAAGTCATCCACAGGCAGAAGGAAGAGAAAAAAATGAAGGAAAAATTCTGCCATATACAGCTTACTTCTATTATCATTTCACCTCTTGTGCATCCTTTTATTGTAAATATTACACTGGTGCTGAAGATGGATGTTTTGATGTAGTAGCACCAATACAATCATTTGGCTGACCAGTAATATGTCCCTTAACCCAGTGGTGTGTCTATGATTTTTTCTGAAAGGAGAGGGGCAGGGTTAAGGGTCTAAAAAATTTACAGAGCTGGCACCTCCACAATCACTTCTGCAATAGCGGACTGCATGATTTCAGTTGTGGAATTGCGACTGTGGCAAACTCATTCGAAACTTGCGGTATTGTGTTGCGGATGTACTTCTGCAATCGCAATCCTGTCCACAATCTCCCACGTGGCAGTCAGTGGCGGTTAGTACAGGTTACAGCATGACTCAAGAATATCAATGCCTGAACAGGATTCCCAGACAGTAGCAGTGGCAGTCAAGGCGTCACTGCATCAGTTAGCAGTAGGGATGGGCGTTACCAGGAGAAATGACATGATACCATACGATATACTATAAGCCAGCATGGCAGAAAATTTTGTGGCAAGTGTAGCTAATCATGCACAGCTGTGACATGTGGGTGTGAAGAAATGTCAAGTGTCACAAGTGTGAACTTCTGAACTTGAACTTCTGGGTCAGCGAGGACTCTGAGAAGTGGTTCGAGTGAAGTTATGAATGGAGTCACTAGTGAGTATGAGGGTCACAGTGACTGAGTGTCACTGTGGGATGTGTGAAACTAATCTCATAAACAGATTATAAATACAATAATTCACTATATTAGCAGTCAATTTACCCCCTGTTTGTGCACTTTGTATTGAAAATTGTGAAACTGGATTGCAGTTGCGGTACTGAGGTAACAGAACTGCACATTCCAAGTTTATTCCGGAAATGCGGTAGCGGAAGGTAAGGGTCAGAGGCTGCGGAATTGAATTTTAGATTGCGGTGCCCAGCTCTGAAAATTTACCCCACCATTTGTGACAAAAGGAACTTCCAGGAACTGAAATGCTTATGCCTAGTTTCATCCTTTCTGAGCTGTCTTAGTATTGTTTCATCATGCCCAGCAATAACTGCACAATGCTTGACCTCAAGTGCTAGCCAATTAAACTTAAGTATCAGTCCCTTGGCTAGACCTTATAGTCCTGCAAGCTTTAGTAATATTATGTTATGGCTCCCTGATTTTGGTTTTAAATATTTAATTTTTTATTTTATCTAATTATTTATTTTTACTGAGGATCAAAATGTATCTATTTTAAATTTTTAAGTACTTAACTGCAGTAAAATTACATAGGTCTGCTCAGATGTTGCTGCACTGCAACACAACATTTTCACTGAGAGAGAATCACAAGGCACAAACTTGCTGCTAGAACTGCAGCCCACTCAGCAATACACATCCAAGACTATGCCAGAAGCACAATAGCAAATATAAACTTATTGTGTCAGCAACTTTCACTGTGTAAACTTATCAGAGAGCCCTATTCATTTAAACCTTAGTACTGTACCAAGAGTTTGAGGCCCAGCTTTACTTGTTCTGTAGTGTGCTTACTGTGCATTACTAACTTTAAAATGCTTTCCAACTTTCTGGTATCACAGCTTCACTACAATTGCTTCTTATCTCAGTATACTTTCACCATAATTCCTAAGTTCTTTTTCCATGTTACCCTACCATCACTATGCAGAAGTGCTTCCCCACCTTAAACTATGCTTCCTAGCCTTCATCCACTTCCACTGCTTCAATTTATTTCCCTGGCTTACTTCTAATGCCTAATACTGTACTGTTCTACCTCCACTGTGTTCCCATAAATTAACAATCTCTAAGCTTTCCTGCCATAACTTTTCCCCAACCATACAAGCTAGCACTCAACATTTCCTTGAGAACTTGATTAAAATTACATCGTGAGGAAGTATGGCAGCAAATATTACTGGGGAAAAAACAAAAAGCTATCAACAGGTTTTTTCAATTAAGAGATTGCTGTTGTACAAATGATCTTTCACAATATAAAGCAAATGTATAATAAGCAAACATGTACCATGCAAATAGCATGTCTCTATCCATTACATACTGCAACACAGTATGCAGGAAATTCCCTCCCCCCTCTTTTTTGTGTGCATGGGAGGGGGGACAACCTGACCCCCCCACCAACTACACCATTACCTCAAACTTCCCCCCATCCCCAAAAAGGCAGATAGTGGACTACACAAGGGAAACTTCAGTCTCCAGTCTTTAAAATGCAATGTGTCCAGGTATCTCAAAATGAGCAGATCTTGGATACAAGTTTCTTAACTGCATATGCACAGCATAAATCTTTCCAACCCTACCGAGAAACAGAAGTGTACCTTTTAGCCCAGCTGATGACCAGCAACCAATGAGATTCATTTCCACTTCATAACTAAGGCTAAATTTCATGGAAGCATGATATCACAATCAAGTTGTAGAACTGGCCAAATTTCATACGACAAACACAAACCAACTTCTGTAATGAAGATTTCATTTTTATCACATAACTAAACCTCATTAACTTTAATGCACCCATGACTTAGCATTCAATTTGTAGGAGTAACCCATTCCCATCAGATGAAAACAAACCTATTATAGCCAGACTTCAATATGGCCACCACCTTTCCCTGCTACAAATACAAAATGCAATTCATGAAAAAATCCACTTTGCCCACACTGCAATGCAGCCTCCAACACCACAGCATACTTACCACATGCACCATAACATCACAAGACAGATAGTCCCTTAACCCCTTAAACGCGGCCATGTACAGTCGTTCTCCCCTGAGTGGCGGGGTTGTATCGCGGTCTGAGTACCTGTATGAAAATATTCGCCAAAAATCAGAGATTAACCCTAGAACATTATACTTGGTATGGCAGATAGTACTTACATTCAGCTTTCTCCAGAGACAGGTGCTGAGCCTTCGTGGACTACCCAAGGACTTGTGGAGACTTGCAAAGTTGGGTAACCAAATCTTCACTTTCACACCTCCAGCAACCCGGTTTCCCCTCTACCACAGCCTCATTCTGTCACAGTAAACTTTATACTACAACGTAAAGGTAGTTAGGAATCCGCATTTGTACAATAAGCACTGAAAATAAGGCTAAAATCAACGGAGCGTACAGCCGACATGCACTGTGGCGGCGGTCTTCCCGTCACTCAACAAACATTTCCATTTTCACAGCTAAAAACATGTATACTACATTATTTTCAATCATATTACTTCCCAAAAGATCACCACGGCGCGCTTTTTATTCTGCCTTACGCCCGCCACTTTATTCTCGTTCCTGTCGGCCGCTTGCACTGACTGGGAAGAGCTAGAACTCGCCATAATCTCACTTTGAAAGCCTGCAGTAAACTGACGCTAAACAGGGGCAAACCGTGAGAAAAAAAAGCTAGTGTTACAACTGGGGAAACAAGCGTTTCCTAGTAGCATAATCTGCTTGTGAGAGGAGTGTGCAGATTTACAGTTCTGAGCGCTCAGAGCGCTGCCATGTATCACAGCCAGGCTGGCCGGGCCGTGGTGGGGGGGGGGGGACGGGGGGAAAACGCGATACTTGGCAACAACTGAGGTCAGTAGTACAAAGGTAAAGTATGCTAGTTGTAGCTAGAGGGTGGTGGTACTGATAGAGAATACCAGCTGGAGCCTGCTTGCCCGCGGTTATTCAAAATTTACTAGAATCGCAAATGCGACGCTCCGCCGTTATGTCCTTTTTGCCGAGCGTCGCAAACGAGACGATCCGCGTTGAAAAAAAAAAAAATCTGGGAGTGACCATCCAAAGTCACCAATTTCCTGTACTTAACAGTAAGATGTGACTGGGGCTTCCAGAACAAAAACATTAGAATATTAACTTAATCATGGAAAGCTGCTATGAAAAGAATGTACACGCCAAAGTATTATCTTACTCGACCACTGAGCTACAGCAGAGAAAAAGAAAAGTGAAAGACTGTCATTATAGCTTACATTATTCCCATACCAAAGTTGCTGTGAGGTGAAGAGCTGGGTGGATGAAAGTCCTTCAGCTTTTTTTGTGAGGAAGAACACGTACAATACTGTACATTTAAGGACATGGTTTATGTATTATTCATTGGTGTCCATTGCATCTACACTCACACTGGAGATATGTCTGTTACCTGGATCCTGATTATCAGAATTATCTATGGGCAGATATATAGATAAATCAAAACTCTTCCAGCTAAGAATATTAGCCAGCACAGGAAAGTGGGAAGCAGAGGAGATGAAATCCAAGGTGAAGTTTGGTCAAACTGTACAAGATAAAACATTTTCTAATTTGCACTGCATTTAGTTAGTATTAGATGAACATCTGGTTTAGTTATTCAGTTATGTACCCAGTATCAATAGGTTTAAATGCATACACCACAATGCTGTAACCCTAATTAAGAAAATATATATCGTTTCCTTCAATTCTGCTTCCCCTACTATACAGTATACATTATTATGCCATATAAATTTTTCTACACACCTTAATCAAAATAATGACAATCACCATCATCATTAATGTTCATTATCATACAATAACAATCATTAATCATGATTATTATTAATCCCATACCGGTATGCCTCAGGACAATGTTATATCATTCTGGCTATTATCACATCTCTAGAGGGATCCAATGGGGCTGAAAGCTTTATTGCAAATGTATAAGAACATACCATTTTCATCATTTCAAACAAGTTTCACAGTGCAAAGACAGTATAATAAAAAAATAATAATAATAATTATAGTAATAATAATAACAGTAGTAATTCCTCACAGTAATAGTAATAATAACAAGTTATTCCTCATAGTAAGTCCATAGTATACAAAATTTACAATTCAGTTCTCTGTATAATTAAGCAAGAAGATAATTCTCTGCCTTACATGTTTAGCTCCTATAATTCCACGATATATATTTTACTCTTGCTACTACAAGACTATTTAACTGTTTGCGTGAGAAGAACAATACATGTAATTGGGTGCCTGGTGGTTAGTAACTAGGAAGGGAAGTGGGGGTACACTTTATGATGTAGGTAATTGTGCACAGCACTGAAACTATGTTATCTTGATAACTATTGAAGCTATAGTAGACCTACACACATCACTGGAGAGCTTGTGAAAAAGTGATGGATGCTGCTCAATTTACCTCTTCCAAATTGTTAGGGATGATCTAATAGGCATGGTTAGTGGTATGGACATAATGAAAGAATACGAAGGGGTGCACGTATGGTACAAGGAATGAGGAGGGCAAAAATATACTGGAGTTCGGAGAAGCGATGAACATGTTATGTTCAACACTGTTGTGAGGAAAAGAGACAGTAGGATGATTACATATGAATCCGGCGGTAATAGTATCCAGTTTGACTACTTCCTGGGCAGGAGGGCTGATAAGATGCCGATAGAGGATGTGAGGTTTATAGAGCGCAGAAAGTGTGTGCAGCAACACTGGTTACACAACACGGTACAAAAGAATCAGCTACCAAAGCTGGGACCTATGCACCCAGGAGGAAAAATGGAAATTGGAAAAAGACAAGCAGCAAGGGATGCCTTCTATAACAAGATGAGTAAAATGGTGGCCAAACAGGGTGCTGTAGACAGATGTGTTCATTAGCAATGCAGAGCTCTCAAGAACAATCTCTTGATGATTACTGACTCAGTGAACAAGGGGCCCACCAAGACATAAGGTAACATGGTGATGGGTTGAGGGTGTAGGAGCTGCAGATAAGAATAAAAGAAGACTTTTGCAGGAATGGAAAAAGGGCGGTAAGAGGGGAAGACCTGGCTGCCACACGCAGGACCAGAAGGGAGGTATACAGGGCAAAGTCTGAGTATCACAGACTCCTACTGGAAAGTCTAAAAGTGTCAAAAGGAAGAATGTGGTAATTAAGGTTGCAAAGGAGATGAAGACAGAAAACAGGGGTATCGCAGGTGAGCAGTGTGTCAAGAATGATGAAAGAAGAGTAGTGATGGACAGCAAGGATATTAAGAAGCTTGGATTACATTATAACCAGTTGCTGATTGAGTAGTTTTACTGGAACAGGGAAGGTTTGAAGTCAGCAGAACCAGTGTTTGGTCCTTGGCCTTTGACTGATGCTGCAACTGTGAGCAGGGCAATTTGTAGGAAGCAGTTGGGGAAGGCAGCAGGTGTGTCTGGGTTGGCTGCTGAGATGCTGAATACCTCAGGAGATATATGAGTGGGTTTTATCACTGATTTGATAATTTCATTTATATATGAGTGGTTGTACCTGATGACTGGCTGATTGCACAATTGTAAATGTTTACTGTATAAGGGGAACAATATCCTGCAAAGATTAAATTACAGAGGCATAAAAATTCTATCTATCTACTGCCAGATGCCATAATCCCATAAGGGGTGGCCATTTTAATTTATTTGTTTTTCAGGGAGGGGCACTAACCCTCCACCAACCCACTTGTTGACATGTACGGAGCACGTATGATTTGGTTATATGGTTACCACCCAGCATTGTAAATGATTTCCTGGCTTACAGGAAAAAATTCTGGATGAAAATTATGGTAATGGAGAGTCTTGGTGGGTATAACTGAGAGTGAATACTGATTAGATGCAGTTTGGGTTTATGCCAGGCAAAGGGATCACTGATGCAATATTCAATACCCAACACTTCAAGAAAAATATATAGGATGAAAGAGAGTGGCACTTCGTTTTTGTTGAACTGGAGGTCTAGGACAGAGTTCCTAAGGAGCTGGTGAAGTGGGCAGTGAGAGAGCGTGGGATCGATGGGTGGCTGGTCGGAGTGATTATAGCAATGTTCTAAGGTGCTCACACCCATGTGAGTGCAAACAGAAATTTGAATGATGAGTTCTCTGACAATGTTGGCATGCACTAGGGATCAACTTTAAGCCCTTATTGTTTAAAATGGTGTTTAAACTTCACTCACATGACTACAGAACTTGACTCTTCGGAGGTGTTGCCTACTGATGACTTGGTGCTGAGCAGATGGAGGTGGAGGAAAGATTTAGGAAGTGGAGAGTTGGAATAGGGTACAGGGGTTTGAGCATAAATGTGGATAAGACAAGTGATTGGTCTAGGGCTGGTGGCAGTACTGTCAAAAGTAGAGGGAATGTGTCCATGTACAGTTTGCCACAAGTGTGTCAGATGCAGCTCCACCTTATGCACTGTTTGTGATAAGAAGGTGCACAGAGATCTAGTGGTATTGCCGGTAGGCTGCAAAATAATGCTGATTTCATGTGTGGTGTGCAGGGGAGAGCATGCTGAGACTGAGAGGTGGGAAAGGGCTGACCTTCCTGGAGTCTCTTGAACGTATGGACGAACTTTATTTGTGGGATATAATATGTACTAGAGGTGGGGCTGGAACTAGCTCTCTGTCTATGATAAGGAGCGGTTGGAAGTTAAGGGAACTGTTCCCTCTCTAGACATTCAGAGGACTCTTCCTACATGCTATGGGGTCTTTATATGCAGCATGTTAGAAGCATAATGCTGTCCAGTACAGTGACATGGGCAGTAGAAAAAAGGATACTTGTAGGCTCAAATGTGTAGAGCTAATAATGATCAGATGGATGTTTGGTGTGTCTTTGAATGACAGACCAGGAAGGCTAGAATTGCAAACTGATAGTTAAGAAAAGGATGGGACTTGAACGCATTAGTACTGCAATGAGATGGGAACTGACTGAGATGGTCTGGACATGTGATGGTCTGGACATGTGAAGAGTAAGGAGAGTGATAACTGGATGCAAAGGGTAAGAGGTGTGAACGTTGAGGGTAGGGTTGCAAGAGGCAGACCAAAAAAGACCTGGGATGGTCACATTGGAACTGAATAGAGGCTGCTACAGATATAGCAAGTGGTTAGCCACCACTTGGTGACCAAGGCCAACACATGCAGGCATGCTGGTTTACAAATGATACAAACTAAAGGCTTGAAACCCATCATTCGTCAGTGTATCAACCTATCACCAAATCCCTTTTTTACCCCTGAGTTTGGTGATATAAAGTAATAAGAGAGAAGCCAATCCCATATTACCTCTTTTGAGGTGTAAAGGCCAATGGTTATGCTACCACAGTACAGTAATAATAATAATAATAATAATCTGGCCTTTTGTTTCTCAAAAGCGCCAGTTCTTCCTTTTGGGAATTCACTAGCGCTCGTTATTTTTACAATTACAAGAATTGTGACATTTCCTGTATATAATACAAGCTACATCATATATACATGAAAGTGGCAAAAATTAAACCCTATAATCATCTGTCATAATACCTCTCTCCAGATCGTAGCATTTTGAAAAAAGAAAGGCTTTCAGCTGTCTCTTAAAGGATTCAACAGTAGAGAGTTGTCTTATGGACAATGGCAATCTGTTATATAATCTAGGGGCTCTATATGCAAAAGAACGATCAGAGAAAGATGACTGGTGAATGGCTCCTGGCTCATCAAGACGCAAGGAATCATCTTCACTGCGTAACATCACACCCGGGCGTGTCGATGGGAGTTTTAACAATTCAGCAAGATACTTTGGTTCACCAAACTTAAGAACCTTGAATGTAATAAGACACAGTTTAAATTCAATTCTAGCCTTTACTGGTAACCAATGCAACTCAATCAAAAACGGGGTAGTTGAGGTTCTCGGGGGGAGACCAAAGATAAGCCGTGCCGCCCTGTTCAACAAAGACTGAACTTTTGTTAGTATATTATTTGGAAGACCAACCCACAGTGAATTACAATAATCAACACGAGACAAGACCACTGCATGGACCAATGTTAGGAGGCACTGTCTATTCAGGAATCTTCTCACAGAATACAGATTTCTGATATGCAAGTTACACCCTCTTACAACCTGATTAATGTGTTCTTTGTAATTTAACTTAGAATTAAAATAAACACCCAAATTTCGAACAGAACTGACTGGATGCAGCTGTGACACGCCAATGTTCAAAGCCAGGGCATTGTCAGTGTCATCACCCCTTCTGTTTCCTCTGATGATGATGATCTCAGTTTTACCATCATTCAGCTTAAGTTTCCTCTTAGCCATCCAAATCTTAATATCAGACATTAGAGATTCAAACTTTATCTTAGTATCGTTGATATCTGACATCTTAACATAGAGCTGGGTGTCATCAGCATAAAAATGATAGGACACATCATGAGCATCAAGTAAAGACGATAAACTACTTGTGTAGATAGTAAATAGAATTGGACCCAAAACTGATCCTTGAGGGACTCCAAATAGAAGAGGAGCAGAATCAGAGCTAGCGTAATCAACAACCACTCTCTGAGATCTGTCCGACAGATACGACTTAAGAAGCAAAAGGGCACTATCACGAACGCCATAAAAATACAGATCATCCAACAATAGTTTATGATCTACTGTATCAAAAGCTGCAGACAGATCCAAAAGAACTAGGAGAGAGGACATCCCACTACAAGTGTTTGCCACCAAGTCGCTCTGAATCCTTATTAGTGCAGTTTCAGTCGAATGGTATTTTCTGTATGCTGATTGAACAACAGGAACAACTCTGTTATGTTCCAGTAGTGGTAAGAGTTGGTCAAGTATGGCCCGCTCAATAATCTTGGATAAAAAAGACAGGTTAGAGACAGGACGATAATTTGTCATGCTCTCGACATCAAGGCCAGGTTTCTTAATTAGGGGCCTAAGCAAAGCACGTTTCTCAGACCGCACAAAATTACTTTCTAAGAAGCATCTATTTATTATGTTGCAGATAAAGTCTGCAGCATGCTCATACACATCAGGCAGTTGTGACATGTTACATGGATCGAGTGACCAAAATGTTTTATTAAGTTCTCTGATGTAACATTTGACTTTGTTTACATCCAGTGGATGAAATGTTGAAAGCAAATGATCCCCGGTGCACTGTGGCTGGAAGTCAACTGAGTACACTTCACTAGGAGAACTGCTGTCTAAATCACTTCTTACGCGAGATATCTTACTTGTAAAAAATGAAGCAAAATCAGAAGCCAATTGGGCATCAGATAAAGAAGTTGGTTTAACAATTACATTCCTCCGACCAACCAAATTGTTCACAACTGCAGACAATTTTTTTTGATCACCACCACATGAATCAACTTTATTTTGATAATACCTAGCCTTTTGGGCTTTTACAGTGTGAACGACTGCTCTTCTCGCAAAAACATAACGCAAACGAGTTACTTCGGTCCGCTGCAAGCGCCACTCACGTTCTGCCCTTCTACGTTGTCTACGCAAAGAATTAATGGATGGACCATACCACGGAGAATTATCACGTACAGTGATTGTTTTTACTACCTCAGGACAATAATGGTCAAAAATTGACCTGAGCTCGTTGTTGTAAATATCAACCAATTCACCAGAAGAAAGACTTGAAGAATCGATGGAGTTTAAACGTTGATCAATTTCAAAACACATCAACTGGCGGTCAACATTGTTGTAATTTCTGAACCTGATGACCTTTTTATATGAAGGGGATTTTGGGACATCAAAACTAAGAGTGATCAGAGCATGATCAGAGATGAGGGGGTCAAATGAGTCAACCTCCACATCTGATACGCGCCTGCAACCAACAGGGGACAAGATCAAGTCAAGGACATGTCCTGAGACATGAGTTGGATTACTCACATGATTGAAAAAATTGTTCTGGGTGATCAACTCAAGGAATTCTGAAGAAAATGGTTTTGACTCTGGACTGTCAACCCAATAATTGAAATCACCACAAACAAGAAGTCCTCCAGGTTTAAGAGAAAACCCTTCAAGAAACTGCCCAAACTCCTCCATAAAACCTCGATCTCTGCCCGGATGACCTGGTCAATAGACAATTGCAATTCTAATGGTATTCTGATGGAAATTTATTGATACTTCCATAAATTCAAATGATGATGGGGTCAGGTCTGAGTCAATGAGAGAAACGTTTGCAAGTGCTGCAGAGTAGATGAGTGCTACGCCTCCTCCTGGATAGTCAGCAGCAGGCCTGGGAATACTAATAATAGAATGTGTCTTAGGCAAGGCATTACGAATAATAACGATATCAGACTCATACAACCAGGTTTCAGTCAAGCACAATATGTCAAGCTCGTGCTGATTTAGGGTTTCATTAATATAGTCTATCTTATTACGGATGGACCGAATATTTAAAAGACCCATCCTTAACTGGTTCAAGAGGGACGTAGTCAGTTTTTTGAATGGTCAAAATTGGTGTTTTCAATCAATCTATTCCTATGAGAAATCATAATTGGACTTTCTCTACTTGAAGCAAAATGGGCAACCACCTGTGACTTTGAATTAGCATCTTGATGTCTTAAAGAGGAGCAGTTGATGCATTTGGGAGAATTTCTGTTACTACAGTCCTTAGATTTATGGGCTCCAGCACAAAAGACACATTTAGGTTCATCACTTTTCCTAGAACATCTCTCAAATGTATGACCAAAGCCTTGGCAGTGATGACACTGTGTAACCCAGAATCTATCGAAAGCGCGGCATCTTGTAAGATCCACATAGATGTAATTGCCCTGTTCTACAATGGAGGATCTCACCTCTGGCGACATCTTCAAGACAGCAGTTTTGGTGTCATTCCTTGTCCTTGTGAAGAGAAGGTTGAGGGTACAACCTCGATCAACGAGCATCTTAATTTTATTGTTTTTCTCAGAATATTTGGGATGATGTCAGAGTCATCCAAGGAAGAGGAAAGGCCTGTCACGGTCATTTTAGGCAGAATTTTCTTTGGCTCTGATATGCAAAAAGTGCCCTCAGAGCCAAAATGATCAGTCAGCACCCCAGTTGCTTCCCCTTGGCCTCAGCTGACGGAAACTTCATTACCAGCCCACCAGCCTTGGTCTTAAGGCAGCTGTCAACCGGTACCGAGTTAAGTACGCCTCTGATGTCTTCTGGTCCCATCTGATTTGTCAGGGCACCAGCGCCACTCTCTGGTTTCACAATCAGTACATGCTGACTATGAATGGCTTTTTTTTGGCCATGAGCACTGATCTCAATCACGCCCCCAGGCAGATCCTTCCCTCCCCCACGAGAGACCCACGAACAGCATCCGCAAATGACTTGGCCTGATCTTGTGTGACCGCCATAGGTGATGAGACCTTGGTCTCTAGTGCCTCCAGTCTATTTGATACGTCTCTGATTGCTTGAAAGATTGGCCCAATAACTTTATCTTCATACTCCTTCTTGGTACTACTTCCTCCACCAGCCAAGACCTCGTCTGCTGGTGCAACACACTGGCTACACAGCCAGCGAAAGCCCAGCTGGTGGCTCCTCTTCATGAATGGATAGTCGCCTGCATCCAAATTTTCACAAGCTATATGAATCCACTCGCTGCAGTAGGCGCACTTCAGTGCTTGTGCACTTTTTGCTACAGACCTACTGCAGCGAGGGCACTGGTGTTGTTTACTCATGATGAGGGAGAACAAAAAAAACAAAATGACAACAACAGCAAAACGTATATACAATACTACCCGGGAAAAACCCGGGTAGCGCCGCCCCCGTTTGTGTCACCCTAATTTAGGAGGAAAAAAGAAAACCGAAGGAAAAAAAGCACAAAAAACAGAAATGGAAAAATAAAAACAGGGTGTCTGCGAGGTCACCACGAGCAGGTGGGGTACGACTTGACTACCCTTCTAGGAAAGGTAACCCAAACCGAGGTGCCGCAGAAGTGCTGAGATGGTATTGAAAACTTTTCCCAATTTCGAGCTTTACAGCAGCAACAAATACGTCACTTAGGCAAGACCTCATTGGTTACGATACTGCCACTGCGTAATGGTAATCAACAAACTTCCCTAGATGACATGACTGAAAAACCTTCAGTCACCTTTTCAGATCTGAACACATGCACACCATCACACTGAGTGGGATATTGTAACCACATGATCACCAGGTGCTCTAGTGCATGTAGGAATTCCTTTAGACAAATTACTGAGAACTCTCTGAGATACGGGTTGGCAGACAAATTTAAAACGAAATCAATAAAAACTGATGCCATGATTCCTCTAGATGACATCCCCAATTTAAGTTAGCCATGGTACAGTCCATGTTTTAAATGGACTGGAAGCTAAAGAAAGTGCTAAAACCAGCTATTTGTTTATTCCTAAGCATGCATCTCAAATATGAGACAATTAGGACAATAAAATAAATAAAAAGTAAACGGCATTAACGGATCTTGAAATTGGAAGTTATCTTGGTTATGCTTTTTCTTCAAGGGAACAATCTTGCGGTCTCCTGACCTTTGGTTCCATCTTCCTTGCATTAAAAAAAAAAAAAAAAAAAAAAAAAAAAAAAAAAAGTCTGCCAAGGTCCAGCCGATGTTTTCTATGGAATGGAAGCTAAGGCAACTATCAAATGGACTTACAATGAGGAATTACTGCATGGTTCTGCCACATTACTGACCTGGCACAATTACAACCAGAATTTTGCTGACACTCTCCTGCTGGCTGTTGAATGGAAGGTGATTTATGGTATTAAGAGAAAGCAATAAGAACCAAACAACAAAGGGGACTGAGAAGAAAGGACACTCTTATCCTTGGGAAGAATGTGACATTAATTACATAAAATACTGAAGTGTTTGGGAAAGAGAAATTAATTACAGCAAATATTGTGATGTGGCAGCAACATGAAGGGAACGAGAAGATATATTAGTCCTTGAAGCTTGGGAAGGACTGAGAAATCTGATACATGAACTACTTTGTTGTGAGAAGCACGTGACAAATGGGTCTGACGAGGAGGGACACTGACTTTCAGGGAGAAATGAGATATAGGGAAGGCAGAACACAACGCTGGAAGGGGACTGTCAGTGAACTTTTGCTTGCAATTGTAACTCAGATTCATGAAAGCACTGACTGACTTACCTTGTAATATACATCAAAAATAAATAAATAAATACATAAATAAAACTACTGAACAGAGGCATCTTCCAGGGTCAATGGTGCAGATAGGCACTGCCAATATACAGTAAATGCCCCTCACCTCCCTTACCCTGCAAGGAGGGTGGGGGACTGCAGGGTGAGGTGGGGTCCAAAGCCCTTACACTTTATATGGTATGGGTACAACACCAGTTTTCCAGCATCAGATGGTCCAGCTTTTCATCTGGGCATTATCATGAGAAGGCACTTGAAATTCCCGCACCTGCCAGACTAGTTTACTAGATGGCCATAAATAGTGTTCAGTGTAGCGCATGCCCACTGGAATGTCTTACCCTGCATGTCTTGGTGATGAAACCTGTATTTTGTCTGATTCTTACTTTACTTACATTACCCCTAGATACGGCTTCAAAGAAAGATGCAGGTGTTAGTGGTGGTGTCATGCATGAACACCAGTCTATTCCAATAGTCAAACCTCCTTCACCATGGTTAAGTGGTCCTCAAAACTACTGCAATGACAAAATCCATCAATAACCAAATAAAGCAATATATGAATCAGGGCCCACAAATTTACACTCACTTCTCTGCCTAATACCCAAATAATAATACCTAAAACGATTGGAGAGACTGGGTCAGCAATGTTTACACTGATTCTGTTACTGTTGAAAGTGAACCAGACAATCTTTTCCTCTTTTACTTCTAATTAACTTTCTGGGCCACCACCATTATCAATATACTGTATTTTGTGAAAATGAAATTCTCACAACCATTCCTAACCATCAATTTCTGTTCTTGTGAATACACTTAATAAAATTTCTTAGGTTATGTTTACTTTTAAGTACTATATCGCCATTTGTTAATATGCTTAATGACTACCACAGTAAATTCGAAAGGTCATTTTCATCACTGGTATCTACTGAAGCATTATAAAGGAGGGTGGAGTGCATAAAGCATTATTACATTTCAGAGTTGTTTGCATGTGAAAGTCATTTGCCAACACGCAGGCCGTAACACAGTAACCAGTACATAGCTACCCTGCGACCTACTGCACTGGCCGCCTGTACCGTACTCTCAGGTATATTTTCACTCACCTATCTGGCCATAATAGCATATTAACAGCTATTTGGGGAGATTCAATGTAGTAAGACATTATACAATATTATGCTAAAAACAAAAACAATAAAGCAGGATAAGGTAGAACTGTTGAAAAAACTGGACCGTGGTGTTCCCTGTGTGGAAGTTGTGTGAACACATATGGTAACGGTTCCTCAACTGCTTATGATATCATAAAGCAATGGGAAAAAATACTGATTTTCTAGGAAGACAGTGATTTGAAAAAGCAGATGAACATGGGAAAAGCTATGAAAGATGGTAAGAGTACATAACATGATATGGAATGGTTTTGGCAACATCAGATGAAGTAGACTTGTCAGGCAGCTAGATACCAGTCTCAGTTCTTCCATAAAATACTTATTAGAACATGCCTGTGATTACTCTGAAGGCTAATGGGTCAGAGGTGTGGTGTTGATTATACATGATCTCCAATGGTCCCAGTTGAATTATAAGTGACATAAGTAGCCTCACTTTGCAAAACGGTTCATCCAACACGGCTCTGGAATGAAGGGTGCCAGAAAACTGGTGTTGTACCTGTATTTTAAAAAATGGGGAAATGAAACTCAGAAGCCCAACATTTATTTCTGTTGATAAAGAGCAATTAGTAAGAGGGGTGCCTTCAAGTTGTGGCACCAATACAAAGGGCAAAGTATAAGAATGCCCTTCAGCTATCTATTTTTTTCATATATCCCATAAGGAGGACTTTGGACTGCAGGAGAATGGATATTTCAACTTGCAGTCCAGTGGGTTCATATCCAAGGGCCTCAACAAGTTTTAACTAAATGCAGCCCAACTCAGAGACCAACAATCCTATGTCAATAATTCTCAATCAGTATCAGTCGGTTGCCAAGTTCCTTAATCCTAAGCATTCCTGATGGCAAAATAGTAATCTTTGGTCAGGCTAAAATGAAATGAGCATGCATATAACCAAAAGCCTTAATCCCAGATGGGATGGATGGCACTGGCAGAACCATTTTTTACTAATCCAACAATTAATGAAAAAATATCTTGTTACTCACAAAAGCCCACAAAAAGCAGCAGAGGCAATGGTGGTGGGGGTGGTGATGGTTGTGGAGGAGGTGGTGGTAGTTGTGGTGGTGGTGGTGTGGTAGGCACTTGTAGTAGCAGCAGTGCTGGTGCTTCTTCTCAATTTCCATTTGGAACATGAGGACACCTGAAATCCAATAACAGGCCTTAAGTGCTCAAGCCTGAACATAAGATAACCCTTTTACTATGGAGGAGTTACATCATAAATCTTTTAAAGTTTACAAAATCAGTGCTGAAGAAGTATGCCTCATGCTGGCAATGACATAGCCTGGCAGCTCTACTACCTTGCTTTATAAACCTTCAACTCCTCCCTATTCCCTCAACAAAGAATGGTGTGCTGTGGAAGGTAAACTTCTGCCCATGGCCCATTTACTTCATATCTAGATGAGGTTGGATCACAACAAAATAAACAGCTAATAATCATAACAGCCAAGTGATAAATTATAATTAATTTTTACAAATATCATTTATGGTACTGTAAATTAAAAAATAGCAAATCAACTTTATCACTGTCAAGGGAAATTCCACAAAAATTCTGTAAACCATACTAGTACTGAGGATTTAACAATAAATAAGGAGGCACAAAAATGCTACTTTACAATAAGGGACTACCATTTCACATACAACTACCAGTACTGTGAATTGGAAGCTAATAAAGTTATGATCAGCAATGGACCTTCAATAAGCAATTTCTTTTTAAAGAGGACTTTCATCTACCTAACAATGAATAATAATAACAATAACAATAATAATACCGCTAATAATAATATTAATAATAATAATAAATAATGGCCATAATTATTATTATACCATTATTAGGAAAATATACCATATATAGTAAGTGGACTATCTAGCTACCAGACAGTCAGACAGATTTTCATCAAGGCAGTGGAAACGAGCAAACTGTCTCCACTTCTCCATCCATCTACCCTCCCTCCATGTCACACCACCTAGAAAAAAAAAAAAAAAAAAAAAAAAAAAGATAACAATTAGTGGTCTGAAAACCAAAGGTGTATTCTTGTGGGCCCTGGAGGCCTTGTAGCATTTCTTCCAAACCAATTTGAATATTCCACCTTAGCGTTCTCTGGTATGCTATTTATGAATGATTAAAGGTGCTGGAGAGGAATGTCCACATAATAACTCCTACTATTATAATATATACCCCTGCTTCAAAGCTTCTTCACAGAAACATTCAACTACTTTCCTATCCCACCAAAGGAGCAATGCAAACTGGACAGAAATGGCAACTTCATCCTGCAGTCCACTATGTTTACTTTAAGATAAGCCTTGGGTCCACAACAAAAGCAACATCTTAATGTTCTATTTATTAACCCTGAGAATGAGTTGTAGTAGTGATGGGTTTTATTAATGTGTTGTCTTACTGTTCCAATCTGATACCTCTCTCTTAAGCTGAACAATGGCTTCAGTTCAAAAAGTTTAAGCACAATGGAAATAAAGAGCATACTATGCATGTCCCTACACTAGAGATAAGTGCCTACAAGTTTGGATTGAAAGGGAAGGTAATTCAATGTGACATGCTGCTGAATGGAAAGATATAAATAAGTAAGAGTTTTATAACTAAGTGCAGTAACAGATAAGTAAACTCTTACAAATACAGTACTGTAATCCTTCGATTATCCATAATAACAGAGCCAAAGGCACGACTGGATATGGGCAATGAATGGATACGAGTATCCTCTACTGTACCCACACCTTACCTATATCCATACCTAACCTATATATATGCACAGTACCGGTACCCCTCCTAATTTAGGCAGTATTCTGCAATTTTTCGGCTGTTTTTAGACATCAAAACACGCATTGCAATATGCAATGTAATCCTAAACACTAAGAAAACAATGCATTAACCCCGTAACCACGGGGCATCACTTTCGTGACGCTCAGGCGCAATGGGTCATACCACGGAGTGTCACTTTTGCGATTCTGTGTTATTTTGAATTCTCCCAGGCTTTCAAGTGGTGGCCTGTATCATCTATCAGTACTGCCAGTGTCCAACAATAGTCAGCACTGCTAATGTCATCTGTACTCCCATCCATTGTTGGCAATTTAGCCATTTATCCCCGTTCTTGACTCCCCTCCCTACCTCCCCTCCATTACCCTCTTCTCTCGCCTGCCCGGCTGCGCTGTGCTAAGCAAATCTTTCCCGGAATTTTCCACTGATTTCATCCATTGAAATAAGCCCTATGCCCTATTCTTATACAAAATAATATATACCAAAAAGGAATAAGGTAACTGATAGTGCCATACACCTGGAGTTGGCTAATTATCACCTGGCAACACCCCACGTGCAATTGTTCGCTAATTTTCCCTGGTAATTTCCCCTTGAAATATGCCGTATAATCTATTCTCGAAATAAAAATATATATAAAAGGATATTTACAGAAGAAATGTGCAGCATGTGATGTGGCGTCTGGGATGAAGAGAAGACGGAGGGGTGTGCAAGGAACAGCGTGGTGGAATGAAGAGGTGAGACAGGCTGTGGCACAGAAGAAGAAAGTACAGTAATCCCTCCAATATCCGACGTAATAGAGCCATAGGTAGGTCCGGATATTGGGCCCTAGCTTATGGACTTGTACTTATGGACCCTAACTCAGAGTAACACCTATACAACTCCCTCTGGACATGCATAGCACCTATTTAAGACCCAAATCACACCAATAAGGCACAAAAATGACTGAAATAAATGCAAAAGAAACATAAAATGAGGGTTTAGAAGTAGGTTCATACAATAATACACAATCTGGTGACTGGCTCCTGGACTGGTACTTATGGACCCTAATCTAGCCTAACTCAGAAAAACACCTTCCTACTGCACATGCATAGCTCC
This sequence comes from Coenobita brevimanus, assembly GCF_032717465.1. Lineage (NCBI taxonomy): Eukaryota > Metazoa > Arthropoda > Malacostraca > Decapoda > Coenobitidae > Coenobita > Coenobita brevimanus. The sequence goes on along the minus strand of NC_137047.1, from coordinate 25,095,234 downwards.
TAACACCCTATTCACACCAATAAAGGACATTAAAGAGTGAAATGAGGTAAGTATAGTATGGAAAAGAGTAACAGTATGAAACATTCTCATGTCCGGATAGTGGGGATGTTCGGATATTGGGCGTCCGGATATTAGAGTGATTACTGTATACAATGAATGGATGAGAAATAGGGGTGTGGAAGATGTTGAGAGGCGGAAGAGAGAGTTATATGTAGAAAGAAAGAGAGAGATGAAAAGATTAGTAAGAGAGAGAAAGAAGAGGGTGGATGAGGAATTTGGAAGGAACTTAGTGTAAAGTTGAGGGACTGTACGAAAATGTTCTGGAAAGAGGTGAAAAGAGTAAGACAGGGTGGAAGTGAAGTTAGCAGGGGAGTGAAAGATAAAAATGGTAGATTACTAGTGGAGAAGGGAGAAAAAATGAGCAGATGGAGAGAACACTTTAAGGAATTGTTGAACATAGAGGATGGAAGTAATGCGAGTATGTGGCTGGGGAATGGCTGGGAGAAGGAGGGAGGTGAGAAGACAGGAAGAAATCAGTAGGATAGAAGTTGTGGAAGCAATGAAGAAAGTTAAATTGGGGAAAGCCCCAGGAATTGATGGAGTGTGTGGTGAAATGCTGAAGTATGGGGGAGAGATAGTAGCAGAATGGATGTGGAAAATGTGCAGATTGGCCTGGGAGGAAGGCAGAGTCCCGGGGGATTGGAAGTCAGGTATGATTATTCCCTTGTACAAAGGAAAAGGGGAAAAAGAAGTGTGTGGTAACCATAGGGGCATCTGTCTTCTTGGTATAATAGGAAAGGTGTATGGTAGGATAATTATTGACAGAGTTAGAGAAAGAACTGAGAAATTAGTTGGAGAAGAACAGGGAGGCTTTAGGAAGGGAAGAGGTTGTGTAGATCAGATATTCATTCTTAGATCTTTAGTGGAAAAGTTTCTAGAGAAGGGAAAGAAGTTGTATGCAGCTTTCATGGATTTGGAGAAAGCATATGACAGGGTGGATAGACAAGGATTGTGGAAAGTGTTAAGAATATATGGAGTAGATGGGAAGTTGTCGAATGCTGTGAAGAGTATGTACGAGGGTGCAAAGGCTGCAGTGCATGTGGATGGTGAAATAAGTGAATTTTTCTCTTTGAAGGTTGGGTTGAAACAGGGATATGTCATGTCTCCATGGTTGTTCAATCTGTACATGGATGGAGTAATAAAAGAGGTACACGGTAGGGTAGTGGATGTTGGAGTGGCCCTGGTGAGAGAGGGTAGTGTTTGGAAACTCCCTGTACTGTTGTTTGCAGATGATACTGTGTTGTTCAGTGAAGAGGAAGGAGAGCTGCAAGGCGTGGTGGATGAGTTTGGGAGAGTGTGTGAGAAACAGAATCTAAAGGTGAATGTAGGGAAGAGTAAAGTGATGGTCTTTGAGAGAGGTGAAGTCAGTGAATGTACAGCAAGGTTGGATGGTGAGGAATTGGAAAATGTGAGTATGTTTAAGTACTTGGGTAGTGTGATGAGTAAGGATGGAGGTTTGGAGGGTGAAGTGCTTGAAAGGGTACAGCAGGGAAGAAAGGTTGCTGGTTCCTTGAAAGCAGTGATAAGAAGCAGGGAAGTGAGAATGAAAGTGAAAAAGTTACTACATGACAGTATTGTGATACCAATTCTGACGTATGGAAGTGAAGCTTCGAAGCTGCTGGAAGGACACAAGTCAAGAGTGAGAGCAGTGGAAATGAGTTATTTAAGAGGAGCCTGTGGAGTCACATGGAGAGAGAGGCTGACAAATGAGGATATAAAGGAGCGTTGTGGTGTTCATTTGGATGTGATAGGAAGTGTTAGGAGGAATACACTGAGGTGGTTTGGCCATGTGGAGAGGATGGAGGGTGAAAGACTGACGAAGAGAGTGTATGTGAGTGAGGTGGAGGGGGGAAGAGAGAGGGGGAGGCCAAGGATAAGATGGAGGGATGGGGTGGAGAGGTATATGAGAGAGGAGGGTGTGAGTTGGGAGCGGTTCAGTGAAATGGCAGGGGACAGGGCGACGTGGAGGCGATTTGTTTGTGGCCACCCCGAACAGGATTGAGGCGTCTGACAATAGACAGATAGATAAATAGAACGGAGAAGCCTAAGTGGTATTTACATTCACCTGGAACTACCAAATTTCCTGCCAATCATTTCAGAGCATATAAATTAGCAGCTGTCACCTCGCTGACGTTGTCAACCCTTGGCGGCCCCATATCCGCCTCGTCATTTAGTTCAGTGTTGTTTCTTGAGATGAAAGCACGTAGCACTCGCTCCCCTCCATTTCCGCTGCTTCTAGAGGGCCCTGTGACCTCTACCCCTACTAAACCTTGTGTGGGAAGGGGTAAAGGACTAAATGACTCTGCTGTGGAGCGTGAACTGGCTAATTTTATCCATGATAATGATGGACAGTGACTACAATCTTCCTGGAGAATCATGTGACGAGTCAGTGGAGGAAATGATGATAAACTATGAGTGCTTCAGTGTCCCAAGTTCATCCTGGCTCCAAGAGAAAGGAGCCCTTATTTATTGGAAGTGACAATGTATAACATAGTGTAAATATAATAGAAATGTAAATACAGTAATTACTAATATATGAATATGAGTACAAATACTTGGAGTAATGACAGTCAAAGCTTTGCTCTCTACGCTCGTTTACTGAACGAGAAAGTTAATGCCTGGAGTGAAAATAAACTACACTCAATCCTCGTAAATCGCGGCAACTTGGGTCTGGACCACTGCCGCGATTTACAAATTCCGCATTTTATGCTTAATAACTCTTATGTGAAAAATGAATTTGGGTCTGGACTTTGGCCGACCACCCCCCACAGCACCCTACCTACACCTATCTAGGCACCATCAAACACAAACATACACATTTAGGATTATTCAGTGCATGTATTTAATAGAAATAAGCAATGTTAAGGGATCTCACCTTAATCATATAGCGATTTTGCTAAAGTGAATGGAGTGGGGTGGTGTTGGAAAGAACTTAGAACCTCTCAGCATGAGGTGGGGGTTCTCCCTCATGCTGTTCTCCCTTCTCCAGCTCCTCTGCCTCCCTCAGGAAGCCCTCAAAGTCTGCCTCAGAGATGACAGATGTTACGTCATTCACGTCCTCAGTGTGTGAAGGGCCAGGCTATGGTTCAGGCTCAGCTTCTGCCCTTACCCGTGCCAAATAGTGGGTGAAGAGTTCCTGATGTTTCTCATTAACTCTGCGACATTAGTATGCACACTTGCCACCAGGGACGGGTGGTGATTGGTTGTTGGGTCGCGATTTTCAAATTGAATGCCACGGTTTACGATTCTCCTCGGAGAAGGCCCACTTCCGTGCCTAGATCCGCGATTTTCGTGACTTAACAGCAATTTAAGGGTGCCGGCAATCTGACAGTCACTTAGCCGTGATTTACAAATCCGTGATTTATAAAAGCGATTTACGAGGATTGAGTGTACTATTACTGAAGAAAACTTATGGATAAATACTGTATATATATATATATATATATATATATATACACAAGTGTAATAAAGTAATAGGAGTGTAAAGTGTGAGTGTGTTTATGAATAATAAATGACGGAATACCAGCGGGGAACGAGTGCAAGTGGGAAGCTCATACGCGCTCGTAATTTTCATTGCTTTCACTTTTTTTTTTTTTTTTTTTTTTTTTTTTTTTTTTTTTTTTGAATGGATTCCAAACTGCTTGAAAATTATAGAATAGTGTTTCTAGTGATAATATCAGCCTGTGGTAATCATATTACGGGGTGTCGGGAAGTGTAAAGTGGAGAATTCGTTACCCAACTTCAGAAGTCTCCACAAGTCCTACGGTACTCAAAAAAGGCTCAACAAACATCCCAGGAGAAAGCTGAAGGTATGTGCCATATGCACATGTAATTATAATATTCTAGGACTAATAAATGATTTTTGGCAAATATTTTTAAAAAGTCAGACGGAGTGCGAATATCCTCACGGGACGCGCAAAGAGCGCAAAAACATCACCGTGGTGTAGGGGTTAAAAAAAATCATCTAATACTGTGTTGCCCCATGAGAAGCCCAGGAGCCCGGGGCTAGGCAAGTTGGTCCTAATATTTAAGATAAGAGTGACCAGCCTCACTCATCCCTGAGTGGAATTATGTGAGCAATAAACCCAAACTACCTCTTGGATATAAACCTGCACTGGCTCAAGCCAACTGGGGCACCTTAATTACCCACCAACCACCAGGTGCCATACTTTGGTTATATGGTTACCACCCAGCATAATAAATGGTTTCCTGATTTACAGGAAACAATTTGGTCTGTCATTCAGTGTGGTCACCCACAAGCAGAAGGAAGAGGAAAGAATGAGGGAAAAGAAGACAGAAAAGGGAGTGCAGAGTCACCAGCAGGCAGAAGAGAGAGGAAAGAATGAAGGAAAAATGGAGTGAAAGAGAGGAAAGAGCAGTCAAATGAGAGCAGCACTATATCGAGTAGATGGTGAGTGCCGCCCCCTACCCCCAAAAAATTATGCAAAACCATACCAATATGTACTGTACCCTTTCTAATTCTGGCAGTGCTCTGTGGTCTTTTGGTTGTTTTTAGCCATCAAAACACATACTGCAATATGCAATGGAATCCTTATATATTTATATATATACAGCAAGCTCGCCCCCGTGTGGGATTCGTTCCTAACGTGGAACGTTCGACGTGAAACCGCGTAAGTTTTAACTATAATACTCTTATTTTGCTCCCTAGATCCCCTAAACGTGATCTTTTTCTGTTATCTGCCATTGGTAATCAATATGAAGCACTTTAAGTAGTTAGAAGGTTTATTTAATATTATGACTTACAAATACAGTACTGCACAGCAAAACTTCAACATACAAATACGTAAACACAAGGCAACATTCCGATGCCAAAACCAATTGGCGTCAGAATGTTGCCTTGTGTTAACGTATTTCTTTGTTGAAGTTTTGCTGTGCAGTACTGTATTTGTAAATCTATCTATATATCTATCTATTGCCAGACGCCATTATCCCGTAAGGGGTGGCCATTTAACTTTGAGTTATTTGTTTTACAGGGAGGGGGACTAACCCTCCACCAACCCACTTGTTGATACGTAGGGAGCACGTATGGTTTGGTAATGTGGTTACCATCCAGCGTTGCAAATGGTTTCTTGGCTTAACCCCTAAAACGCGGCTGTGTACGGCCGATCCCCCCGCTGTGGCGGGGTTGTAGCGGGGTCTGAGTACCTGTGGGAAAATATTTGCCAAAAATCATAGATTAACCCTAGAGCATTAAAATTTTTATGGCATATAGTACTTACATTCAGCTTTCTCCTGAGCCACATGTTGAGCCTTCGTTGACTACCCAAGGACTTGTGGAGACTTGCAAAGTTGGGTAACCAAATCTTCACTTTCACACCTCCAGCAACCCGGTTTCCCCTCTACCACAGCCTCATTCTGTCACAGTAAACTTTATACTACAACGTAAAAGTAGTTAGGAATCCGTATTTGTACAATAAGCACTGAAAATAAGGCTAAAATCAACGAAGCGTACGGCCGACATGCACTGTGGCGGCGGTCTTCCCGTCACTCAACAAACATTTCCATTTTCACAGCTAAAAACATGTATACTACATTATTTTCAATCATATTACTTCCCAAAAGATCACCACGGCGCGCTTTTTATTCTGCCTTACGTCCACCACTTTATTCTCGTTCCTGTCGGCCGCTTGCACTGACTGGGAAGAGCTAGAACTCGCCATAATCTCACTTTGAAAGCCTGCAGTAAACTGCAAACCGTGAGAAAAAAAGCTAGTGTTACAACTGGGGAAACAAGCGTTTCCTAGTAGCATAAACTGCTTGTGAGAGGAGATCGCAGATTTACAGTTCTGTGCGCTCAGAGCGCTGCCATGTATCACAGCCAGGCTGGCCGGGCCGTGGTGGGGGGGGGACGGGGGGGAAAACGCGATATTTGGCAACAACTGAGGTCAGTAGTACAAAGGTAAAGTATGCTAGTTGTAGCTAGAGGGTGGTGGTACTGATAGACAATACCAGCTGGAGCCTGCTTGCCCGCGGTTATTCAAAATTTACTAAAATCGCAAACGCGACGACCCGCCGTCCTGCCCTTATGGCCGAGTGTCGCAAACGCGACGATCCGCGTTTTAGGGGTTAAAGGGAACCATTTGGTTTGTCACTCAATGTAAAGCCACCTGTAAAGGAAAGAAAAGCAATAAGAAGTGACAGGAAAGATGGGAGAAATAGGAAGAGAGGAGGGCAGACACATTAAAAGAGTGATAAAGGCCCAGTAAAATTGGCAGCACTACATTAAGTGAGTGGATGATGGTCGCCACCACCTACCATCATAACATTAAATAAACCTTCTAACCACTTAAAGTGCTTCATATTGATTATCAATGGCAGATAACAGCAAAATACCACGTTTAGGGGACCTAGGGAGCAAAATGGTTTCAGGACTATTTGCTGTCAAGCCAGTTTGCTGTCACAACAATAACAAGACATCATAGACTTTGATGGATCCCCCTGAAGTATAGTTATTAAAGTACTGTTTAATTACCGGTAATAAGTACTGTATATTTATAAAAGTATAGATTAATTAATATAAGTACATTTATAGAATGACGGGGAATCATCCAGGGTGCGAATTGTCCTGGCGAGGAATCGTCCATGTTTTGACGGGGAATTAACATGACAGCGAATTGTCTCGGAACCCACCGATCATGGGTAATCATATAAATCAGGTTAACTGGTTACAAGGCTTTATTTAATGCTTTAACTTTCTTTAAGTGCTTTAACTTACAAGTGCATACCAGAATAGTAAATATTTAACTTACAAATACAGTACTGTGGAAAAGCAGTACAGCAAATATTTAACAAACAAATAAAAAGGGTAATATTCCGACACTTATCAGATAAACTGGTTATAAGACAATTTCTTGCTTAAGCGTTATTTAATAGTACATACTTTAACTTGCACATAAACTTACCAGAACAGTACTGTAAATATTTAACTTACAAATACAGTACTGTGGAAAAGCAGTACAGGAAATCACATCACGTGATCAAAACAAACAGTGCGTGCTGAGCTGATGTTTGAAGATTTGGCCTTTCAAAGGCCTCTCTTGCGTAAATTTATAGTTTTCGTAATGGTTCTTTAATCATACGTTGTCTTATACGTATCCCAGCACTAACCGCGTATAATTGCGAGCGCATTCAGCGAGAACATGTTCGGGCAAGTTTACTGTATATACTGTATATATATATATAGTATATACACTCATTCCTCGTAAATCGCGTTTATAAATCACAGATTCGTAAATCACGGCTAAGTGGCTATCAGACTGCCGGCACCCTTAAATCACTATTAAGTCACGAAAATCGCGGACCAAGGCACCGAAGTGGGCCTTTTCCGAGAATTGTAAACCGCAGCATTCAATTTGAAAATCGAAATCAACACTCAATCACCACCCGTCCCTGGTGGCAATTGTGCATACTAATGCCGGAACTTTGACCATCGCCGTGGAGTACGAGAGCTACCTGCCTTTTTTTTGTGCACCTTCCCCCCCGCCTCCTACCTTCCATTGCCCCTCCAGAACCCCCGATGAAGCACTCTAAGCAGTATGGCACCAAGAAGCAGCAGCAGTTGCCGTACAGTCAATGTTTGGAGCTCATTTGTCGTGTTGAGAAGGGAGAGAAGTTTTCAAAGCTGGCGAAAGAGTTTGGGAAGAACAAGTGCTGAGAGGTTCTAAGTTCTTCCCAACACCACCCCACTCCATTCACTTAAGCAATATCGTCATAGGATGAAGGTGAGATCCCTTAACATTGCTTATTTCTATTAAATACATGCACTGAATATTCCTAAATTTGTATGTTTGAGTTTGATGGTGCCTAGATAGGTGTAGGTAGGGTGCTGTGGGGGGTGGTTGGCCAAAGTCCAGACCCAAATTCATTTTTCACATACAGTAAGTTATTATTTATAAACCAAGGAATTTGTAAATCGCGGCAGTGGTCCAGACCCAAATTGCCACGATTTACAAGGATTGTGTGTGTGTATATATATATATATATATATATATATATATATATACTTGATGTAGAGCTGCTCTCGGGTGTCTGCCCTTTCCTCTCCTCCATCCTTCTTTCCATCCATCCTCTTCTGTCTTTCTTTCCTTCATTCTTTCCTTTTTTCTGCCTGCGGGTGACTTTACACTCCCTCTTCTGTCTTTCTTTCCTTCATTCTTTCCTCTTCCTTCTGCCTGTGGGTGACTCTACACTGAGTGACAAGCCAAATGGGTTCCTGTACACCAGGAAACCATTTACTATGCTGGGTGGTAACCATACAACCAAATTTTGGCACCTGGTGGTTTAGTGGGTAATAACGGTGCTCCAATCGGATTGAGCCGGTGAAGGTTTATATCCAAGGGGTGGTTGGGGTTTATTGCTCACGTAATGCCACTCACGGATGAGTGAGGCTGGTCACTCTCATCTTAAATGCCAACACCAACTTGCCCAGCCCCGGGCTCCTACATTTCTCATGGGGTAACGTAGAATTAGATGATGGATGGATGGATACATATATATATATATATATATATATATAATGTACAAAAACCCTCCTAATTATGGCAGTGTTCTGAGGTCTTTTGACTGTTTTTATACATCAAAACACGCATTGCAGTATGCAATGCAATCCTAAACACAAAGAAAACAATGCATTACCAAAAAATAAATAAAAAATCCTACCAAAATGCACAGCACCCCTCCTAACTTTGGTAGTGTTGTACAGTCCTTTGGCTATTTTTAGACATCAAAACACACACTGGAATGAAGAATGCTAAAAAAAAAAAAAAAAAAAAACTTACCACACAGTGAATGGCAGGCAGGAGTCGTAACCCATCAGACTGCAGCAGGTGTGTAGGTATCCCATGTGGTCTAGTGCTTACATAGCAACCTAGCAAAGGTCAAAGAACTCCTCCTCCTCCACCTGATGAAGCTGAGTGATGAGAGGGGATGTGCCGCGAGGCAACGGAGCCCTACCCATCTCACGACTCTCCGAAGGCAGCAGCAAAGTTCACATCTAACAGCAACTGAACAGCTGTCGATGTGCTCATTTGTCGGTCAAGCACGTGGTGATGGTCGTGGTGGGGAGAAGAGGCTGGCATTCGTGGAGGTGGCGGGTTTGCAGGAGTCGATCTCCTTCTGACGATAGGTGCAGCGATTTTGTCATAGGATGTCGGTGTCCCTGATTGTCCACAGATCCGTGGCCAGCTTGAGTGGCACCAACTCTCTGTGACACTGATTGTACTCAGCATATTCAAGCACCTGCTCAATGCCAGCTTGCAGGACATCAAGACAAAGGAGTGCTGGAGTGGCCAGAGTCAGGGTCCTCATCCTCGTCACTTTCCTCTGTCAGCCCTGCAGAGACTGCCGTGGCAATCTCCACAGACAACGTCTAATAACCTGGATCACTGCCATCGACGTCCACATCCTTGCTTGCATTTCATAGCCAAAGGAGGAAATCATCCACGTCAAATCCTTCAAAGTCGTGCAAGGCCTTGCATCCCTGAAGGAGACGAGACCAACCACTTTCCAAGTTATTGATGGAAACTTCCTTCCAAGCACTGGCCCAGTTAAAAATCGCAGACCTTCCAAGCACTGGCCCAGTTAAAAATCGCAGACTTGATGTTTTAACACCGCAGATTCTCCAAGGTCTGCTCCCCATGTGTGTCGACCCCTTCCTCGTCCTGAAGCACCACCAACACCTCGTCAAGGAACATCCAACGGTAGTCTCTTGGCCACCACGATAACACCCTGGTCCATTGGTTGAATGAGAGCAGTTGTATCTGGTGGCAGAAACAGGCACCTAATCCACCCATCAGCAGCAACCAAATCCTTTTCCAATGGATGCACAGGGGCATTGTCGAGGGTCAGGAGAGCCTTCACCTGGCTGTAAGGGATTCCAAGTTCTTCCATCTGATAACAGATAACCTCTTTGACAAAGTGTCTATAGAACCAATCTCTGACGACCTTTGCAGTAAAGGTCACACACAACAGGCAGGCTATCCATCAACCCACGGAGATATAGAGGCTATTTTGCACATCCAACAATAATGGATTTGAGGTGCATCCCATTAGCATTGGCACTGCACATCATCGAGACATGTTGTTTGGACAACTTCTGACCAGGCACAGCCTTCTCTGTCTCTTCTGCCAGGGTGTTGGTGAGCACCGAATGAAAGAACAGGCCAGTTTCGTCAGCACTGTACACCTGACTGAGACCATGGCCCTCCTTCTTCATCAGGTGCTGCACTTTGGCAAAACGGCTCAAAATCTTCCACTGCCACATCCAAAGCCCCACCATGTGCCTTACAGCCAGTAAGACCATGTCGAAGTTACCGGAAGAGCTAACCCTCAAATGCCTTGAAGTCGTGACATTGTGTGCATGCAAACTTCTCAGCTGCAGCCTTCAGCTCAGTCCCACATACAGGCACGCCGGCACCCTGTTGCTGGCAGAACCAAACCGAAGTCAACTGGTTGATGAAGGCATGGCAGGGCTGGGACATCATCTTCCAGTCGCCTTTTCGAGTGGTATCGCTGGAGTCCTGTCCGTACTAACACAGCGTCTCCCATGATTTCTTGATATCAAACAAGGTTGAGCGAGGCAAGTCAAATTTATGAAGAGTATGTGAAGTTAGCCAGCCCGCGCCAACCTTGGCCAATATTTCATGCTTCATCTCCAGCGTCAAAACCCTCCTCTTGTGTTTCTCGAGTGGTGGTAGGGCCGTCATCACACACACAAGAACACCACAGATGAGAATTAAAGACTGCAGAAGGTAGGGCACCACCACAAACACTACAATGGAAGCGGCCATTTTTTAACCTCAGCCAAGCACGTCCACATGCAGAGACAAAGGCGGGAACTGAGATGCGGTAGCGCTTGGGAGTGTACAATGCTGCCACGTCTCTACCCACACTTGGCTATAACCATGCAAGCAAAAAGCGGCATGTTGACCTATGAGCACAAAGGTCCATTTTACTCGCCCAGGCAACGATGCAACATGGCGGAAACACTGGGTAACTGTACAACATAGGCCTAAAGAGTGGCTGTGTAATCTGGAGGGCAATGCAACTTTGACTCTTTGGTAAGGGGGTGGATGGCCGTGAGTGGCCAGGAGTTTCCAACTATTCTGGGTGGATGGGGGGATTTCAACCATACCATAGGGACCCGTACAGCCATTCTCTCTCACCTTGTGGATTACACTCTGTATTCCTCGTGCACCTCCAGAATGTTACCAGTGATCAGGGTGGCTGGGGGATTTCCACCATTCAGTAGGGACCTATACAGCCATTCTCACCCACCTTGTGGTTTACGTTTGTTTTCCTCGCACGCGGCCAGGATGTTTCCATTGATTGGGGTGGCCGAGTGATTTCAACCATATGTTTGGGACCCGTACGGCCATTCTCGCTTACTTTGTGGTTTATGTCTGTTTTCCTCGCGCACGGACAGTATGTTTCCGTTGATTGGGGTGGTCGGGTGATTTTGACCATACATTAGGGACCCGCACAGCCATTCTCGCTCACCTTGTGGGTTAGTGTCTATTACCCACACGTGGACACTGAAGCTGGTGAGCCACAGAATGAATTTTGGGGGGCTGGCCGCCATAGCCGGAGCTTTTATGAATGATTACAGACAAATAAATCCTGTTACGGTTATAATACAGCCAAGGCCTAATGAAAAGATACGGAGCATGAACGGATACGGACTATATAGATAAACAAGTGATTAATGTACTGTATAAATAATCTAGTTGGTCGGGATGCCTTAATACAGTGTCAGTGATTTAACTGAGCAGCTTCACTGCCGTGCTGTGTGTATATCCCTGTATTCTCTCCTATCCACCATAATGAAGCTGGTACACTACAGGACAACTACAGCCTGCAGTTCACAAATGAACACAAGGCCACAAAAACAAGAACAGGAATAATGCAATTACATAAATCGAGGTTTGATACAGTGAGGGTCTAGTATAATGTACTACCAGCTTTGTAGAGTTGGAACCTGAGGCACAGGAAAGAAATGATTGCACAATTCCTAGCCTTACTGAAGTAACATCTTGCTCTTCAGTGCATGGACAGCAACACAATCTGAATTTACAGCAGGACTGGCTGAGCTGACAGCAGCAGTGGGACAACATATTGTTCTCTAACTTAACGCATCCCACAGAAACTACCCTTTATACTTATTTTTGGTGGTAAGCAGCAAGCAAAGTGATATCACTACCAGTTTAGATGAGTTCCAAACTTGTTTTTTGACTTCACGGTAAAAAATGAAGGAATCCAGGAAATCCTTTTAGGATGATGTGAACTGTTTTGCTGGGGAGAAAAATATATATCTACATACCGGCCTCTCTCCTCATTTGGTGACACTGTCTGATCAAACTTTTGGTACTCAAATTACTGTGTGACTTTTTTTTTTTTTAGGGATGGCGGTGGTCTTTGGAAGGACCAGTTTCACCTGAAAACAGGTTGACCTACAGTATAATTATACAGAATTACACTCCACGTCTGCTGTGTCGGGTGAATTCTTATGTGCTGCGGGGACGTTTGTGTCAGTGTTATCAGCACTGTATTTGCCCTGCATCATTTACTCATTTCCTACTCCAAATGCCACAACCACACCCAGTTTAACCAACTCCTCCATCCCCACACCACAGAAGATACCACTACCTGTTTTTTGTGGAGTGCTATTTACACAAAACCCATATACTGTACATCCCCATCTCTCTCTCAGTGCGATGTTTGCTTCCCACTGAAATTGTTTTCTTTGTTAGGATAAAGTAGATTAAACATGCTCAGGTTAGAATAAGTTAGGTTAGTTATGAAAACTAGTTAGGTTGGGATCCATTAGGTTAGGTTAAGTTAGGTTAGGACAAATTAGGTTAGATATGGGTAGGATAGAATAAATGAGGATAGGTTTATATAATTTGGGTTAGGTTTAGATACACCAACACTGATGAGGATAAACCAGTACTGTACAAAAATGGTGTTTTAGGATGGCGGCTGTCTGTCTTTGGCACTACTGCAACTGTAAACAAAGATCGATATTTGAACACTATTCACTTATGAAAAATTATAAGCAGCACTGAAACTTGAACACACACACTAAAAAAAAAAAAAAAAAAAAAAAAAAAAAAATATCAAAGATGAGGGAAAGCAGTCATGTGTGATTTAAATTATAAGCAGCACTGAAACTTGAAAACACACACTAAAAAAAAAAAAAAAATCAAAGAAGATGGACAGCAGCCATGTGTGATTTGCCACAAGGGTGTGGGAAATACTTCCATCTTGTGCAGTGTTTGTGATAAGTGGGTACATGAGAGATGTAGTGGTATTAGAGGTAGAGTGTGAGAAAATGCTGATTTCATGTGTGCGGTATGTCTGGGAGAGTATGTGGAAATTGTCAGGCATGAAAGGACTGAACTTGCTGGTGTCTCTTGAGAGTTAGGAACAGTTTTTTCAGGGATCTGTTGCCTCTCCTGACACTGAGAGGGCTCTCCTTCAGTGCCCTGGGATCTTTGTAAGCAGCCTGTGCTAGGAATATGATGCTGTATGGTAGTGAGACCTGGGCAGTAAAGGAAGAGTATATTCGCAGGCTCAAACATATAGAAATGATAATGGTTAGATGGATGTTCATTGCGTCCCTGAATGTGAGGACTGGGGGGCTAGGTTTAAGACTGACGAGTTGGAAGGCACGATGGGACTGGAGTGTACTGTGTTGTGATGAGGAGAGCTAGATTGAGATGATCTGGGGATATGGAGAGGACGAGGGATGATAATTGGGTGCAGAAAGTGAGAAGTGTTAACGTTAGGGGCAGGACTGCGAGGTAGACCGAAAAAGACTTCAGATGAGGTCATTGAGTGTGACCTCTGGGATAAAGGACTGAATAGGGAAGCTGCCAGAGATTGAGCAGCATGGACAGCTGCCATTAGGTGACCAAGGCCGACATATGCAAGTATGTTGGAGTCTTCAATAACGAAACGATAAGGATTTAATAAAGAAAACTTGGAGAAAACTTCAAGGTAGGGCAGTCCCATGTCTCCTTGAAGAGTACCAAGGAAAAAAAAAATTTAAAGGATTAAAAACAAAATTTATATCTGCCACAGTACCCTGGAAACTTTAATATTTTTTTAAAGAGGAAAACTGCATAATAACGTTGTCCCATGCCTCCTGAAAGGTAAAAAAAAAAAAAAAAAAAAAAAAAAAAAAAAAAAAGTTAGGTACCGTATAAAAAATGGCTTGTAATTCATTTACGTTTATTTGCAGATGATACTGTGTTGTTAAGTGAAGACAAAGGGGGGCTGCAAAGCTTGGTGGATGAGTTTGGGAGTGTGTGTAAGAATAGGAATCTAAAATGAATGTATGGAAGAGTAAAGTGATGGTCTTTAAGAGGTGAAGTCAGTGAATGTACAGTGAATTTGGATGGTGAGGAAATGGAAAATGTGAGTATGTTTAAGTACTTGGGGAGTGTGATGAGTAAGAATGGAAGTTTGGAGGGTGAAGTGCTTGATAGGGTACAACAAGGAAGAACAGTTGCTGGAACAAGGAAGTCAGCATGGAGGTGAAAAAGTTACTACATGACAGTATTGAGATACCAACTCTTAACGTATGGAAGTGAAGCTTGGACGTTGTTGGAAGGACATAAGTCAAGAGTGAGAGCAGTGGAAATGAGTTTAAAAAGGAGCCTGTGGAGTCACATGGAGAGACAGGCTGACAAATGAGGATATAAAGGAACGCTGTGGTGTGGATGTGGATGTAATGGGATGCGTTAGGAGGAACACACTGAGGTGGTTTGGCCACGTGGAGAGGATGGAGGGTGAGAGACTGACGAGGAGTGTATGTGAGTGAGGTAGGGGGGGGGGCAGAGGGAGGGGGAGGGCGAGGATGAGATGGAGGGATGGAGTGGAGAGGCATATGAGAGAGGGCGATGTGAGTTGGAAGCAGGACAGTGAAATGGCGGGGGACAGGGCGACGTGGAGGTGATTTGTTTATGGCCACCCCGTACAGGATTAAAGCGTCTGGCAATAGTTAGACCGATGGTTTTTCAGTTTTTTTAACTATGCAATATCTGGCTTTACTTCAAATTAAAATATGTTATCCCATGCTTATAATGTACTGATCGATTTTAATTTGAAAATCGTCCCCCCAGTCCCTCTGTGCTGGCAGGTCAAAAACTATGAAACTTGTGATTTGCAAACCATCTTTCAAAACAAACCAAACCATGTAATTTCATGTTTATAATCCAGTGTTAGTTTTCTAATAATTTAAATGCTGTATATAGATTTATAGGTCAACCTTAACTCTAACACCTCAATCAAAAAAACATTTTGGTATAACTTTAGAAGTAACCAACGTTACTGATTTTCATTACATTAAGTCCCTGAACTATTCTAACCAAGACTTACCTTTTAAGGCTAGTTGGAGTTGGGGGAGCTAATTTTGTAGGGGTCGTCATATAGTGGCTTAGGTTAGGCTATCTCTCAGTAGCGGATGAATGTCGCGCCATATTGGCTGGTGCAGGAATGTGCACTCGGTCTATGTCAGGCCCTAGGTTAGGCCTACGTTAGGTTAGGTTAGGTTAGTTTAATGCAGAATAGTGTGTTTTCAATTAATTTTGATCTTGATTTGGGAGGATAAACCCACTTTTGGAATCTTACTCAAAATTACAAAAGGGTGATTTTCCCTCAAAAATGAAGGTCAAAACTAATTAAAACACGGTATTTTGCATTGGAAACCATAAAAATAATAATAAAATAAAACGTTGGTTACTTCTAAAAATTTACCCATTTTTTTTTTTCATGCTACCTCCAGACAATTCTCATTCATTCATTCATTGCCAGACGCCATGTATCCCAGACGGGGTGGCCAATGGCTTAGAGTTAATTGTTTTACAGGGAGGGGCACTAATCCTCCACCAACCCCACTTGAAACGTAGGGATGCCAACAGCATCTGGTGTTCCCAGGCGGTCACCCATCCAAGTACTAACCAGACCCAACGTTGCTTAATTCTCAAAAAGCCAAATATAATATTACACAACCGTCCTAACTTCCGCACAACTTGATATCACTCACAAAGGTGGACAATGTTGTTTGAGGCTAGAACGAATGAAAAAATAATACAACTAGTAAAATATAATACATCAGACTGAACTGGCGACCAAGTGACGCTACTATTTTCGACGCCATTACCAGCGAAAGGTATATAACTAGTTTTCACTTAAAATTACTTCTTAAAAACTTTATTCTGTGTGTTCCAATTGATCTCGAGTCTTTAATCACACGGCATATTGTGCCTATTTCACGTAAAATATGACATGAAGGAAACAGAAGAAACAAATAAAGACCACACCTGCGACAAAGCGTCTCCCCCATCCACGTCTCCATTCCAGTGATGGTTAAAGCCTGATAAAGGACGAACAAAAGTAAATCAGTCACCGTAAAAACTCAAAATAATGCACTATAGAACACGCAAACAGTTTATTCTACAATATTAGATTATTTCCTGGTTACTAAGTCTAACAGAAATAACAATAATTAAGGCGAGAATCCGTTTTATGCAGAATTTACTAAGACCATTTCGAGTTTTGGTGACCGGGATTCGTATTACCAAAGTTAATCCTTTTTCTACTCGATGTGGTATTCTATTTGGGGTCAACTTTAGCGTGTAGATGCAAGAGATGTAGCTTTTTTTCTATAACAATATGAAGCTCTACCAATCATGTTTGTGACTGCATGTCGTTTTAAAGCTATTTCCTCGAGAGTACTGTACTTAGCGTCAATCTAGTATGTTTTGCTCTACTTCCATTTAGCAATTAAATTAATTTTTAGGTG
Organism: Coenobita brevimanus; assembly: GCF_032717465.1. Taxonomy (NCBI): domain Eukaryota; kingdom Metazoa; phylum Arthropoda; class Malacostraca; order Decapoda; family Coenobitidae; genus Coenobita; species Coenobita brevimanus. Next base: position 25,078,349 of record NC_137047.1, on the reverse strand, counting down.
CTTGATATCTTTCTATATTATTCAAATTTCTACATATTTATCGGTATTCCGTAGATTATATCAAGTTTCTGCGATGTACTAGAGAGTTTTGCTATTCAATAATCTAGCTAAGTTTGAGAACAAGTCGGTCTAGCAGCATTGGTAACACTACTTCCTCCGGCATTTAAATATGGGCGGGTCGTCATCTTGAACTAGGTTACGTCGTTAACTAATCTTCTATATTATGGTTCTTGCTTCTTGGGAGGTACGTGGCTTGAATACTTATGTACAAATGGGCGCCATGGATTTAATTACGTACAAAGATTCGTAGACAGGTTAGCTTTTCTAGCTGTAAAGAGGATTGTTTATGGTCACTTGCCAGAGAAAGCCGGTAGCCCTTTTGATTCATTTAGCTAGTGATCTTTCGTATTTGGGTGTCAGGAATGAATTCAGCAATCTTTAGTATCATAAAGGATATTTCCACACGATCTGGGTGTCGAAAATGGATTTACAGATGAAAAAACGCTATTCTAAACTTCGTTAATGGGAACGCCTACAGATTGTCCCTATGTTATTTTGTTATTTTCTGTATCTTGTAATATAATTAAACATACAGAACCTACCCAATCTGTGAAAGCCTTGCACGGTAGGAGTATGAACTTGAAAATTTTATTACCACAGAATATCCTGTCTAACCTTACCTCATTTAAGTTAATGCTGGTTAGCCTAACCTAACCATGTACAGTCTAATGCTCATTAGAAAATATAGGCTCCTTTATCATCAAGATTTTTTTTACATGTATGGAAAATCATCAGGAAAACGATATTAACAAGAAACAGTCAGAAAATGCAATTAAAAATCAGAAAAGGACACTTAGCCTAATCCCCAATTTAACAAACCCAAATTTACATGCAGAATCCTTTCTAATATTCCGTCTGTCTGTCTGTCTATCTATCTGTCTACTGTTACTGCCCATTATAGCAACCACATACAGTAATTCCTTGTTATTATCAACTTTTTTTATGGTAACTTTTGTTTATTCAGCCGGAAATTTTAGAAAACTTGCTTATCAAAGACCCATTCCAACCCATAAAGCTGATTTGCCACATTCTCTGATTCTACAGTACCAATTGTATGAAAGAAGTTTGTGGTTTTTTGGAAATGTCCCCTTCTTCTTCTTCTTCTCTTGACCTCTGTCACTTTGTATCGCTTCACAGGTCCTCCTTCTCTTCTTGCTCCTTCTCCGCTTCTCTTTCTTGCTGACACTTCACTTATATTTTTTTACTTTGCCAATATATGTTTATATACTGTCTTTCTTGCTGCTGTCTTTGCTTCCAACATTGTGTTACGAATATTTTTGCAAACTTCATTATTCCCCCTGTTTCTTCCTTTTCCCCATATAGTCCCAGTACTGTACTAATCCCCCCATCTTCTTCCTCAGGTCTTCTCTGCCATTCCTCCATTCCTGTTTCCGCTACTACCGATGCTGTTAACTTCTCCCTTTGGTCTTCATAGTTTTTGCATTCAATAATTAGGTGATCTATTGTTTCTTTCATCCCCTCACAAAATTTGCAGTTCATTTCCTGTTCCTCTCTATTTCTGCCATTCACTTCCACAAAATTTGCAGTTCATTTCCTGTTCCTCTCTATTTCTGCCATTCACTTCCAGAGTACCTGTCCTTGCTTTAACGAAAAGCTTACTCCCCCAGTCTCCTACATGGCAATTTAGTCCTTCTGGTTTTCGTTTTTTTTTTTTTTTTCTTAATACCATTTCAAAGTTGTCTTTCCTGTTAATACCACTTTCCATCTGCTCAATCCGTTCTCTTCAATCCATTTCTTAATTTCTTTTGTCTTCTATATGGTTCCAATCCTCTGCCAGGTTTTCTCTCCTCTTCCATCTGTTAATTTCTCTCCCCCACGATGATCTTGCCCCTCTTTCATCCAGCACCCTCTTAGCCCATCTGTCCACAGTTTTTTTTTTTTTTTTTTTTTTTTTTTACCCTAATTTTCCTTTTACTATTCTTTCTTTGAATGTGCTCCAGCCCATGTCTCCCCTTATGGCTTCTGCTGCTGTACTTCTTGTGGCGCCCAGGCCCCATCTACCCACTATGTTTTGTACTTTTTCTAGCTTCATAATATCTCCATCTCAGTAGTTAATTTCCAATCCATAGAGACAATGAGGCACTGCTATTCCTTTCCATAGACTGTTACCCACATTATTCTTGTTAATCACTCTACACCTTAAATTTACAATGGGGACTCCATGTTCAGTATATATCTTTTTGGATATATGTGTTTTCCTTGCTCTTTGAACTTTGCCTCACTGTGTTTGTGTTTTCCATGCTCTCTGAATCTAGCTTCACTGTGCATGTGTGTTCTTGTTGCCCTTTGAACCATATCGCAGTGTGTATGTTTTTCTTGCTCTTTGAACCCCACCTCACTGTATTCATAGGTGGAAAGTGAGCTGATGATGATGATACTGGTTTATATACATATATTCATCTTGCAGAGCAGTTTTCTTGCTGTCATCGATCAGGGTGTCTTCATGTGTGACTTTTTGTTTCAGGTGCGTGGTGGTCTGTTGGTTAGAATGCCTCAGTTGGGGTGATGGCCTTGCATATATTCAATTCCCAGGAGGTGGCTGGAGGTTATTGATCGAGTGGTGCCACCCAGGAAAGAACGGACTACAGGAACCTAGGTAAGGAATTGGAGCTGGATAGTCAAAAAGTCCTTGGTATATGTTTTGTGTGTGTGTGTGTGTGTGTGTGAGAGAGAGAGAGAGAGAGAGAGAGAGAGATCCCCATTAATATACTGAAAAAAAAAAAAATGGCAGTTTAAGTTCCGTTGGTATTACTATGCCCAAAAGTTCACAGACAATCCTTGCCAGGATTATGCTCTGCCTTCCATATTTCTAAGTCCTCCCTGAATGACAGAGTACCCTTCCTTCTCATACTCTTTTATGTGCTTCATATTATCACACGGTTGTCAGAAACCAGAGCTGAGTGCTTGTTACCAAAAAGACTCATCCTCCAGTGTGCCGCAATCATTCAAACATAAGCAGTGAGGACCCCTTCTCTTTCTTAAAATTAGCACTCCAGAGCCCAACACATACCGATGCAATGATAAGCAAATGGCACATGATGGCAAGTCGTGTGTACTGTGAGATTAGGCCTATCCACCCACCCACACATCAGTCAACTTTTTACAACCCCACGAGGAGGGGAGGGACCTGGGGCTTAATGGACTGCAGGAAGAACTACCCTTTTGAGTTCCTCCAGTCTCCTTTGGGGGGATATGGATGGGACTGAGAAATGTTAATATAAGCAGGCAGCTCCTCCCCTCAGTTCTATTGGTGCCACCACATGAAGGTGTCCCTCTCCAGCTCTGATACTTTGGGGGTTAACTAGGATCAGTATTGTACTCCTCCACAAAGAAAAGGTTAATCACCAACATAGGCCTACCAGAGATATCTCCTAAAAACTTATCATATTTTTAGAAGCCACCTGAGCTACTTGTGCTGCATTTTCTGCTACTGCTATGGTTGGTGGTGGTGGTACTGCTGCTAGGATTGTTGCTGTCATTGCTGCTGCTGCATTAGTTGGTGCTGCTTTTGCCACTGGGGTTGGTTAGTGCTGGTCCTGCCACTGGGCCTGTGACATTAGACTCCAGTTGCTGCTGCTACTACTACAGCATCTACCAACCTCCAGAAATATGTGAGTTACACATTATTTGGTTTGTCCACCTTGGCTTGGTGGAGATTTTTGTTCTTTGGCGGCCTAATTCTCGTACCGGTAACTCAGAAGCAGAGTAAGTCAATGATAGCAATACTGTGGCTCGGCATCCTTTCCAAATCAATTTTAAGCCAAGCTGATGTGGACAGAGTACTGGTATGTTAACAGTTGCTCCCCTACTTAGGAAATTTTTCTTGAGAATTCCACACCCCATCCTTGGGTGGGAAAAAGAGTTAGTGCTGCTGCTGCTGATGTTAATTGTGATCAGCAGCAGTGCCAGGCTCCATAACTAGATCATTCCACCACTAGGGTATACAAGTCCAGTTACTTCATCTAGGCACTGATTTTACTTGCTATTGGCAACAGAGATGATGATGCAGTGCCAGGAATCAATCCTTGGCACTATCATGTTGACAGCTTCTAAGCAGTTAAAATAACCATAAGGCCTAATAAAATCTGAAACTAGTAAATCTTTAATCTTGTCAACAGCAAAAGTTAAGAGCTCAAATGTTTGTAAGTGGGAGAGCAACTGCCTGTATTCCATGTAAGACCAGATGATTTTTTTAACTGAAAGTGATTTTGGGGGTCAAAGGATGCGTACGATCTTTAGCTTATAACGTGTGTATGTATATTAGTGTGCAGATCTACATCCTTCCCATTACACTTTTTCATGACTAGCATTATTTTAGTTTATAAACTATAACTATTGTTAAGATGGTATTTTTATGCCAAGTTGTAACAAGAGAATTCTAAGCAAATTCCCCAGGTATAACAGTACCAGATAGCTTTGAAACCTCTCCATTGTACTTCTTCATGATTAGCATGTCTCTTTGCTAAGCTATTGCATTAACTCAACATTATTTAAAGTTGATAGACAGATAGATAGATAATATTAAACAGATACACCTACATAGTAGAGAGAAAAGTACACAGATAGATATACAGTACACAGATACACATAGATATAGACAGATTGCTGTAAGTGTTAGCTAAATTGCTAGAATTTTGAGACAGAAACGTTCCCCATGTTATTTTTTATGTCTTTGACCATTAGTACAGTATTTCTCTCAGTTGAAGAATATCTGGTGTTAGTGAAAGAGGCTTTTCTTATTTGTGGCTGTGGTCATTTACTTATGTAATTTCTTAGCAAGCCTCCTGTGCCACCTAAAAGACACTCCAGTAAATCATGCATGGGATTATTGACTGATTATTATTATTGTTATTAGTTGTTGTTGTTTTTGTTGTTGTTGTTTGTGCTGTACTTGCAAGATGTGCAGTGGACAGATTTTTATAGCCTGTGGTTTGGACAGGTGCTTCAATTCAAACGTTTATGATTAGCACACTTCTGGTATATACAGTATTGTAAGCTCCCAAATCAGGTGATCAATTTTTCCTGAACCTTCACTTACCATTATACATTTTCATGCAAATTTCCCTTCAGCGTTATCTGTGCTTGAGATTATTCTTTAAACTTTTGGAGGTACCTGCTGTGTTTTCCGTTTCAGTCACCCACACCAATCGACCCTGCAATGTCAGCAGTTCTGTTTATATACAAACTTTGGCCCTGTCAATTCCCCCTTGTCTGTAGTTAACTTTATTGTTCCATCAGAAAGTGTGCGGCAGGAAAAGCGATTACGGTATTCTGAACATCAAATAGAAATTGGATGTACTTTTTAAAATGTGCTAAACGTTTGAGTAAGGTTAGTAACATGTGGTAGAATATTGTTGGCATACTTTGCACATGCCTGCAGTACATCACAAACAGATGCAGTAAGACCTGATTATTTGCCACAGATGCTCAAAATACAGGGTGGTTCATATGTAACATGTTTGATTACATGTATCTTGTCCTTTTTTTGGACCATACCTTACCCCATCCTTATATGGGAAGAGGTTAGGATGATGATGATGATGATTATGGTTATGATTCCAATGTTGAGTATATATAATGGCATATGTCGATTATTAAAATGAATATGATGAATGATGATGATTATGATTGATGTGGTGAAAAGCTCAGTCAGCATTACCATCTCTACACTGCATCATTTTCTGTTTCCCATAACCCTTCCTTACTTTATAGTGATTGCTTGTTTGCATCCATTGTTTGCCATATTTTTTATAAAGTAATCAAATACGGTATCTCCTCTTGCATTTGCTTTCAGTAATTGCATAAAATTCACTCATTTTAAGTAAGCAGAAAATTTTCCCTTCCTATGACATTAATCTGTCTAATGGCAAACATCTCAGTCTCATGGGGTGGCCACAAACAGATTAACTCCCTATCACTCTGTCTTCTGCCATTTGACTTCTTTCTCTCCAGCTTACAGTCCCATTCCTTGTACCTCCCCACTGCATTCTTGCATGTCAGACTTTGTCTCCCCTTCTTCATCTCCCTCACCACCTTACTCACATACACTCCTCTGGTCAGTCTCTCATTCTGCATTCTCACCACATGGCCAAACCATCTCAAAGTATTTCTCCTAACAGTACCACAACACTTCCTTACTTCCTCATGTGTCTTTCTGTCCGTTCATAAAACTCCACACAATCCTGCTTCATTTCTACTGCTCTCTCACTCTTGACTTGTGTCATTCCATCAGGATCCAAGTTTCACTTCCATGCTCACTTCCCTATTCCTTATCACAGCTTTCAATGATCCAGGAACCTTTCTATCCCCTGTACCCTTTCAAGCACTTCCATCCATTGTTACTCATCACACTACTTAAGTACTTGGGTACTCTATCATTCTCGATTTCTTTATCATCCAATCTCACTGTGTATGTTGAGGCTTTTTTTCCTTCAAGACAATAGTTTTACTCCTCTCTACATTCTCTTTTAGATTCAGTTTCCTACATACACCCCCAACCTCATTCATCAAGCCTTGCAGTTCACATTCACCCTCACTTAACAATACAGTATCAGGATTAAGCAAGAGTCCAGAAAGTTTCCACACCTTTCTCTCCCATTAGATACTCAATATATTCACTTCCCTACCGATTAACTCTTTTATAGCTCTATCCATATACAAATTGAACAAGCACAGAGACATGACTCACAGAAACATGACATAAAAACATAACACAAGGAGATATCACACACACACACACACACACACACACACGGAGACATGAGATTTTTGTCTTTATGCAGATTTATTTCCCATACCCCACTTGCAGAAGAAGATAGCACTGTGGCCCAACATCCTTTCCATAGCAGTTCTTCATGACTAGCACCATATTAGTCTTGTTTCAAGTAGCATTTACAAAGGAGAGATGGTAATTTAATGCCCTTGACTTAAACGAAGCATAGTTGAATACCCGGTAGCTATTTCTGAAAGTCATCAAAATACCAGCATCCCCCATACTAGCAGACTGAGCTGACAACACACAATATGCATATGGGCAGCCCTGTATTATGGTTCAGTAAATTGTGGGCTGCTGTTGCGGTGGTCCTGTATTCCTTGGTAGTAGTGCTGTAACCAAACCACTTCTCTGAACCAATATAGCATCAGTTTCAGCCTTTTTACAGCACCTTACAGTACTTGCTCCCTGACTAAGTGAAGCAGTGTCAGTTGTTTGTGTAGGTTATGTGTGTGTGCAAATCATCTAGCTTCTTGAATAATATGTTGCTAAATGAACTGTGAAATTTTTGTGAAAGATATATGCTTGTCATTTTCCATAGTAGACTGCTGGTAGTCTGATTGACACACACGTCTGAAAAAGAATATTAGAGGATAATCTGTGTTGTAAGGATAATTTTGGAGCTTTCTCTTCCAAAAGGTCCTTACTGTATGCCTCTTTTCATTCATTAAATTCGATTATTTAGTTTCTCTAGGATTGATTGTGATTCTTAATAATGAGCCTGGTACCACCACAACAGCATGTATTATCACCCCAAAAGATAAAAAAAAAAATGTGGCAGATAAAAGGAATTTGGAAGTTCATAGTGCTTTTTTACCAAACAATATCAATAGGTGTTTTGTGTATATTATCCTGCCTGAAATATTGATTATTGTTGTGTTATATTTTTATGACTATTTTCTTGTACTGGTGTTATTTTTTGCATTTTTATTATTGCCATGTCTTAGTGATGTACTGCACAATCTGCCACAGGAAGAAATATGGTGAAAAGTATGCACCAACAGTCCTTGTTTGAAAGATTTTAATTGGCAACAGGTCAACTTTGAAATTGTCGTCCTCAATCTGTATTTCCCTCTGCCTGTGACGTCCAGTCTTTTAAACACAATGTGTATAGGAATCTCAAAATTAACGGATCTTGACTTACTCTCTCTTGTGTTTATTATTTCTTAAAGCCTCCTGTTTGTTCTCAGCATAAAAAAAAATACTGCCTAGAATATCTTTGAGAAAATAAAAACTAACGAGCATCATTAGTTAACTGTTAGTGAGCATCTTGAGTTGTTTCCCTTCATTTATATCCAAGAATAACAACCAGAGTTGATTCCCTTCATTTATGTCAGAGATTAATGGCTTGAGATTTTTCCCTTCATATTAACGACCATTTGTTATTAATAAGGTTTATGTTTTTTGTTCTCTTTTTTTTTTTTCCTCTGTGGTCGACTGTACGTGTATATATTGATCTGGATATGTTTTTTGGTGCTTGTTTATATCTCTTGATTTATTCTGTAGTCTGTTTTCACCTGACAGAGATTCGTAGCCTATTAGCTTGGTTGATAGCCAAGTGCTGTCCAACTAGAGAGTTAGTTGGACTAGTAACCAAGGAGGCTCATCCCAACCTCATCACAATGGCTTTTTGAATTATATACACCCATGATTTAGTACTGAAGTTATAAAAGTTGCCTGGTTTTGTCAGATGAAAACAACCTGACTATAGTTATGATGTGTCGAATTGTATTGTTATTTTTACATTTCTATTCTTATTTTTAATATTACGGGAAAATGTGCCTGTATGGTCATCTTCAGATGTTTAAAGTTGTATGGAAAGATCCTAAGGTGCCCCAGTGGAGTGAAGATATACAGTTTCTAACCACATAGTCATTTGCCATATTTTCTTAAGCATGTGCAAGAACTGATTTGCATGTCAGGTCCCTGTCGTTTATGAACCCATTGTAGCTCAGAAATCAGCAATATTATTTGAGCAGATTACTTTGTGCATTGTGCAAAAATAGGTTAGGCAGAGTATGTTGTATAAAGTTGTAAGCTCTTTAACATTACAGCCAATTGCATATTAGAGTAATATATCAAGGGCAGTTCATTGGGTATGCTGTTGGTATTTCTCACACTTTGATGCTTTCTATGTGTCTGTGGATCTTTTTAGTTCATGGTGGTGGTGATTTATATGTTTATTAGGTGTATTCAAGATTGCTAAGGCTATTCTTAGGCTATGCTATTGACATTTGCCCTACATGGTTGCTCTTTCTCTGTCTGTGGATCTTTATGGATGTTTTTGATGATGTTGGTGTCTGTCGGAATAGGTTGTGGTGGTTTGTGATTCGAGAGAGAGAGTGAAGTATGTAAATGAGAGTGGTTTAATATCAGTGTTGGAGTAAGCAAGGATGTGTGATGTACCCATGGTTTGTGTGTGTGTGTGTGTGTGTGTGTGTGTGCGTGCATGCGTGCGAGCTGAAGATTTTGAGATTTGAGTGGTGATTGAATGAATATGAACCATTTCAGTGGGCATGCAATTGGCTGGTTTCTCCCTTTAGTGGTTTCCTCTTTGCTTTATGAACCTTATACATATCATCCATATGTATAATGAAACATGGATAGGGTGGTCGTGATGATTGCTTTAAAAAATGGTAACGATGATTATTGAAAAACTAATTGTTTACGATGATGATGATGATGGTTTGTCCACTTCACTGGGCTTGGTACTGATAGTTCTCCCACATAAATGCCTGCCCATTCTTGGCTCCTGCCTCAAGTGGTTTTAGCTGGAAATAAAATTGAGAGAGAAAGAGAGAAATTGGAAGAGAGAGACTGGTGGCCTGGGGCTAAAAATCATAACAGGCCTCTGACCCTCCCATCACCTATACTGACAGTCTGTCCCCCTCACCTTCCCTTCAGAGAAATTAATTCTTACAGTACCTATTATTCCTTTGCCAATAGATAATAAACCTATTAGTTGAAGATTATGCAGCTTTGAAGAATAATTGCAACATAGTAAATCTTGGCTTGGGGTTTAGGCTGCTTCTGGGCTGAGGCTCCTGTGTTTTGGCACATCCCCCTCTCCGGGGCCCTGGATAAAATAGTTGTAAATTGGTTGACAGTGGTGGTTGCAACTCTGGGATCATCTACATATGAACTCAGAGGACCGACTACAGAAACCCTGACAGCCCTTAACATATATGTTGAATGACTGTTGTGATAGTGTGGTGCATGTTGTGAGTGCGGTGTGGTGTGGGAGGATGCATTACGCTGTGGTGAGTGTTTTGTGATGTAGGAGGAGGCATTGCATTGCAGTACATGTAATGAGTGTGTTGTGGTAGTGTGGTGTGGTACTATGGTACATGTGGTGAGTGTGTTGTGCTGAGGGAGGATGCATTACACTGTGGGCATAGTGTATTGTTTGTGAGTTATATTTTGTGTTGGCACTGAAGCAGAGAAAGGTGATGGTTGTGTTGAGTCTGGTTACATTCATTTAACTCAAACTTTGCACAAATTTTCATGTTTATGCAGCTTTTTTCACACTGCTCAGTGGCAGAAATAGCAAATATTAGAGACCTACATTCTTCCCGTAGCATTTCTTCTTGGCAAGCATCATATTTTAGTGCATATGTACTGTATTCTTACAACTCAGCATTCATGAGAAAGTATAAGGTATTTTTAGACCAAGTAACAGCGAGAGAGAGAGAGCATAGGTGTATTCATGTTTCTCTGGGTAGGGTTGTTTCTGAAGGGTGAATGTCTGGTCATGGTTTTTGAAGGTTCCTGTTTGGCTGGAGATTTTTAGATGGCTTCAGTGGCCATGTACATCTGAGTAGTGGCTATGTAAAGTCTGAAATAGTAGAAATATAATTTAAAAAGTTGATGATGACCACAGTCATTGGTGGAATGCAGATACTGCAGATGGTCAGAGGCGATGACCTGTACTGTGAAATTCCATATGCTTTTCACAGCACAGGTCCATCTGAATGGGAGTCCTTTAGGTAGGGGGAGGAAAGTGTGATGTTTTGTGTTGGGAGAGGAGGAAGAGGGAAGTGTAGTGTTGGGTAGAGGAGGAAGAGGGAAGTGTAGAGTTGGGTAGAGGAGGAAGAGGGAAGTGTAGAGTTGGGTAGAGGAGGAAGAGTGAAGTGCAGTGTTGGGTACAGGAAGAAGAGGGATGTTGTTGAGGCACTGCATGTAGTATTGTAGTTGTTGCATGCCTGTAGTGGCTAGGTAGTATGTAAAAAAATGAAGAAAACAATGAAGACATAATTAAACACTAACACAGTTCCATTCACATTTCATTTGGACGGAGGTTGCCTTTTAATTAATTTGGGCCAGTGCTTAAGTGAGAGCTGTAATACAACTCCGTTGGTGGTTTTAAGGCCATAATGCATTGATTTTACTCTGATAATGTGCAGTCAGACTGGAGGGTCAGTTTAACTAGTAACCAAGGAGACTCATTCCTGTCTCATAACTAAGTTTGAAAGTTTAATGGGATTGGTCCAGTCCTGTCAGATAAAAGTGAATTAACTTATAGTGAAGAGGTACATAGTGAGGCTGAGGGAGGAGGAACCATCATACGTCTGTGTGAAGGTCTTGTTGGGGTGTGGTGGTTGTTTACAATGTTTACGTGTTTGTTTTTCTTGATTGAGAGTCCTTTGGTTGTCTTCTGTCTGTGTTTAGCCACAAGAGATCTTTAGCATTGAGACTGCCAGCTGATATTGCATTGGTGTTGGTGTGGAATGGAAAAGTCATGGAGTTAGTGCTTATGTAGAGAAAAACATGAGATACTGAGGATTCCAGAGGCTGAAGTGGTGAATGAGGATCTGGGTCTTTTTGCTGGACATAGCCATCGCATGAAAGTGTCTCCCCAGCACCACCTTTGTACTGCAAGTGGGTGCAGGTGAGAATGTGAAAGTAGGAGGTAGGGTTGGGAGAAGCTGCCTGAAAAAGACCTGGGATGAGGTCATAGTATGTGACTTCAGGGATAAGGAACTGAATAGGAAGGCTGTCAGAGATCGAGCGGCCTTTAGGTGTCCATGGCCTACACAAGTGTGTGGGAGCCTTTATAAATGATATGATACAAACGTTACGAAAATACCGAACCGCTTTACAGGCCCGTCATATTCTCTGAAATATAAGTTACTGCAGCACCTCAGTATATATACTGTAAATGCATAGATTTTAAATATATTTCAATACATCATCTGAGATGTAAAGGCACATTTTCCATACTATTACAAACTGAATATGCGTAAATTGCATTTAGCGTGTGTATAATGCCAGCCAAAAATAATTCCTCATTTAATAATCGATATATATTCCTGTAAATTGCTGAGAGGTGAACATTGCTTGAAGTTAGGGTTAGACCCCAGCAAGAGGGAATTTTTCTCAAGCATTCAAGGATCATATTCAAGACAGCAAGTAACAAGATATTTATGAATTCCAAAATTAAATTAGTGATATTTGTATTTGAATTAACATTGATCTTTCACAACACACTTTTGAGATTAATTAAGAAGTTTGTGAAAAGTGTATTTTGACTGACAGTTTGAGAGAAACTGCTTTTATTGAAAGTATCTTAAATGAGGAATTATTGATAGGGGTTTCACAGGTAGTTGTAGTTGTTATTATTATTTTACACTAACAAGCAGTTTCTGAAGCTTAAACTAATGATACCTCTCGTTGGCATTATATGACAAGACAGATTTTGTATTATTTTCTGTTGTTTTCTATGTTTTACTGTTAAAAATAGTTATTTCTTGTATTAGTCTCCCTTCCTCCTTCCACTCCCTTTTCTTTTCCTCCCCCTCTTTCTTCCCCTTCCTCTCAGTTTCTTGTTCCTTCCTCCTTCTCACCTTACCATACATCCAACCTTCCTACTACCACCACCATGCAACCAGCCTTACCAATACCATTACCCTGCAACCCATCCTACCAAAACCCTGCTCTTTCCTGTCCTGCCCTGCATCCTTTTCCTACTGTGCTTTGCCACCCCTTCCTCTCTGGATTGCTACCTTGCCATCATTGACATGTCCTTCCCTGCCGTCTCTGCCATTATTGCCTTGTGTCCTGTCCTATTCTTGCCCTGCCATGCTCTACCTCATCTGTAAATTGTGAAAGTTTATTTCATAAATTCGTTCATCTGTAATTTCCATTTTTTAGTTTCTGTAATTATCAAACCACAAGCAGAATTGTATCTTTCTGAATATATGTTCATGTTTAGCTTTTGCATATTCATAAGTCCTGTTTCATGTTCTGAATGCTGATAATATTCTTAAGGCCAGTTGCTGATATTTACTAAAAAGTTTTTTGTATATTTCAAGTTAAGAAAAATCCAAATTATGTTTAAGGTATCTAAGTTCAAAAATGTTTCTATGTCCATCAACAATTGGCTTTTCCATATATAGTACGAAGTGATCTCTCCTTCGTACTATTCATGTCCGTTGGTGTCTTTTTTTTTTATATTTGTCAAAGTCCACATTTATATATATACATATAAGTGATGTAAAATGAAGGTATAGAATAAAGACATAGTAGTATAAGACATTGGTTTTATTTCCACAAGATATACACAAGAGTGGTGGAGGTTGAAAAATAAACTATCTCGATAAATGGGCCAGAGAAATAAGGACTGGTAACCCGAGGTGTGAGGGTTGCCAGTCAGTATTTTCTTGGCCCATTTATCGAGATAGGTTCGGCGCCCTTCCCCAAGATGCTTCCAAGAGTGTGCCCTGCTCATCACTTTGTATATGCCATGTCTCGTATTGCTCTACTCAGCTATAAGCTGAGCTGAGCTATACAAAGAAACATGGCAATCAACAAAGGATGATAAGGGCTTTATTAACGTGCATTAATTGCTAAACACAATGTGCACCCTGTGTTTGCATTAATGCATGTTAAAGATCAACACAATTAACACCCGAGTCAAGATGGCATATTAAAGGATTGACTAAGCACAATTATCCTCTTCAGTACAACCTTTTAGGCTTGCTGATACCACACAATTTTACTCAGCTTAAGGGGGTGACATACTGATGGGGTAGGGCAGGACATAATAAGTATGGATGGGTATAGCAAGGGAATGACACAATGGACAGGTATGGCACATACGGGAGCACACGTCTGGGTATTGCAAGGGGGAGACTTCATACTGGAGGCCTAGGGCAGATATGGAAGGGCACAGCTGGTTATAGCAAGGATGTGTGCCAGCAGCAACAATAGACACTACTAATATATGGGATGTACCAACAATAAAATGGGAAGAGAGATCACAGTACTGAAGGGGTTCAAATGTACTAACATGCACTGGTTGTGATGCATGTTAAATATCAATCAACAAAATCACACTGCACTGAACCTAACAGTTTTTTAATCTTCACTGTTACTTGACCCATTTCTTCATTTTTTCCCAGCTGTCACAACCTGGGCCATAAAAAGAATGCTATGACTCAAGATCCTTTCAAAATGTTTGTGACTAGCATCATGTTTTAAGACTATTACAACTCGTATTTCAGGCTGGAAAGGTCAACATTTTGGCCCAAGTTCAGTGTTCAGAGTATAATCTTAGGAAACAAATCTTTAAAAATATGTAACTCATGGCCATATTACTATAACCGAAAATGTGAGGGTATGGACATGCTATCTCTACCTATAGCCAGATTCATAAATCCTGTAGTGGCACAAATTGCCTCCCTGACCCTTGTCATTTCGCTGCCCTACCTCCAACTTAAACCCCCCATTCTCATATACCTCCCCACTACATCCCTCCATCTCATCCCTGGTTCCCTCCCCCCCTCCACATTAATCACAAATTCTTAGTCTCTTACTGTCCATTCCCCCAAATTACTCCCCCCCTTCTTATATCTCTCCACTCCACCCCTCAGTCTCCCCCTGCCTCTTCCCTCACTACTTCACGTACACTCCTAGTTAGTCTCTCTCCATCCCCCTAAACTCATACCATCCTTTCCTATATCTCTACTACATCCCTCCATCTCATCCTCAGGCTACCCCTGCACCTCACTCATACATACACTCCTAGTTAATTCTCTCCAGCATCTCCACTCCAGTACCTCTATATCCTTGGTCTCTCATTTCTAATTTTTGGAGCGAAAGACAACAAAATGACCTACTTCGGACCAGACTAAGACGTGGAATGTAGGCATAACATATCTACCAAAAACAGGGGTCCTTAAAAAAACACCTTCACTCCACTGATAATAAATCAGGCCACAAGTTACATATTTTACAACTTTTGAAGTAACATTTCTCGCCTTTAAGACTTTGTTCTCTTAAAAAAACAGTTACACTTTGTTCTTATGATCAGCCTATTACAGTTTACACCCCTTACTATTTTCTTCACCATATAATAAACAGACATGCATCTTAACCGAGACGGGCTGAAGTTTAAATTTATCGTGCATGGTATGGTGCAAGTTGGCAACTAATAAAGTATACGTAAAATCAATATGCTGTTCCTGGCCTACCCAGCCATTTCATACCCAGGCAACTAGTCTTTGATTAAGTCAAACATGACAGATGAACACTACAGCATATAATTTTTAGGGAACGTTGTTCCCACAACGATATAAATATCTTATGCAAGGAAGAAGGAACTAAATGCTAGAAAGTCTGAAAGACTTCCAAAAAAAAAGTTAAGCAAATTCAACATCCATTAATTCTGAGATGCCTGGACACAGCATTTAAAAGACTGGAGGGTCATAGGCACTAGGAAGTGAAAGAGAAGACAGTTCCAGAGTTGACCTGTTGCATACATGAATGAATGGGAGTAATGGTTAACCCCTGCATTACAGTCTGACAGGGACAAGAGTTTGCTGCTAGATGGATGCTATGCACCCACCAGAGTGGTGAGGGATGCAAGCAGACGTCTCAGAGGAGCAGTTACCATTGACGTGGCAAAAGAAATGAGAAAAAAATGCAACAGTTGTAGTCAGATGGAATAACTAGCATGCTGCATCACTATGTGCTACTAAAGCAAAATGTCAATAAGTTTCATTTTTTTGTCTGCACCAGGAACATGGATTTTTTTTTGCTGCAGTTCATGGGTTGTGTGTTTAATATTTTCATTAAGAGTTGCGACAATACTTCACTCACTGCCAAAACAACTGACGTTAGATTTTAACGAGCACAATTTATTTTACTACTGCCAAAATATCGGAAATTCTACGACTGCCTTGTTAAAATCGAACTGTTTTTCGTATCACAAGTCTTAAAGGCAAAAAAAAAAAAAAAAAAAAAAAAAAAAAATCCACTATTATTGATAGAATATTAAAACATTTATATTACAGATTCTTTTATTGGAATAAAGAAAATATTTTATAGTCAGCGCATATAAATATATAAGTAATGGATGTGGGATCATGAAGGCCACAATATATTAAAATATACACGTGTGAAGAACTGCTGAAAATTCAAAAGGTCTGACTGACTGGCCAAGAGATACTCCCACATCCACAAACAAATACAGTGCATATACAGATGTCCTCATTTAGCCACAGGTATAGCCCAAACTAACAGTATTCCCTCCATATAACTGGTCATGAAAATTTTGTACCCTAAGCTTTATAGGAACACTTTTCAACTGACAGAATTGGGAAAAAATATCGGAAGGGGGAAAAGGGTTCCACTGTTTGATGATCCTTAGTTATGCTATATGATGACTCCATTACTACATTTACTTTCGTATCGCTTACAAAGGCTTCATCATGCTTGCATGAGTCGGCCTTGGTCACCTAATGGCAACTCTCCATGCTACTTGATCTCTTGCAGTCTCCCTGTCCAGTCGCTTATCCCTGAGGTCTCACTCTTAAAACTTTATCCCAAGTCTTTTTTTGGGGGTGCCTCTCACAACTCTACCCTAAACAATCACAGCTCTCACTCTCCATCCTCTCCACATGTCCAAACCATCCCAATTTACCTCGCCTCATCACTATACCTATACACTCAAGTCCCATCCTTCTTAACTCTTCAGTTGCAGTCCTAACACCCCTCCAAAGGCCTGACATTCAGGGATGCACTACATACAAATCTAATCGCCTGTCATTTCTGTACATTTAAACCTACGAACATCCTCATCCCTCACTACCCAGGTCTCATTACCATACAGCATTACACTCCTAACACATGCCATATACAAAGATCCCTTAGCACTGAGGGAAACCCCTCTCAATGTCAGAAGGCAACAGCTCTCTGAACTTCCTCCAACCACTCCTTACCCTAGCCACAAAGCTAACACCAGCCCCATCTCCAGCACACACAGTCTTTAAAATTTAAAGAAAAAAATTATATCCTCTCCACATTCAACTCACCAGCAAGATCAATCTTTTCATGCCTGAATCTCCATATGCTCTCCCCCACACACTGCACACAACAAATCAGCATTTCTCACAGCCTACCATACCACATCTCTTCCACCCTCTTACCAAACACTGAACAAGATGCAGTTACTTCCCACACTCCTGTGGGTATACCACACATGGCCACACTCCCTCTGCTTTGACAGTACTGCCACCAGCCTTAGATACAATCACCTTTGGTTACTAGTCATACCATCCCTCCTACCTGACAACACATTGCCATCAACTAAGACAAAAGGGAATAGCGATCTGTCAGGTTTAAAAACATGTTATAACAATTAAATTTAACAGACAATGGAGAATGCTGCCTTCATGAGGGAACACAGTCTCCTTTGTTAGGGTCACTAGTCATATCAGTGCGGTAAAGCAATAGAATTTGCAGGTACGGGAGACTTGCTTTCATGAGTCTCCTTGGTTACTAGTCCTTCAGGTGGTAGGTGATTGTGATCACCTACTCACTTGATATCCAGTGCAGCCTCTAAAATTTGAAGTGCTTGTGTCCTAACTACAGTATCTGAACTTTTGAAAACTTTGAAAATTTAATAAAGTATTTCTGTGGTTCCCTTAATTCTCATGGTTAAAGACATGCTTTTCACATGCATTGTAGTCTGACCTAACTAGCTGGCTTCAGGCATCCTATTTTCCAATGTTAACACTATCATTATCTCCACTCAAGGTAGTAATTGTCAGTACAATAATCGCTACAAACCATGAATTATTTTTCTTGAACATTTCCCTTTTCTCGTCTTGTGTATGTCCCCTTGTTCTAAAATGCTTTACAGTTGTTTTCATTATTAACATCCACCCATAAGTTGTACGGGACAATAACTTGGCATTCATTTATTTTTGTAATAACTACAGTACTTTACAAGAATATTTACATCTTTCAGCGACTCACTTGTAGTGCTGCCTCTTCTTCCTTCACCTTTATCATTCTTTTTCTGTGTCTGTCCTCCTCTCTTCCTGTTTCTCCCATTTTTCCTGTCACTTTTTATTACTCTTCTCTCCTTTTCACGCAGCTTTACACTGAAGACAAGCCTAATTATTTCCTGTAAGCCAGGAAACCATTTACAACGCTGGGTAGTAACCATATAAACAACCCATCTGTGTTTCTTACATGTCACCAAGTGGGTTGGCGGAGGGTTAGTGTCCCTCCCCATAAAACAACTAACCCAAAGTCAAACAGCCACCCCTTACTGGATTATGATGTCTGGCTCTACTGTATACAGATATAGCCCACCGCCTTGCGTTGTATAGCAGGTGATCAGCTAATTGTTTATATTACAGCCTGACCAATGTGGCGTGATGCTACACTTTTCTTCATGTGATGTGCATTCATCACACAATGCTTAGTTAACTTTATTATTTATTTTATGATACTGTACACTTGTTGTAAGTCTTCATTACTGTAATCTTGCAGAGACAGATTTCAAATATTGATGCAGACAGTGAGCGTGAAACGACTGGAAAGTGATGGAGGTTTAGATCTACTCAAATAGATTGCACAGTGATTTAACAGTGATGGAAATTATCTAAGAATTATACTAAGGCTGTTGCTTATGTCCAAAGTGAGTAAATTAGTTGACCTCTGACAAACTGTGTTCCATGGTGTTGTGTGATGAAATATTTGCCATAATTTCACTAAACAAAACTTTAAAACCTTATCAACCTGCTTTGTAATGTCATGTACAGTCATGTTTAACGCCACCACTATATTTGAGAACACCCGCAATGAGTTCTTTACTCTAATTTCTGCTGGTACAGACTGAGAACTTTCAATTTTTTGGTCATGGTCGTTCCCAGCAAACTCATTTCACACACACACACACGCAAACTACTTGTGGCTGCATTCTGATATATATATATATATATATATATATATATATATATATATATATATATATGTGTATTTTTTTTTTTCCGGAACACTAGTTGGTGAAGCTAGGCCACCTTTTTGAAGGCACAATTATGGTGAAATTTGAATAAGATAAAACAATCAGAGAATAAAGAGCTTCTTAACCATGAGGAGGAAAGGAAATTTTATTATGGGTGACCAGACGCTTTATAGTTAGGTCATCAGCACCTGATGTGTAGCTGGTTATTTTTTATGCTAAAGTCTCTGGCCATTTTTGAGTTTATTTTGGGAAATAAAAGCTACAAATGTCAAATTATGGTAATCGAACTTTAAAAGTTTCCAAACTTTTGAGGCTGCACTGCAGTACTGCCTACTACTTCAACTTTATCATTCCGTTTGTCTGTCTCCTCTCACTACTTCTCCATTTCCTTCCTGTAACTTTTCCTCCTCTTTCCACTTCAGGTGGTTCTATACCTGGTGACAAGCCTAATGGTTTCCTACAACCCAGGAAACCATTTACAATGCTGGGTGGTAACCATGTAACCAGACAATGGGGTGATCTGGAGCCTGCTATGGTGCCCATGTTAACTGGGTGGAGATGCAAATGCAGGATCCATCCAGGAACCAAACCTCAACACTTTTCACCGCACCTCGCTGTTGTAGAGCACTGTCAGCCGCAAGGGAACACTGCTTCATTACGTGGGGTAGCCCTGCAAGGGGCTGTTGCTTGCCTGTGGTTGATGGGTATGCTTAGCCAGACAGACTGGGTTTGATCAACACAACATCCTTCAATTCACAACCCCATTAAACAAAACATCCCTCAGTTCCCTCCCTATCCTTCTTAAGAATAATGGTGGACTACAGGAGTCTCTGTCGTTACTAGTCATAGATCTCCCTATCTTCCCAGAGGATACAAGTGGACTACAGGTGAAGGGCAAATTCTGCCTGCAGACCGCCATGTTATGCTCAGACAAGCCTGGGCACAAAATAATTCATCTCTTTACGACTGGCATATATGCATGGGGACAAAATGACTAAAGTACTTGGATTTTTTAAAAATTTAAAACCAAATGAACACAACAGCACTTCTTCATGACTAGCATAAACGAGGACTTTGTATACACAAGTACAGTTCTTTCACTTTATCTTGGCCAAGATTTATCCTTTGGCAGCTTACTTCACTTAATTCAGTGGCAAAAACAATAATAGCATTGCCTCTACATCCTTTCCACAACACTTCAGGACTAACATCATTCATTTTAAAACAGTATATAGCTAAACACTTACGATTCAAATGTGGTAATTTTAGGTCAGAGTTAAACCCTTTCCACAGCACTTTATGATTAACATCGTATTCTGTGGCCAAGTTAAAGCAAAGAGAGATCCAGTTTTAACACATTACCAATCTTCTTGCAATAAGGTATTTTCCTTTACCTAGCTGGCTTGATCTTACTGTCGAGTTTTCACAGATCTTGTTAGAAGTCATCTTACCTCCTGCAAATACAGAAAGACATTAGCTGGTTTGTTATCTGATGGAACTGAACCATTAACAAAACTGAAATACTAAGCTGTAGTTGCTGAGGCACCCGGCACCCAAACACTATCCTAATCTACAACCTTACCTAATCTAAACACACACAAACACACTTAACATTCAAACACCTGCCAATTGGATTATCTAAACACAAGATCAGAAGTTTAAACTCTGTACCTATACAAGAAGAGTATCTGCACAGACCTGCAGCAAAACTATTGCAGCTAATTTTAAAATTTTCTCTGAAACTTACACAATGTGAAAGTTTAATGAAACTGCCTCCTCATGGCCAAAACTGATAAATGTTTAATAAACACCTGATTCAACAGCTGACATATAAGCTCTAAATTTCAAGCTGAGCAACTTTATTTCGTTAAGTCATTACAATGCCTCCTTATGGTCAAAATTGAAAAGCACCTAACGTTCATCTTAGGCAGCAGCTGACATGTTAAATCGGCAAAATTTCAGGCTGAGCAATTATGTATTTCATAAGGAAATAGCTTAGTGTGTCCAAGAGGAGATATTTAAACTTTCCTTGGAGGAAAAAAAAAAAAAAGTACCACTTCAAGACCTGTTGGCTTTGCCACAGGTGAAAAGATGTAGTAATATTCCAAAGCACATCTACCTGGACCACCTTAACCCACTAGACCACCAGGCATCTACAGTAAACAGCAGCAAACACCCACCTAACAAATTACAAACAGCCAATAGCACCTTAACCCACTAAACGACAATGACGATGGCCACATTTTTTATGACAAACTATAAACACTGCTAATACACCTGTGTGCTTTATTTATCCATCTATGTCTATCTACTGCAGTAATTCTAGAGACTATTTCAAACTTTGCATTACATCAGAGAGCTAGAACAGTTAAATTTTCCCAAACAAGATCTGAACAAAGTCAAGATCAATTCCCTGACTGCCTGCCCAATGCATTTAAGAGCTTGTCACGGCCTGTAGGAAGAAGGTGTTTTGTACCAGCACCAAGTCAAACTGGCTACATGACACTAAGACTGGCGTGGAAGCAGCTTTGGCGATGACGCTTGGTGAAACAGCTTGGTGTTAAAGCACGAAGGAAGGGAGAATGGGACAGTGTTAATGGTAGGTCCTTAAACAGCCCATGTCAGAACCAAATGTCTAACCTGACAGTAGTGGGAAAATAAAGGCCAGAAGAGTTAGGGTAAAATCAAGAAGAGGTGGGAGTGTAGACAAGAGGATAGTACGGAGAGAGAGAAAAAGATCCCTCTTAGTCGCCTCTTACAACATGCAGGGATACTGGGGAAGTATTCTTCCCACCCACCCCTTTCCCCAGGGAAAGTCACCGGCAGAAACAGTTATTAAGTCACTGACAGAAGGAAACCATTATTTACAGTCAATGGTAAAAGGAAACAGTCATGGGCAGAAGGAGAAACAGCCACAGGCAGAAGGAAAGAAGGAAAGACAGTCACAGACAGAAGGAAAGACAGCCACAGACAGAAAGAAAGACAGCCACAGGCAGATGGAAGGACAGCCACAGGCAGAAGGAAGGACAGCCACAGGCTGACGGAAGGACAGCCACAGACTGACGGAAGGACAGCCACAGACTGACGGAAGGACAGCCACAGGCAGGAGGAAGGACAGCCACAGGCAGAAGGAAGGACAGCCACAGGCAGAAGGAAGGACAGCCACAGGCAGAAGGAAAGACAGCCACAGGCAGAAGGAAAGACAGCCACAGGCAGAAGGAAAGACAGCCACAGGCAGAAGGAAAGACAGCCACAGGCAGAAGGAAAGACAGCCACAGGCAGAAGGAAAGACAGCCACAGGCAGAAGGAAAGACAGTCACAGGCAGAAGGAAAGACAGTCACAGGCAGAAGGAAAGACAGTCACAGGCAGAAGGAAAGACAGTCACAGGCAGAAGGAAAGACAGCCACTGGCAGAAGGAAAGACAGCCACTGGAAAATGGAAAGGCAGTCACAGGCAAATGGAAAGAGTCACAGGCAAATGGAAAGACAGTCACAGGCAGAAGCAAATACCGTCACATTCAGGAGGAACAACTTATTTTTCTATGAACCTATTTAATAGGGAGGAGCTAAGGAGACAGAGTGTCGGGCCTGACATAACAGACCTACTTAACTGCCTGATTATGGAAAATATCATTAACTACTTCCCCATCCCCTGAAAGGAGGATGGTGGACTGTAGGAGAGGGGCAACAATGCTGGAATCTACCTACTTCAGATTTCAGATGGGCCTAGGGATGAATTCAGATATACTTCTAATTCCTTAATGCTTTATTTTTGGTTTAATTCTTCTCACCACCAGGCAAATTTACATCTTAGGGAGGACCTATGACTGATTGGCTCGTATTCCCGTATTACGTCTTCCTTAGTGATTATAGGTTTTGATTTTGCTGCCACCAGGCATTTTACAATTTAGGAAGGACCTACGGCTCTGACTGGGCTAATGATGGCTATGTCCTCCATTTGAAAGGAGTATGGTAGAGAATAGTCAAATTTGCATTAACATCTAAATCCGAGTCAAGAAGTTGAAGATACCAGTGCATCTTAGGAAGTCAAAATCACATGGAAGACAAGGCTTTACTATCAACACTGCTGTCCCTTTACACTACTGTACAGGGGTCTCAAGCTGACTTTGGTTTAACCCTTAAAACCTTGTCGCTTGTTTTAAGTCACACCTGCCAACACCCATTTATTTAATTGAACTTAGGATATTTTCTTTAGTGATGGGATAATAATGGCAACTTCTTACCTCCTGTTTCAAGTCTCCAAAGCTTTTTATAAGTATAAAGTTAAGAATACAACATATAAGCTACAGTATAGGGTGGAAGGAGTGAAAATGAAAATTTCCAGATAAATGGTACACCAACTGTGCGTTTCCATTTGCCAAGTCTGAGTTTATAAAATTTCAGTAATACTTTGCAAATTTAGCTTCATAAGCTATTTAGCTATAGGATTTGGTGCATTCTAACTTTCCAGCACCTACTGAGGCAAGTTTTGCAACATACTGTCAATTATCAATCGGCTAAAGGAAGTACCATGGCAAGATTTAACTAACTATTCAGAATGAATTGAACACTCCATTAGGCCCATCAATGATTATTTCACCAGACTGGAATCTGAATTATTAGGGAGCTATTACACTAAGATTGTCTCTCACCATTTGGTATCCAGCTGAGCTGTTCCCTCATATCAAAGGTGGTGGTGGTGCTAGCGACCTGTGAAAGTCTATGACCAGATATCGTCCCAACGGGGGTGACCACCTCTGCCATCATGCTGCCCCTGAACTCCAACTGCCCTGAGGTACAAATATGTTTTATAACTTATTAACCCTTTAACTACAACGAAGTGCTATCTCAGCATTTGTAAAATTTTATGTTGAAGGACAACTGAAAGCTATTATCTAACCCACCCATCTCAAGGAGTGTATCAGTTTATATTCTTGCCACACATGTATCTGTCCCTCAAAAGGAGGACTGTGGATTGCAGAAGGGTAATTGCAGCCTCCAGTCCCCCAGGTTCATGTGCTGATAAACATGAACCCACAACTGAGTTAAGGGCTTTGGTACACAAATTAAGAAAAATACACAAAAATATGCCTAGTAACCAATGCATCTTTTCTTAAACAGTATAATGCTACTTCCTTATTCAGGTTAAGCTAATGCAAAATGCAAGTGAACTACAGTATCTAGTGACAATCTTAATTTTCCATCATCCTGATCTTTTCCACCTAATGATGACGCAGGGTGCTAAAAACAAGAACAGACAAAACACAATAAGTAGTAGTTGTATCGTGATCATTTCAACCCTTTTACCCACCTATAGATGGGGGGAGGCACGGTTCAGAAAAAGTGGAAGAATTAGCCAACATGTCCTTTTCATTCATTTATTTATAAAGGCTCCAAGATGATTGCATATATCGGCCTAGGTCACCTAACAGCAGCTCTCCATGCTGCCTGATCTCAAGCAGTTTCACTTTGCAGCCCCTTATCCCTGAGGTCACACTAAGAGCTTAAGTCTTTCACTCTCCCTCTCAACTCTAGCCTCAACATTAACAAATCTCACCCTCTGCACCCGTTGTCATGCTCCATTTCCACATTCCCAAACCAGCTCAATCTACCTCTTCTCACCACAACACATACATTAAAGTTCCATTCTTACTCCAAACCATCTCAATCTACCCCTCACCATAAGCAACATTCCCCTATCACACACACACACACACAAAATCCTTGGTATAACATACAATACATCAATGTCATTTAAACAACACATCACAAACATTAAAAATAAAATAACACCAAGACTCAATACCTTGAGGTCACTTGCCTATACAACATTCGGACACAACAAAGAAACCACCACCACAGTATACAAACAATACATACGTTCAATGATGAATTATGCAAGCCCTCCCTGAGCTCCTAACCTCACCAAAACACACTACAACACTCTACAGACCATACAGAACAAGGCCCTAAAAATAATCACAGGCTGCACAGCTACTACACCCACAGACCACCTTCATCAAGACGCCAAAGTCTTCAAAGTCAAGGATCACCTAGACATGAAAGGCACCCAGATTCTTGCTGCAGCCTCCACAAACCCAAATCATCCACTTTATTACATGGCAGCACATCCACCCACATCTAGGATATTCAAAACAACACCCATCACACGATATCATACACAAATACTGTCATCTCTCACCCCTCGCCCACCTCAGACCAGCCTCCAGAAGCATATCCACACTCCATTCAGTCACTTAAAGACAACACACAGCTGCACGCACGGCCTCCTGACATTCACCCTTCTGCATCCTATCTCCCTCGTGAGGACAGGGTCCACCTGGCCAGGCTAAGATGTGGACACCATCCAGCCCTCCTAAGCTACCAGAAGAAGCTGGATGACTCTGTCGCTGACGCCTGGCTAGGATGTAACAGCACCCCATACTATTAAGCACATTATGGAGGACTGCATTGCACACAATCACCTACGCCAACAACACAACAAGCACTCTGAGTGCTCTGTGGGAAAGCCCGGTCTCGTTCATTCGTTCGTTCAAAGATTCCCTGCACCTATAGTGCAGGCCGGGCCATACATTAGCCCGGTCAGTGGGGTATGAGCTGGTTAAAAAACAGTAAGGGGCGAGGACAGGACCTGGGGATGGCCCAGCACACACGTCCTGTCTCCTGGCTGGCTTTCTGGTGTGTGTGGCCCGGTCTCGCCCGTGGCCTTCCTAAGGGACTCAGAGCTATTCAGCCAGACTGCCTAGGGAACAACTATACTACTACTGCTACCCCTTGTTAGTCTACCTCTTCCTTTAAAATATACCTTCAACATTCACTCCTCTCACACTCTGTGACCAGTTGTCATCTTCCATCCTCTCCACACTCCCAAACCATCTCAGTTTACCCCTTCCCCTCAACATTCACAACTCTCACCTCCTTCCACCGTAATCTTCCGTCCTCCTTACAAATCCAGTGGAATGGACCACATTTAATTTCTATTACCTGCACCCACATATTTGTTTTACCTCTGCCCTCATCCACTCTGGATAAAACAGTTTCAAACACAATCTTTCTATTTCTGGCATGGTCTACTGTATATTCTGTTAACTCTCTATCAGTATGTAAATGAATGATGAGATTAACTTTAATGGTACTCAGAGAAGTGTTACGACAAAGGTGTAAAGGCAAAGTAGTGACATTCTAGCATTAAGCGTTATGAGAAACACATTGAGGTGGTTTGGCCATGTGGAGAGGATGGAGAGTGAGACAAGACGAGGAGAGTATGTGAGTGAGGTGGAGGAGGAGACAGGGACGAGGAGGCCAAGGATGAGATGGAGGGTTGGAATGGAGAGGTATGAGTGAGAGGGGTGTGAGTTAGGAGCAGGGCAGTGAAATGGCGGGGGACAGGGCGACGTGGAGGCGATTTGTTTGTGGCCTCTCCGTATGGGATTAAAGCGTCTGGCAATAGACAGACTACTACTAGTCCTAGATTTTGCCTGATGCAGTCCATTTCAAATAGTTCAGTGACAGAAAAGATAATTCTACAGCTAGTTTTTCTTTCCACAGCACTTGTTCATGATCATATTATAGTATTCATCAACTGTTACAAAAGTCAAGACGCCGAGATATTTTTGATCAAGTCAAAGTGAAGAGGATAGCATCATATTCTCAAGTTTTTGTTACACCTAAGTATTCAAAACGAGGAGTTGTCGCTTTCAGATCTCCTACAGCCAGTTTTTCTGACAAAAGGTCACTCAAAAAAATACGGTGATGTGGTTGCATGGACTTCGATGAGTCGTAGCTATAACTTAAGAATGAGTCCTTGGTTACCATACGGTTTTTACTCTAGCATGACCTAACACTGCTAACTCTCCATCTTGAAAGCCAAGTTGTAATACTTGGTTAACCCTAGAATGATAGACATGAAACGTTAGTGGAAGAATGTAGAGCTTACCATTGTCTTTCTGCCAATAAGCTATGTGAAGTTATCAAGAACGAAAATCTGGGCCACGTTATTGTGAAAGACAGTCAAAATTACCCTCCCAGTCTGACTACACTTGGCCATCAACAAACTGAAAAGGGCCTGGGATCTTTACAAAGAGTACTGGTCATAAGTTACGACTGTCTCCCTGGTTACTAGTCAAAATTATCATCCCAGTCTGACTACACTGTCATAAGCAAACTGAAAAGGGGTTAGTGATCATTGTTACATGAGACGCTATACCAACTGATTTTTAGAAGTTGTAAAAATTAATATATATTTCAGAAAAACCATGTGAAAGTAGCAATAATAATAATAATAACAACAACAAACCTTTACCATGCTCACCAAATTAGTATCCAGTTAAAAACTCCCTCCAAAGTGACGGTTGTGGTTTCGCTAGTAGTGGTGGTGGTGGTGCTTGTGATGGTGGTGGCTCTCAACAGCTAAATGCCTTAAAACCGGAAAGGGTGGCCACATTGTTCGACTCCACGTCATACTGTTCTTCGCCATCATGCTGGAAAAAAAATCGTGTTAAGTCATCACACCAAAAACCCCATAAAAAACATCGACAATACAATATCCATAACACTGAAAACTAAAATTCCACACCCAAAGCCTGAACGTCAAACCAACCCCGACCTCCACACCCACACCCCACGCCATGCCACACGACCACACCCACACCCACTACACCTGTCCACACACACCGCACACAGCTCTGTTACCCTTCTATTGACGGCTATAACGATTTTTATCAGAGTAAGCTTTAAAACTACTCAGGCGTGTTTATGGCACAAAGTAAAATCAATATCATAAGGCAATCAACCGGATGAAAAAGGAAAACTATCTTACCAACACCGGAGACAACCTTCACCAGCCAGAGATCACGCTAGACTGATCAAAAGCCGGCGAATTCCACCCTCCCCCCACATTCCACAGTTCCCTACCCCCTCCCTCCCTCCCTCCACTAGTTCCCTCCCCTTTTCTGCTAACCTGCCTGTTTCCACCACCTCCCTCCCTTCATACCCCTTTTTCCTCGTACTCTCCTTTCCTCCACCCTCTTCCCTCTCCTTTTTCCCTTATCCTCAATTTCCTTTCCTTCCTTTCCTCTCCTTGTCCTTCCGCCTTTTGTCTTTCTCCTTTCCTCCACCTCTTCCTCCTCCCTGAAAAGCATGTTTCCTCCAACCCCTCCTCCCCCTCCATCCTCCTCCCTCCCACCTTCCCTCCTTACCTCCTCCCTCCCCTCAATACCCCCTCTCCTTTTCCCCCCTTACCTCCTCCCTCCCCTTCATATCCCCCTCCCTCCTTCCTCCCCTCCATCCCCTGTCTCCTCCTCCCTCCCTTCCATCCCCCGTCTCCTCCTCCCTCCCTTCCATCCCCCGTCTCCTCCTCCCTCCCCTTCAACCTCTAGTTCTTTCAATTTCTTTGGCTTTAAAACATTCGGTATTTTAGGACACACACACACACACACACACACACACTTTATAGGATGATGATTACACCAATAATAATGGTTGTATGATCAAACTGGATTATCATTACCGCAGTTATTACCACCACCCAATATCAATACCACTATAAACCACCACAATTACCATCACCACCAGCTACCATCATTACCACCACCACAACCACCCACCACCATTACCACAACCAACTACCACCATTACCATCTGTACAACCAACTACCACCATTACCATCTGTACAACCAACTACCACCATTACCATCACCACAACCATTTATCAGTTTTCACCGTTCCCTTCACCACCACCAGCTACTACCACTCCACCACCACCAACTACCACGAACTTACCACCAACTTATCACCACCATTACCACCAACACCCCACCACCATAACCACCACCAAAAATAACAACAACGACAACAACTATCACCAATACTATCACCACCACCACCACCACAACAACCACCACTAATCACCACCACCAGCAACTACCACCATTACCACCACCACCAAAACCAACTACCACCATTACCACCACCACCACCAACTACCACCACCACCACCATCAACTACCACCACCACCACCATCAACTACCACCACCAACTACCATTACCTCTACCACCAACTAACACCATTATCCGCCATCAAGCACCATCATCAAGCACCATCATTACAACCACCACCACAACCAACTACCACCATTATCACCACCACCATCACCACCATTTCCTCCCCCACCACCAACAACTACCGCCTGTGTGTGTGTGTGAAGGCATTTGTTTATTTCCTTCAATCCGACAGCGTAAACCTTCATTTTTTTTTTTCTCCCATCGTTTGTATTCTGCTGAGGACTTTTCGAACTAGGTAAGGTGAAATATCGCCATCATTAACCTCTAGGCAGCAAAGACCTTCCCTATACGCAGAAGAAAATCGTCTGCTGGTGGGGACGATTAAACTGGAAATAGTTTGTAGGACTGAAGGCTAAAAATGGATCTGGATAAAGCCATTACTTGCTGGTGTAAAAAACTTATGGTAATAGTAAATAAAATCCAGCAATGTTCTCGTTCCATGGAAAATTCGACTTGGTGATTAATCTGTTTCTCGCTTCCCCTTTTTAAGATTCATTCGATTTTAATGTTCATTTCCGTTGGATTTTTTTTTTTTCATATATCCCCCCATATGAGTAAATTAAAAGCAGTTTTGGGCATTAACCTACCCCTGACCCATTTAACCAAACCTACTGTAGACCCCGATTAATTCAGTCAATACCAAAGCCTAACCTTACACTTGTTACCGGCAGCACATTTCTAAAAAGGAAGTGTAGGAATGGGAGAACGACTTTACAGAGGTCATGGCGAAACTGCCGGCAGGTGGTTGGCTAATTGGCTTGCTTTAATCAGAGGAAGCCTAGCCACCAACTGGCTTTAGGGGAATGAAAAAATCTCCGTTATTACTGCTTTCTGACGGAAGTGTCACAGTACAGGTGTTTGCACAGATGAAACTTAAGTACAGAACACACTGGAAATAACCGGAGAGATTATGGGCTGCCAAACGCCCACATCCAACCAAAGCTGTTTACAAAGCCGGCAAAGTAACCTACTACCACACTATTTCTCCTGATTTAAACATATTCATATCTGGTTACTTTTATTTAACTCCACTGTAAATTAATACACTGTAAGAAGACTTTATAAACATATACCTTACCTTTAACGAAGAAAAGGCCAGCGGAGAAAGCCTCAGCACCTCCCTCTCGACAGCTCAGACAACAATGAATACGTCATTAAAAATTCTCCTTGTTTCTCGGAAATCTCACTCTCGATTATTTTACGAAAAGACGATCCAGGTTCTGTTATTTCACCCCAAACGCCTAACCGGCAACTCTATCAGAAGATAAAAGAAAACGGGACCTTAAGAGAATGTCAAGAGAGAACGTAAGCTTTTAACCGCGATCTAAAGTAGTTTTAGCACGCTGGTACAACAGTATTAACGAAACCCATATTTTTAAGAAAGTATTTTCATTTTGTTCTTGTCATACCCAGACGATTTCATTCGGATCTGGGGAGACTATTCGAACTGGAGGATATATTGTCTTCACTAACCCTTTGATTATTAGAGGCCTTTCTTAATTGAATCTGAGTGGTTCAAACAACCTGATTTTTATGAACTGTCGAGGTTTCCTGTGTTTTAGACCTTATTTAACCTTTTCAGGGTCCTATGACTCACTCTCAGCCAAATAAAATGTATGGTTTTGGCTGGAATATAATAATAGTGGTGTTCCGACTATAAGTGGGTTAATGATGACAGTCTTAACATTTTCAGTTTTCTATTATTCACTTGCATCTTTAAAAAAACGAATAATAAATAACTAAAAAAAAAGTCTGGCATTCTTTGAAATAGACTACCAGGGTTTTTCCGACCATGCGTGGGTTAAAAAGGAAGATTCTATTCATATCTGCCGATTTATAGTTCCACATAACCATTGGTACTTTACTACAACTTCAACGCAGCTAAAACCTTGCTCAGTGTCAGTTGTATGCACACCAGTCTGCAACAGAAAAAAGTGGGTATCATGCCCTGTGTCATGTGATATCATGTAGGATTTTACTGAGTCTTGTGTCTCTATCCTAATCCGAAAAAGGGGGAAAGGTTAAATATTGAAATGGGAACGGTTTGCACTTGGTGAGTTTGTGACACCGATGAGAAAGAGCTGTTCTAAACTAACCTCGAGTCGGTTATGTAATAATGCCCTCTCGATATTCACTATTGGTCTTCAGCGACTTCAGTGCAGTTGCTGACACTGTATCTGCAGCCAAGTAACTTGTCTTACGCTCCGTGCCCAATGTCCGTGCCCCGTTACCCACCGCCCGGAGTGTGTGAGGAGGGACGGGGCCACGACTTCAGGAAAGGGACAAGGATTAAGAGACAAGTTGCCTGACAATGAGGATAACAGGGAGGGTTTTGAAGAATATGTAGGAACCCATGCCTCGGGAACCAGGAATTCCCATAGTTCTTGCCTTATGAATTATGCAGACTTGTAAACTGAGAAATGTTGGATCCTTGCTTCGAAGGTTTTATTTTCACTACTGGACTTGGCATTCCAATGCTGGTGGGGTTGCTAAGGAGACAGACAGAATCCTGGTAATTACATAGTTTATAATCTTTCAGAACTGCAGCGTTTTCAGGTGCACATAGTCTTTTGCTGCTGATCAGAATTCTTGTTGGTACTACTCTAAAGCTCCAAATCAGAAATGAGGGAATCCCAAGAAGTTATGTAAAACGGTTCCATCTTGAGAAGCTCAGGGGTGAGGAATGTTCTGATGAGTAAACAGTGACAATTTCGAATGGGTTTGAGGTGACATTCCAGTTATGGCTACTACTGAACGATGAAATGCCATCAAGATTGTTATTCTGGCAATAACTAATGAGTGCTGGAGAGTGTCTAAGATCAAGGAAGGGATTTATCTCACTGGGGATACTAGCTACAGTTAATGACACTTGTGCTGCCAAAGTGGCTGAGAATCAGAAGCAGTACAGATTTCTATCTCGTTGAGCAAACGTTTCGCTGATAAGCAACAAGAATATCAGGAAAATCACTGAGGGGTAGAGATCCATTTTCATGCAAGTGACCTTCAACCTGCTTATCACGCTGTAAAGAAGCCCCTTTCCAGGTCATCTCCCAGTTCGTACAGCAGTGGACGGCTAGTGTCAGGGGCGGATGAGTACAGGCTCGCTGGAATGAGTACTTTGAGCACCTGCATGTGGCAGATCCTTAGTGGAGGGCATCCGTTGGCTGGTACATAGCCACTAGCTGCTATCCCACCAATCAACAATGCCATGCCTTGTAGAAGTGAAATCAGGAAGGCAGTCGCCTGGTTGTAAAGGAGTAGGATGGCTGGAGTTTGTGGCATCCGTACTGGTACAGTCAAAACTGGGAGCAAATGCCATGAGTCAGTGATTATATGCGGGCACAAAAGCTGTTTGACAGATTGGTATAATTCCTTCTGACTAGACAAGTGGTTTGACCATCCCTGTCAGGAAAGGAAAAGGATACCAACGTGAGTGCTGTAACAACCTTAGTGTTGCAGTACTCAGTGTGCCAGGGAAGTTTTTTGATAACGAGCTTTTGATGCGCGTCTGGGGACACGTCCGAAGTGTTTATAGTTGACCGTAGCCTATTCTAACAATCTGTAACAATCTGAGTTCTCTTGAGTCGTGAGTTTCAGCAAGGACTGCTAGCAGTCATTGTTCATCTCTTGGAGCTTTTTAATTCAATAAATCGGGAAACATCACGGGATCTCCTGCAACCTCATGAGACCCCGCAGGGATTCTCTGCCTCATAGCTGGCCTGTACTCAGACTTTCAAGTGTGGAGGGGGGAACATCTTATTTTTTTTCCAGTAAGTTCTGGAGTCAGGGATGTGTTCTTGTCTCCTCACTTTTCAACACATCATAAAATATGTACATACTGAGCCGAGTCCTGATCCACAGCCAATCTGGGGTAACAACTGGCAAGTTTATCATTACTACATGGCCATGACTTTATCATGCAGTCATCCTAAAAGAGTCAGTAGAGAGACTTTTGAGTGCTCTTGAAGTACTTTCTGAGGAGGCGTAGCCGCTGAAATTAAAGGTGTCTTAGGCCAGAACCAAGATCCAGGCATTCGGTGGCGTACTGGATAAAGCAGGCATGTGATCAGGACACAGAGCTCTTGGAGAGATTTACTTAATGCAGTGTGATCCAAAACACTGGTAGGTCAGATAAGATCTGTCGCACTGGTATGGCTTGTGGTATTACTGATACGCCCAGTTCGAGAATCTGGCGTTATAGATGCAGTATTTGTGTAGAAGGGAGAAAATTCGTATCTTCAAGGCGCTGATGCTCCTCACCTTACTTAATGTCGGGGAGTTAAGAACATTACACGGCACCTTGAAGCAGCAAACTGACTCCTTTGTTACTAAATGTCTTCGCGGATGCCAGGATATCGCTGGTACTGCCAGGTGCGTAACGAGCGATTACTTACTGCAACTGAGTTGACGTCTATTACCTGCACAATAATGTCAATGCCAACTACAGCTATGTGGGCATGTGGTGCGTTTTGTTGAGTCTAATGCTGTGTACAGGGTGGTATCTGAGTATACATGAGGTGGAAGAGACTAAGGGAAAGGCCGTGAAACTGTTGGCTGGAGCAAGTCGTTCATTCCCATCATTTTTTTTTTTTTTTTTTTTTTTAATAATGAATGGAGGAAGGAAAAAACAAAGGAAAATAATAAGTCCATGTGCCTAAAGGCATCCTCCCTTCATAAAATACTTATAACAATTGGATTTAAATTCGAGTGGATTAAATGT
Organism: Coenobita brevimanus; assembly: GCF_032717465.1. Lineage (NCBI taxonomy): Eukaryota > Metazoa > Arthropoda > Malacostraca > Decapoda > Coenobitidae > Coenobita > Coenobita brevimanus. The sequence goes on along the minus strand of NC_137047.1, from coordinate 25,044,435 downwards.
ATGTGGGAAGCAACGCCCAGGAAGTGAAGTCCAGAGAGTAGTAGTTCTGGGGATAAATGAATTTTGATAAGCAGAGGTTTTGCATTGAGAGGGAGAGAGTATGAGTTCATGGGCGCTCCCAGCTGCCCGAGTATTTCGGGAGAAAATGTGAAGGGGAGGCACAATTGAGGCCAGCTGGTGCTTTGTCCGGGGGGACCACTTGTCGGGAAAGTCGCAAGGTGATGGAGTTTTGCATCCTGAGAGAGAGTTTACAACTGGTATCTTATACATCTCTTAAAACAACTGAAAAAAGGGGGGGGGGGGATTACTCAATCCCCAGTAATATTTGATTTCAGGTCAGACTTTAATCCAGGATAATTTTCTGGGAACAGAGGAACTGGGAAAGAATAGGGGCTGAAGAGTACTCTCCTTGTACCGGTGTACAAATGTAAGGCAAATACAGCCTCATACCTCCTTCGGCAGAGAAATCTGTGAGGAGTTGTACCTCTGGGTTCATTTCTCCTCAGTCTTCGTGTCCCAGTGAGATAACAAAACATTATTCTTCATCACCCCATCGATTGTAAATATGGGACAATAAGTTAAGGCAATGGTGATGACCTAAAACACTGGACGGTAACATGGTAAACGAATCCCGTAGAATTTTACTGTCCTACCCTCAGGATTACAATGGAGTTGGGGGGGACTGAGAGGAATCAAGGATTATTCCTTACAGTCCAATGTTTTACTTTTTATTTTCATTATTTTGGCTGATTCCAGACAATTTTATTCCGAGTGGGAGAAAGGTTTCGGACTGGAGGGGATGGATATAGCTTTCATTTACCTCTTGACTACGGTAAGCCTCCCCAAACCTGTATAAACTCGTCAGCAGACAGTAAGAATAAATCAGTAAAACACGTAATCGGACTGAAAGTTAAATTATGTGGTAATTCATATTTATTTTTCGCACTTCCTTGATATCCTAAACTGTGAAACTAGTTAAGTTCCAGTTTAACAGAAACTGATAACAGTCGATATTACTGTGAATAATAAAGGGCCCGACATACAGAATCAACATACCAGTACACCTTACACAAAAATAAAAAAGTGACGCTGGTTTTTATGTTTAAAACAAGAGTTTCATCCATCCATCATCCAATCCTCCATTGCCCCATGATGAGCGTAGGAACCCGGGGTTAGGCAAGTTGGTCCTGGCATTTAAGCTGTGAGCGACCAGCCACACTCATCTCTGAGTAGCATTACGTGAGCAATAAACCCCAACCACCCCTTGGATATAAACCTTCACCGGCTCAATCCAATTGGTGCACCGTTATTACCCACTAAACCACCAGGCGCCAAAACAAGAGTTTCACCAGGAAAATACAGACAGATGACAAAGGACTTACTGTTAGTCTGTGATATTTGTAGGACTCATATGCTTATTCAGACCTTAGTATGGGAGGGAACACTTTAATACAACAAATGTGAAACTTAGCATTATTTTTGATAAATAAAATTCACTGTTACATATACATTATCAGCTGTATGTAGTGAATCTAATTTTAAAGTAAATGAAGCGTTCTTAAAATATCAAATCTAAGCAGAGTAGCCTATGTACAGCAGTGATCACTTGGAAAGTGATTATGTATTAAATAATTGTTGGCAAGATGTCAGATAAGAGTGGAATATTTATAGTGAAGCAAGGGTACATGACCTAGCCCCGGGCCCCTACGCAACTGATACGACAAAGGAGGATTGAATGATGGATGGATGAATGGATGGATGGCAAGTTATGTAGTTTCAGTAGCTCGACAGCATTCAGCAACTGTCTCACAACTTTAGACCTAATCAGACACTTCTTCGGCACCAGGTAATATATTAACAACATTGCTACAGCGTTAGTTGTGCATAACATTACTAGTTTCTATATTTTCTTCACTCATACATCCTACCAACACTTCAGAACCAAAGTAGGATAAATACTAAAGTGAAATAATATGACCAGACGGAATACACCTCTATGGAGACTGCAGCGCGTTTACTCATGTCCGACAAAGATCCGTAACACATTTCAGCTCGGTTAATGGCCAGGTGTAGTCAGACTGTATAGCTGATTTGACTAGTAACCAAGAAGACTAACTTTTACCCCATATAGAGGACGCAACAGATATCATGCAACGAAGACATACATCGTGTTTAAAATGTAAGACTGGCTTAGCTTCGTCAAGTGAAAATAACCCTACAACAGCGAAAAAAGGTCTTTTATGGAGAGCCGTATTGTATGTGCCTTTAAATATTTCGTAACGCCTTTCTGTCAACGATTCATTCTGTTCATTACATCCCAGCATCCTTTTGTATGGTGCTGATACAAACTATATCGGTATTAAAACGAAATAAACAGTATACAAGACTTACTATGCAAAAGAAATCGCTCAGACAAGGGTGCTACGAAGGCCTCACTGTCACTAAAGAAGCAGCCCCGATCATTTATACCATCGTTCTGCACTCACAATTCTCACTCAAGTTTTACTATATCGTTCTTCAATCTTCCCTACACTACTCCTCAATCTGTTAGCAAATTTACACTTTCATTCCGTACATTCACCAACATTCATTCCAACATATTTTATCTCTTTCCAAAACAGTTTCTTGTTGAAAAATGCACCCATTGTTCTTATGTTTTTGTTTTACATACTTCTTTTCCTTTACTGACATCTTTACATAATTATTTTTTTCCTCCAAAGTACATACCTTCATCTTTTCGTTCGAATGTCTTTCTTTCATTCGCCCATCCACATCTTCCATTGTCCCTCACCTGGATTCTTTTATTTCCATATCCCACCATGCTGATACACACACACACACACACACACACACACACACACACAGAGGCAAGCAAAAACACTGTCGCTCCGCCTTCTAAAGGAGGGCGATAATAAAACCGAGCATGCGAGAGAGAGAGAGAGAGAGAGAGAGAGAGAGAGAGAGAGAGAGAGAGAGAGAGAGATTACCTTGTAAAGTCGATCAGTAGGTGAAAAACTGTGTGGTTATTGGAGCAGCAGCCGTCACCAGCCTCAGAGAACAAGACAAGCCACACGCGAAACATGTGCAGTGGCTGTCAGGGACGCGATGAAGAGGATGTCGGAAACGAATATTGGAGAACTTCAGGTGTCATGGGCATCATAAGACAAAGTACACAGAAACCTGTTGCACAGAATATAATCAAACACAGGTGGATAAAAAGGTAACTACAATTATATAAAATTAAAAAGGGAAAAATTAAGGAATAGAAATCCATGTTGCAAGAGATTATGTATACTTAAAAGAACACAGAACGGAAAACAAGTACTTTACCATTCTAGGAAACATGGAGAAAAAAAAACGGGTCTCCTAGAGGGATTTTATTTTATCTTTTCTGTGCGGCGGTGGTGTAAGTATATCATTTTAAAGTAAACAAACACATTGGACTGAACCTAAGGGCGATAATTTTATAACCTAACATTCAAAATCTCTCAACTTAAATAATGTTCTTAATAACATTTCGTCATGATTTTTCAAACCCTGATCGTGTAACCGTGGTGCTTGGAGATATGCACGGGACGAGAACATACTTGAACTACATTTATCTCATCCTATTGTACTCAGACATGTGACCTGGCTCTCCGTACATATCTTTCAAATTTCTATCGGATAACAATGTAGTAGTTAATAATATGGTCGTAACTCACTGCACATTTCTCTGCGTTAGTCTTGTGATCACAACCATTTTTTAAAATTCTATATCACTCCCCTACGAACGACTCAGCGTTTAAAAAAAAAATAATAATAATAATATGAGACACTCTTTTCTCATAAATATCACTGACAGTTCTTGTTACCTCCACAACCACACTCTTTCAAATTGTGCCTTATTTTTTTCCTTTTTATGAAATTAGCGATCCTGAATGAAAACAAGAATGATGCGCCTAATCGTAGTAAAAGAGGTGGACAAGGCTGGCCAGTTTACAGATAACTTCCATGACAAAATCACTACTGAAATTAATGAAAAGACAATAAAGTATACATAATAAAATAAATGATACCAGTAAACTTTGTATACTGCAGGAAAGGTCAGCTAAAGAACGACAGTTATGGAGGTTAGTTAGCAGAAAACAAAACAATTTTTAGTGAACTGGATTATACAATGAGGCGCAAGTATCTGAGCGAGCAGTAAGACAGGGCTGTGGAAGGCGAGAGGAGGAGTAAGAAAGACGTAAAAAAAAGGAGGGGGGAGGGGGAACAGCGAGACAGGTGGGAGAAGGGAAGCAGTAAGAGGTAACTGAGAGAGGAGACAGTGAAGAAAAAGGGGTAAGTAATAGGTATGGGAGAGAGGTGAGACGGTGAGAGGCAAGTGAGAGGGAAGACAGTGAGAAGCAAGAAAGGCGAGAGAGTGAGAGGCCAGTGAGAGGGAGAAACAATGAAATACAAGTGAGAGAGGGAGATTACGGGGGGCAAGCAAGAGCAGTAGAGTGAGAGGCAAGCGAAAGATGATGATACAGCAGTTAAAGAAAAATGAGAAGAAAATCTGGAGAAGCAGGTGAGAGAGGGAAAAAAATGAGTTGCAATACTCTCCATTAAGGCGGGCACGCAGTACCTATCTAGCCACGCACACTCATCACTTTTCTGTCGAGTTCTCCAATGCAAGAGCTAATCGGTACTCTCAGCCTTAAGTATATGCAACCGATCATCTCTGGACTGTTTTCTTTATTCTGTACTTCCCACTGCCTATGACCTACAGTCTTTTAAAAGGATTATGTTCAAGCATCTCAAAATGAACGGATCTGGGATTTTAATTTCGCTTTCAGTTTTCTTTGACAGTACAATTTTGCTGGCTCTCGGTCTTTTTTTGTACAGTAAAAACTGGGAAGAAAGTGAGACAGACAGGCTGTGAGAGGCAAATGAGAAAGGAAGATAGTGAGAGTAATGTGACAGAGAAAAAGAGACAAAGATGGAGAGGACATAGTGAAAGGCAAGTGAATGAATGGTTCCCACGAAAGAAAATAGTGAAGGGAAGCGAAAGGAAGAGAAGTAAAGAGAAGTGTGTGAGAAAAAGAGAGAGGGGGCTGGAGAGATAATGAGTAGAAGAGACAGTAAAGAGAAGCTAGTAAGGTAAAGGTAACAGTGAGGGGGCAAAGAAAGGTGACCATCTGAGGGGGACCATCTGAGGCAGTATATAATGGCAGGCATGTGAAAGAATGCAGCTAAAGACAGGTATGTAAAAGGGAAGGAGTGAAAAAAGGCAAGTAAAAGAGAGGAAGTAAAAACAGGTTAGCCAAAGAGAGGAAGTAAAAAGAGGCAGATAAAAGAGAGGGGGGGTTAAAACAGGGAGGTAAAAGGGAAGGAATAAAGACACACACGTAAAAGACAGGGAGTAAATACAGGTATATAAAAGAGAGGGAACAAAGAAAGACAAGTAAAAAAGGGGGAGTCAAGAAACACAAGTAAAAGAGAGGAAGCCAAGACATGCAAATAAAAGTGACGGTATAGAAAGGCATTTGAAAGAGAGGGAGCAATAACAGGTAAGTAAAAGACAGGAAGTAAAACAGAATTAAAGACAGGCAATAAAGAGATGCACGTAAAATTCGAGACAGTGAAAGGCAAGAGCAAGACTGTAGGTGGTGACATGACAGGATAAAGTAGCGTCCACACTGGGGCTTATGTTGTGCACGATAAGCCCTAGTGTGGACGGGGATTAAGACTCCGACAACACAAACGGGGGTGAAAGAAAAGGGGGAATGCAGTAGGAAACGAGTAAGGACACGAGAACTGGTGAGAGTGACATGTAAAAGAGAAAAGTACGAGACACTGAGAGAAATGACAGAGATGGACAGGGAATGACGGGTAAAATGGGGAAGACAGTGCAAAGAGAATAAAAGACAGGGAAAAGACAGAGAAAGATGGTAAAAGCAAGAACCAGTGAAAGACAGAGGAAGACAGTAAAGAAGAACTGGAGAGAAATAAATGAAACTGAGAGAGGAATGCATTAAAAGAGGGAACTAGAGAGAAATACAGCAAATAATTGGAACTAGTGAAAGGAGAGAGAGAGAGAGAGAGAGAGAGAGAGAGAGAGAGAGAGAGAGCGGTATTAAACACTAAACCAGAGAAGGGAGTGAGAGAGAGGAGGGCAGTAAAATGAGTGGATCGTGACGCGACCGCCTACCATGACCCACCTCCTCCCGCTCGCGTCAAGGAAACTTGCTTAAATCCATTAGCCTCGGCACTGGCAACAGGACCCTTCCCTATCTCCAGGTCTCGCTCCCTGGCACAACTCCGCTACACTCATTAACCGCTTCACTATGACACATCTTTGCTAAACTCATTAACCGCTACACTCATTAATCGCTACACTAGGACACATCTTTGATAAGCTCATTAACGGCATCACTTCGACATATCTTTGCTAACTCATTAACCGCTACACTAATTAAACGCATCACTATGGTGCGTCCTTTCTAAAGGTAACGAAATCGTCTAAAAAAAAAACAGAAGAATAGCGAAAACCATCATCGTGGCAAAGAAGTTAATGTATTTTTTTCTTCCTCTTTTACTACGAGAGAACATTCACCACCTTGATAAAATCGTAAAGAAAGAGCCAGAATACAAGAGAAAATTCGCCATCGTAGTAAAGGAGATTATGGAGATATTTTCCAACCCTTGCACCACGAGAGGGCATTTCTACATTAAAAAAAAATAAAATAAATAAATAGAGAGAATCAGAATATAGAAGAGAAAAAACTAACATCGAAAAGTAGGGTTATTGGGGAGTGTTTGTAGCTCCATCACTACGAAGGGTTATTCCAAAATTGTCTGTAGGGAGTCGGAATGAAGAAGAAAAATTGTCATCATAGCAAAAGGATGAATGGAAACTGGGTGTTGCCTTTTCACTACGAGGTCCCTTCTCAACTTAACAAAGTCCTCAGAAGGGAGCCAAAATAACAGATTCGTCAACGTAGTGAAGCGCGAAATTCTCTTTAACTTACACCCTATGAAATAATAAATACACTCTCTCTCTCTCTCTCTCTCTCTCTCTCTCTCTACTTCACTTATCATTTACGCTGATAACTGTTGGGTATCTTTAATAGAGCGAAGTACAAATAAGTTCCCAATCCCCTGCGAAAGAAAATGTTTACTCGTGAGCCAGAGCGTGGGAGAAGGTGCCGCCCCACGGGAAACTTGCAAACTGTGACGGATCTGCTACGGACGTGACGCCGTGAAGGAAAGGCAGGCCAGGTGGAGGAGAAAAAAGTAGATGAGAGAGAGAGAGAGAGAGAGAGAGAAGGGGGGGAGGGGGATGTCTCATTATCTTCGGAATTTGTTTATTTTATTTTGACTGATGAAAGGAATGGCGGGTTTTTCGTCATGGAACTCTGGTATCTAACATCAGATGGAAACGAGAATACTTGCTATGATTTCTAATATATTTCTGGTATTTCATTAACTGGCATTGATTTATAGAGGAGTATCACGAATTCTATATGAAAATCTATAACCTGCACAAATTCCGGTTATCTTTATAGGTATGATGCTTATCTTGGATTCCAAGCTTTTTAAATTATGATTTATGCATAATTTAAAGTTTTCTTAATCAAAATGGGAAAATGTTTTCTTTCAAATACTGAAGGGTGCCGTTAAGTGTGGAGGGTGGTCATCCGATGCATTGCCATTAAGTTCTGGAGTAAGACAGGGAGGTGTCGCTACCCTCTCACTTTTCAAGACGTGCATGGATTAAGTTGGGCTGTGAGTCATAGTCAACATGAGGCATCAACTGACAATTTTATTGTGTCTAACATTGATTTTGCTGATGATGCAGAACAGTATAACAGGCATAACATCCACCCACTCTCCCTAACACGGAGGCTTCCTCATAATTCTCCACCTGAGTGTAAGAAGGATCACTGTCCAAAAATGTCCACTCTGAGTTTGATCCATGAAATACCATCTCAAGTGACATACTTTTCAGAGTTTAAAGTATCAGTCTCTATCCTCATTGGCCGAATGAGCAGTACACTTTTTGCTGGCCGAAGTCAGATCAAGTCAAGAGGAATTAAAATCTATCGCTTCTGTAAAAATGGGTTTTGGGACATTGGCCTCTCTTGAACTCAGCCGGAGAACTATTATTATGGTTCATGATCGTAAAGCAATGAAAAGTGTCCAACTAATAAATTAAGGCATTGAAAAACAGGTGTTTTATCCATTTCATTGTAAAACGTTATGGCTACCAATATGAAAATATTACACGGCCTAATCTTACTGAGTTCTTTTTCTTTGGAAAAGGAGGACAGAAGTAAATAGCAGAACTGAATAAAATCGTCTGGCATTAGGGAAAATAAAATACCAACGTCCATCCATGTTATGGAAAAGATCAATACCGATAACATTCTTACGTTAATTTTCTTAATTTCCTCGGACAGCTGATGTAGTGAGGATAATCAAAAGAACTTGTTTGAGGAGGTTCGGCCAAATGGATTGAATGAAGAGTGCGAAACTGACCACGAGTGTTTAAGAGTCTCGTTACACTAAGACAAAAATTTAATATATGATGCAGTTGTGTGCTCGCGAAGGTTGTAGTAAAAGGAGGAATAAAGACACCCTGTTCCATTATATTATGTTCTGGGCATTACGTTTCTCAGCGCCAGACATGACGCAGGTGACAGTGAGAAACGTTACGCCAGGAACATGGCCCAGTGCAAAGGGGTGTTCCTGTTCTAACTTTTACCCTAAAATACGTGTGATCGAACAATCTGTAAAGGAATATTGGACGTATTCTAAGTGGCTCTGGATTTTCCCTTTCTTCCTCAGCGAATTACTCTGGACATTACACCCCGGTATCCTCTTGTATGTGTCTGATGCAAACTTAGTCGACATGAATGCGGCACAAATAGCATACTGGAAAAAGTTAAGGTGTACGGAACAAAATACATCGCTAAGGAAGAGGTGTTACGAATTTTCCTCTGCCACTTAGGCCCATATTCTCGTCGGGTATGGAGGCTCCCTAACACCTCTTCCATAGCGATTTATTTTTGGATATGGCTTGTTAGGATCCCATTGTACGTTATTTTTGCAGAATATGGCGATGTTTGAGGGATTTATGTAATACAGAAGAGGAGAGCAAGGAGTAATAACACAAATAAATCGCTTAGGAAAATCTGTTTGGCAGCTACCTAAACCCACGAGAATATGGAGCTTAGAATGCGAACCTTTGTCCGATTCCAACCGCATCGTGAGAGCAGAGAACGAGGCTAAGAGTGTGAGAGGCAGCAGGGGTACAAATGGGTGCTTAGTATGCGTGGGACGGGGTCGGGTAGCAGGTGTTTAGCACGTAAGAGGTGTGTGGGGAGCTGGGACACAGGCCAGGTGAGGGGCCAGGCTACCACAACACGGGTATAATGTGATGTTTCCGGCTCGCGTTTCGTCAGTGGCGGCTCCTTACCTCTCCGTCTCGGCCGCTTAGTAATTCACACATCAGGTTGACTGAAGGGTACGAGGAAAAGGAGATGGAGGGGACGAGGAGGTGAAAGGGGACGGGGCTGGAAAATGAGGGTTTATGGATGAAAAGTGAAAGGGCTAGAACGCTGCCTGATGAGAGGGGCAGAAGGATGAAGGGTGAGATGACTGAAAGAATGGAGGATGGAAAGGACAGGAAAGAATTAAAGGTTTGGAATGATGAAAACGATGGGGAGAATGAAATGGATGCGAAGGAAGAAAGTGGAAAGAATGAAACGGAGAGGCCTGAAAAAGTTTTCTGAGCATTCCCTGTGGGAAACCTGCAAACCCCAATAGTTGAGTTCATGATAAATACAATGTATTGATTTATTTTTCTACAGGAGGCAAAGAATCAGTGAATAATATTTATACATTTTTTATTACTGTTCTTTAGTAGGCTGTAAACATGGAGTCGTGTTTGTTACCTAAAAACCCTCACGGAGGAACTAGTAGTGATTTTTTTTTGTGTGTGTGTAAAACTAAGAAACAGAAATAAAACATATAAAATATGGATGTGACACATTCTTACGGTGGTGCTTTCGACAACCTCGCCTTCTCTTTGATCCTGCTCCCCATTTGTATAAACTATACCAGTAAATCTGGCTAAGAAACATGGAGTGCAAGTTCCAAAGACTTTCTTGATTCTTTTATTGGCGATGCCGCAAAGCTAGACTGTGTAACAAAAGGCGCCGCTTTCAGTGCTCTTGAAAACATGCTCTGTTTACATCTGCAATGCAAGCACTGTCTTCCAGTGCAGAGTTAGTCTGTTGTGCACACCTATCGACTAATATTACAACTGCACTGGAGGCGCTGTGAACAATTAGTTCATTGGAAATTCTTATCGAATGGTATCTTCAAGGTTTCTTGGTTTTACTGCGGTTTTATGAAGTCCAAACTTAATTTTTAATAAGTACATTTATTGCTTAATACCTTTTTGTATAATATGGCAAATTTTAAGAAGGAATTTATTCTTTAATTTCGTTATAAATATAAATTTCAAATCGAATAAAGAATCTGCTAATATGCATACTTATGAAATCCTATCCAAATCTTTAGCAATAAGAAAAAAAAAAGTGTAGATCAGAAGGAATATAAAGAGTTGTAGATGGAAGGACAGCAAGATGAATGAATGAAACAGAAGAGGGAATGGATGGACAGATTGCAGTAGCTATGGATGAAGGGGGCATGGAAGGATACAGAAGAACACGGGTGGAAGAAGCTACATGGTCTGAAGGAAGGAGATAACGTGTGAAAAGGGTAGGAGGAAATGGTGGAAGGACGGATTTTGAAGTACGGGAGAAATGAAAGGAGAAAGAATGGAGAGTAGAATGGATGAAGAATTGGGAGATTAAAGGGATGAACGGAAGGATAGAAAATGGATAGTAGTATTGGTGGAGGAGGAGGAGGAGGAGGAGGAGGACAACAACAACGACGACGACGACGACGACGACGACGACGACTAGGGAAATAGGGAAAAATGTAAATGAAGGCTGAATGTAAGGGAGGACAACCGAAAAGAGAAGGATATGGACGGCTAGAGGGACGAAAAGAGAAGAAAATGGAGAATGAGAGAAACTGCAAAAGCACCTCACCTCACAGCATAGGCACTTGATTTTTAACTTTCCCACCCTTTTCCAGCCCCAAACGTCAGGAGTCAATGTTTCGCATCCATATAGCAGTCAGCATCACTAAACCTTCATACCATCCCATTGTCGCCGGAACTGACACGAATCTCTCCATTCACACTTTCCTCAACGCCCATTATATTTTTGGCTTTTCTCCTCTCCTATGGCTTATTCCACGTCCCTAAGCTTTATCTGCTGCCATGTCCACCTTCACCAAATACTTTCATATCTTCCTAATTCGGGTTTACTCTCGTGTTGGTGTTTTATCTTCCTTCCACATCTCATTACTTTTATTCACATTTATTATGTTTCTCCCTTCCACCCTTAAATTCTTTCCAGACTTGGACACCAGCTGCAATATTTTCTCTTCTGAGTCTGCGACCAATACCGTGTCACTATAAAAACAACTGGCTAATAACTCAATTTTCCCCTTTCCCCATATCCTTGAAGACTTTTTCCCTCCCCAGTAGTCTTACATCTGCCTCCCTCACTAGCCCATCCACTAACACAGTGAACGTCCATGAAGACATTACGCATCCCTGAAAGAGTTAGGTCGAGGTATATAGTATGTAGGAAGATTGCTGGTCCTTAGGAAACGGGCTATGGAGCCTATGCCCAGAGTCGAACACACACACACACACACACACACACACACACACACACACACACACACACACACACACACACACACACACACACAAAGCTAACATCATTCATCATAGTGCCTTTCCCCCGGACACACACATGCAGTCCTCTCTCGATAAGACTGTACACTGCACTGAAAAGCTTTGTTTCTGCCCCATTCATTTATAACATCAGTCGCAAAACTTTTCTACTAAATTTGTCAAATACCCACTCCAGGTCCTGAAAAATTACACATATGTTTACCAGAAAGGTTGAGAGCGTGGGAAGAAGAGGATGTGTATGAGGAATGAGGAGGGAGAACAGAAGGTAACCAACCACTCTGGAATTAAGGTATATGAGTGGGGAGGGAAGCAATGGACACGCGGCGCTCATGTACCCTGCGTTTATTTGGGTTTACGAGCGTCTGCCCTGTGACTTGATATGTGTGTGATGGGGGAGTATGGGTGGTAGGAAGGGTGGAGTCGCTGAAATTGTGAGGGTGGCTCTGGAAGTGGGAAAGTTAAGAAGTGGAGAAACTGGTAGAGTAATACACTAAGGAGAGAGGAGATAGTTGGAGTTGGGTGACTAGGGGAATGGGAAGTTAAGGAATGGATCATTGGATGGAGTGATACGCTGGGGAGAAGGGTATGGTTGAAGCTGGGTAGGCAGGGAAATGGGAAAGCGCATGGTGAAGTGGCATAACAAGGAGAGAGGAAGAGGTTGAGGTATTGGGTAACCAGGAAAGTTAATATGGATATGGGCATTAGGCTGATTGGACAGTAGGTACGGCTGAGGATATGGGACAGTTAGGGAGTGGTGGGAAAGTGAGAAATGAGTGAAGGGGACAGGTGGAAAAACGAGATAATATGGAAGAGTGAGACTGGCAGAGGATAAAATGCTTTATTTAATATAAAACAGGCTACAAAAACAGAACCGAACTGACGATAACGTATAATAAAGAAATGAAAGACTAAACAAATGTGGGTACAAGGAAAAAATAAAAAAAATAATGAAAGATGGGAGGGCTAGGAGAGGAGGTTGTTATGATGTATGGAGCAAGTGATTAGACCATAAAGTTAGAGCTTTCAGTAAATGGAGAACGTCCCACCCGGAAGTGTAATTTTAAAACATGCAGTCCCGTAACCTTAATATTTTTTTTTTTTTTCACGCGAACTTCGAAGTAGTATAGACGCTGCTAAATGATGCGTGGATAATCAGATGCATACGTATGCGTACAGAAAATAAGAAAAATATTAACAGACTGGTTGAATAGAAGTGCGATAGGCAGACTGATGTAAACACAGGTAAATATTTTTCTGACAGCCAGAGGTATAGCTATATGGCTAAGAAAGGGAAGAAGGCATAAAAAGTTGAAGAGAAGAAGAAAGACAAAGGAAAAAAGCTAACAGAACCAACAGTAAGAAGGATGGAAAGAACAACCTGTGAACAGAGTGGATAAAGAACTGGTGGACAGGGATGGAGAGGGGGGGGGGGACAGTAGAAAACACATGAACCGAGAAGAAAGAGAAAGTGGGAAGTAATTGAAAAAGGAGGGGAGAAGAGAAAGGAAAAATGATAGAAACTTCTGAACTGAGAAGAAAGGGGGAGAGGAAAGTAATCGAAAAAGGGGAGGGGGAGGGAAAGGGAAAATGGTAGAGACTTACGAACCGAGAAGAAAGGGGAAGATGGAAGCACTCATCCCATCAGCTACAGACCCCTACTTCAGTCACAGTGCTCGTCCCTCGCTTCCTTATGGCGGCACTTCCCTCGCTCTCACTAATTGGCGTTCGTGAGAGGCCCCCATAAAGCCAAACAGAAAGGAGTACACAGAATTACAGGATGTGTCTGGAAAAAAGGGAAGAGGCTTATTAGGTCCAGAAAAATTTTACTGAGGGTGATTCTGAACAGGTTGTTATGTATGCGTTTCCGGTGTGAACTTCTGACGATCGTTGTACCACATATACCGCTAACTCTGTCAAGTTTGTATTTTCTCCCTCCCCCCTTCTTTCTCATTCTGTCTGTCTGTCTGAAACTAGCTATGTTCCTCTCACTGAGGCCACACCTACCTAAGAATTCCTTCTCACTTAAATTCATCCTTTACTACACGTTCAGTTTCATCTGATCAGACATGAGTTTAATTACATACAATACTCTGACCAAACCATATACATAAATGCACAACTGGCTTTATCGTCCATCACACACTAATTCATCCACTCAGTGCTTCATACATAGTTACACTCACATCCATATCTCAGTATTCTAACACTTTTGTTTACTCTCATCCATTCTCCAATCTTCTTTCTCTGCAAATATGTACGTCCTAACTCATCCTACATTCAAATCACACCTTTTCAGTCAATAATCTCACTTTTCTGTTTTTATCGCTAATTTAACTCACATTACAAAGCAGCTCATTTTTTTTCAATCCATCCATTTTTCATAAGCTACTCTCCACACTTTTCTACTCATGAATAACTGCGTTGAACCCAGTTACAAAACCCTCTACCACGTACTGTTAACAACCCAATAATTCATCCACTCTCACCTTCTTATGACAAAACTGTGTTATAATCCCATCACCTCCCATCTTTCTCCAAAACCATCTCTATCTACGAATACAATCACCCTACTACCCCTGACCACAGCTATCCCTCTCTATAGCAACCTCTCACCACACTCATGACAGCCATATCCATTCTTCACCACACTTTTCAAATCCATTTTTCACCACAGTCGCTAAAAACAACCTTCAGGCAATCATCCGTGATCACACTGACCGTCGCCATCTCTCGTTACAACCACCCTTTACTGCCATAGTTTCTCACCACAACCATTTCTCATTATACTCATAGCAGCTATCCATCGCAGCATCCATATCTTAGTACAGACATCCCTTATCAAAAGCACCAACCACGACACTGACCACTACCAACCATCACCACAAACATCACCTCAGCTACTCCTCTTTTCCATCATCTCTCATCACAACCACCACACTCATCTCTCCTACATAACACAACAGTCTCGCACCACAACTGTTCCGTACAACAGACACCATCCCACTACAGCCACCCGTCTTTTCCACCATGCCTCAACACTGCCATCACAATCATCTCCCACACATCACAACAGTCTTTCACCATAACTTTCACTCACAGAAACTATCCCTCTCCACAACCATCTCCCACCTTAGTAAAGCGCCTACGATTAGGATGTGGTGGCCAAAGAATAATTGCACGTCCAAAATTTTCTCCATACTTGGGCATAATGAGAGCATTAACTCTCCCCCGACTCTACCCCCCCACACCACTCAAACCCCCTCAAACCCTACTTACACACACACACACACACACACACACACACACACACACACACACACACACACACACACACACACCGAGTAAAATATGAAATCCGCTTGGTCATGGAGGGCGCGGGTGAGAAAATTCATCAGACTGAAGGGGCTAATGGACACACTCGTAAGGATACGGTGAATGCCACTGTTCTACAAGGCTGTGTTTTCGGTCCTTTACTATGGAAGGTGAGCATGTCCGACTCTAGAGATGGCTGACCAGCCTCGGATCCTCCTTCGTCCTGGTCCCTCCAGGGCCCCTAAAATGGTTTATTAAACCTGGCTATTACTTTTGCTTTTTTTGTTCACGTCTTGCAGCTTACCCCTGAAGCATACACATTTGATGTAATCCTGCATTCGTTTAGGACAGGCAGATTATTATTCTGTACATCAATCAGGCCCTGCAGTACTGGATGAGGTAAGCACTGACAAAAGACCCTCGTCCCAGAGATGACCCAGGCCACGCCCAGCTCCCATTGGCAATACCAAACAAATATGGCTCCATCAAACATACCGCTTGACAGTTAAAGACTGCCGCTTCTGGGAACCATCTCTACCCTCACTGTGACCTTCAGTGATATATCCTGCTGTATCACCAGTCACGTCAAATAAGTTGTCAAGAGAACAACCTGGAAACAGCTGCATCCGCCTCATCGCACATGGGGATGACCAGGGAGTGGCCAGTTCTACAAGGCTTAGGTCTGTACGTTGATGAAATACTCCCCGCTCGTTTGATCATCCTGAATGCCATCCTCCCTCAACCTACTGTACTATGTGTTATGAGCAGGTTCCCGCCAATGTAGCACCATGGGAATGTGGCTGGGTTGTGTGACAGGCAGCTGACTGGTGGGGGGCAAAAGTTCATTTAATATTTTACTTTTTTTAACTTCTCACTTTTCTCTGCAGGCACATACTCGTATTTTTGAGCTAAGAAAAGCTTGCTATGTTCCTCATCCTATAAATGGCTTTATATTATGATGCGTCAGGAAGGAAAGTGACTGGCACGCCCGGGCCCCCCTAAGTGTGAAGTAGACGCAGCGGAATAGTAATTCAACTTTTGTGCCTGACAGTACGATTTAAAGCGTGTACAAGCAACACACTCCCCGCCTAACGGCATCACCCTTGCACCAATCGTGCATAACCGCTCACACCACACGGGCAGCCCAGGACAGCAGCTATCAGGTGAACGTGCCCAGCGCTAGGATGCAGCACTACTCGTACCTTTGCTTCCTTCTACTACGCAGTGTTCATTTCTGGATCCACATGGGGCGCCACGCAGATCAACACATCACTGGACTATTTCAAATTTCGAATCAACGAGTGGATTATAATTTTCATTCGTTTAGGAAATATGTATCTTATTTTATTAAGTTCTTTTTGGCCTGCATGTAAATTCGTATGAGATTTTATTGTCAATATATATTTTATTAATGAAAGATAACTTGCACCTTGTAAAGCTTAGCAGTATTTATTGTGTGTGTGTGTGTGTGTGTGTGTGTGTGTGTGTGTGTGTGTGTGTGTGTGTGTGTGTGTGTGTGTGTGTGTGTGTGTGTGTGTGTGTGTGTGTGTGTGTGTGTATCGAGAGCCGAAAAGAGAGAAAGAAACACAACAATAATCAGAGAGGGGTTACTGGAATAAGAGCACCAGCAGAGAACACCGACAGAGCACAACCCTCCAGATTAAGTTCGTGAAGCTTGCCAAGGTCGCCTCCCGGTCCCGCTACGTCACACACACACACACACACACACACACACACAGTTTCTACTATATCATTCATTTTATCACCCATTCTCTCTCTCTCTCTCTCTCTCTCACACACACACACACACACACACACACACATCCACTATCATTCATTCTCTCTCTCTCTCTCTCTCTCTCTCTCTCTCTCTCTCTCTCTCTCTCTCTCTCTCGCCACCACAATGATAAGAGAGCAACAGGAGAAGGAGCCACTACACCCATTTTCCTTCAGCCTCCCCTTACAGCACAATTTCAGAGGGTAAACTTAAATCTTTTGGGAGTGCGAAAATTCCTGGGTACGGTGCAATAATTTGGCTGAGGGCGTCTGTATGAAGTCCTGGTAACCATCATGCGCCGCTGTGAATGTGGGTGGCCCGGGTGAGGGAGTGGGTGAGGGAGTGAGGGAGTGGGGGAGGGAGTGTGGGAGGGGGAGTGAGAATGGGTGACGGCGGTTCCTTTGATCTCGCAAGCTACCTGCCATCTCTCTCTCTCTCTCCCTCCTTCCCATTCTCTCCCCCCCTCTCCATCCCTTCCTCCTCCCCCATCTCTCTACCTCCCTGCCTCCCAGCCTCCGACTCTCTCTCTCTCTCTCTTTCACACACACACACACACACACACACACACACACACACACACACACATTCAACCTCTGCCCCCCCAATCCTCTCACTTTCTTTTCATTCCTTCTCTCTCTCTCTCTCTCTCTCTCTACCTACCTGTTATCCCCACCTCTTATTTTTACAATCCAGCTCTATCACCCTCTCTCCTCGTTCTCTCCCTTCAGTCAACCCCTCACTCTCTCTTTCCCTTGCTATCTCTCTCCCACCCTCCCTCCTCTACTTCCTCTGCTACCTTTACATTTCTTGACGTATTACTCACAGCCTTTATTGCTCTCCCTTCCATCTTCATCTAAACAGAGAGGAGATGAGTTTTCCTTTGCGTCACCTCAGATACAAATTCTTGCAGTAAAATTTAAAGACAAACGAAAAGATAAGTGCGTATGGAAGCAAAGAATGGGAGGTAATATAAGGATGTATACAGAATTAAGATGCTGGATAAGACTGATGCTTTAGAATGAGGATACATCATTACAGAGACAGATGTGTGGATGCTCCCCAGACACCGATAGACAAAGAGAGGTGCAGTGGTCGTGCTTGAGGTGTGTGTGTGTGTGTGTGTGTGTGTGTGTGTGTGTGTGTGTGTGTGTGTGTGTGTGTGTGTGTGTGTGTGTGTGTGTGTGTGTGTGTGTGTGTGTGTGTGTGTGTGTGTGTGTGTGTTGCTGATAAATTACGCATATTATCACTGAACAGCTAAGCCAACTTGCTAATGACTAAGCTAATAAGTGAACGTATGGCTGTGGAGTGAAGGCACGCTTGCTGCACCGTCCCGTTTCATGCTTGTGGAGAAGTCTACGTAATTATACATCTTGCACAAATCTTTACAACGTTCCTAATATCACTCGCAAGGCTGTGCTACAAAAAAGAGTACCACCAAGAAATAATCTGTAGCCCAAGTGTAGCAGAAAACGATCATCACTGTCATCATCATCATCATCCAGACGCCTATGATGCTCTAAAAAAAAAACGTTCTGGAAAAAAGCGTATAGCAAGGTAAACACAGAAGGATTATAGAAGGTTCGCATATGAATGGTGTGGATCGCAAGCTGCTGAATGCCGTAAACATTTTTTTTTGTTGAACTAGCGAAAAATGTGTTAGGGTATGGGCGTGTCTAACTGAGTAATCTGATATCAGTGTTGGGGTGACACAAAGTTACTTGATATCATCATGGTTGTTTGATATGTATACGAATGGATGAGGTCATGACAAAGATAAAAACCTGAGTCATGGAGACAGAGATGAGGATGATAATGAACGGTGAAAAGTGTAGTATCTCAAAGACGTATGTACAAAGATAATGCTGACTTGCTTGCTATTACAAAATCTTAAAGATAGATGCAATATTTTTTTTTCACCCTTATGTCTATCAGCATCATGCTTTGAAAACTGTTGTTGTTGTTGCTTAACTCCAGTCTCTTACGCCGAGCAGACTCGCCGATCACAGGTAAAGCAAATGCTTGTTTGGGGCTTTCCAACAGGTACAGTACAGTACATACACAGTGCAGGGATCCATGCCCCCCCTTGTGGTAAACAGCGTCTCTCCAGGGTATGACCAGGTCCATCCCTACGGCAAAGTGCAGAAATATATGGGGAGGCTTGGCTCCTGGGTGAACGCCGCAGCTGGTTAGTTCCACGCAGGTGAACAGCGCCGCCACCTATAGGCTCCTCGTCAACGCCTGCTTTGAAAGTAAATGCTGATAAGGACAAAGTGATGGCTGTTGGAGTAAAGGGTGACTCCCAGTGTGATGTGATGCTAAATGAAGAGAGGCTTGAACTGGTGAGGGAGTTTAACTACATGAGTGCGATGACAAAGAAGAGAGGTATATGTGCAAATGAAGTGGAAAGTAGAGTATTACAAGGAAGGAAAGTGACTGGTGCTATAAAAGCCTTGATAAGAAACGGAGGTCTGAGTGTGGTGGCTGCAAAAGGACAGCATGAGGATTTAGTGCCCACAATTATACATGGTTGCGAGACTGGTGTGCCATGAAAACGAAAGTCGGAAGTAAGAGTAATGGAAGTGGGTTTATAGATTTATGTGTCAACATGTGCTAAGAGGGAAGAGGATGAGGAATAATGTGATTCTTGTAAGATGCGAAGTAAGGAAATCATTGCACACGAGTGAAGAGTGCGATTAGATGGTATGGTTATCAAGAGAAAATGCATGTAAACAGTATTGTGAAAAGAATGTATCTGAGTGAGTCTGAAAGTGGGAGGCTGCGTGGTTGGCTTAGAAAACAAAGTACGGAGGCTAATGAGGGTAGGGAACTGACAGGAGCTCGAGCTTGTTGGAAGAATTTTGTATGAAGGAGTATAAGAGTATGACAAGGGTTTTGCGCGCGCGCACGCACACACACACACACACACACACACACACACACACACACACACACACACACACACAACTTTATATTTCTTTTACCCGATGACGTGATAGTCGTCTCCTTACTCTAGCTAACAGATGACGTAAACCTTGTAAATGTTGGTGGTTATGCCTGTCAGGTGGGGTCAGGATGTAAGAGGCCTGAATGTGGGTGAATGAGAGTGTGGCCCATTTAACTGTGTATATATTTAATTAGTTCTCCATCTATAATTCTTTTCTTGCTCTCTGTCGCTAGTTTACCCCATACTTGGATGGGAAAAAAGGTCGGGATGGTGATGATATCTATCTGCCCAATCTTCTTATCTACCTTACCTCTTTATCCATCTATCTATCTATCTATCTTGTTCCCAGTTCTTTACTGTCCTGTCAGGTGCGTAGGAAGCTAGGGCTAGATTATTTTGTCCCAACACTTAAGGCGAGGGTGACCACTCGCCATTCCCTGATTGGCACTGTATGAACAAGAAACCCCAGCCACTCTTACTAAAACTCTGATGGGTCTCATCAAATTGGAGTATCTTGACCAACTAAATCACCAGGAGCCTAGTAATCAGTACATGGGCGATATGAACCCAAGATCATACACACAGGCTGCCTTCCCATCAGTCCTGACCAGACCGTCACCTTTCTTTCTTTTCTCTTGTCAACGAAAAGCTTTGCCAAATTAATGTAAATAAAGTACAGCTGGCGTGATGTGGTGCGGGTAATAACATGAACCTATCGTTTGGTGGTAAAAGTTGGAGGTACCTGGGCTGGAACCTGGATTTTGCTAATATATGAAACGGTACCAGGTAGTTCTTTGTCACCTCCTTCAAAGTCTAAACTCCCGAGACTAAGCATCGTAATCCAGTACATTTATTTTTGTGTGTGTAGGTTGCCAACACTCCCCTTGGGTTAGTACATAATCATGTTCGTACAGCAAGGTCGTTACTCCTGCTGGGGCGTGCAGGCACTTGACGAATGCAGAAAAATATTACGAGTAACCAACTATTGCAACTTCTCACTTCCTTCCACACTATGTACCCAACCTGAAACAAAGGAGGACGGAATAAAACACGTCACTAATAATCATGCATATCTAATTATAAGTACCAGGAATAATGATTAAAATGTAAATTAGGACAGGGTGATTACATGCAAAGTCTACGTGCTCCACATCCGCCAAACACCATAAAGGAACATCTTCAGGAACTTGGATGCCAGTGAGGGAATGCAAGATGAGAATTTGTATTTTCTTCGCAGCATTTTTTGTATGTCTATACATAAACAAAACAAAAAAAAAAAAAAAAAAAAAAAAGCAAGTGAAGCAGTGCAATATCCTTCATGCAGTCATGTGACTGGATAACATCACAGACTGATTGTAGTCAGTAAAATAACTCCTCTTATCCATACGTGCGACGAAACTAAATCTGGGGGATGCATCTCCATAGATATCGATATGTGTGTGTGTGTGTGTGTGTGTGTGTGTGTGTGTGTGTGTGTGTGTGTGTGTGTGTGTGTGTGTAATTCACCGGGTCGGTCAGGATCACTTGATGGTCGTGATCGTCAGCTTTTACCCTCCCGGAAGAGAGCTGAGAGCTCATATAGTCCGATCTAAGGGCAAGGCTGTGACCTTCACACACGCACACACCCGTCCCCTTGCTTAAGGGGGACAGTAACCACCCACTTCGTCAGTGAAACTTTTCGCAACCTGAGCGAGGCGCGAACTCCTGTCCACCAGTTGGCAGGCGAGAGCGTTACCATTGCACCAGCAAGTGTGTGTGTGTGTGTGTGTGTGTGTGTGTGTGTGTGTGTGTGTGTGTGTGTGTGTGTGTGTGTGTGTGTGTGTGTGTGTGTGTGTGTGCGTGCGTGCGTGCGTGCGTGCGTGCGTGCGTGCGTGCGTGCGTGCGTGCGTGCGTGCGTGCGTGCGTGCGTGTGTGTGTGTGTGTGTGTGTGTGTGTGTGTGTGTGTGTGTGTGTGTGTGTGTGTGTGTGTGTGTGTGTGTGTGCCGATGGAAAATTATTTTTCCTTCTACTTTGCTTCAAAACGTATTTTCAAAACTACAAAGCGCTCATCGAGCGCATACCTCCGCAAATGGCATTGCCATTAAAAAGGATCCAGATCCGCCCCCAAATTTAATCAATTCTTTTATGGCCATGGCCCACTTTTCCACAGAATTTCATTGAGAACTTTCGGAGATACTGTGCGGGATTCTCCGGATCCGGATCAGGACCAAAATTTAATCATTTGTTTCTTGGCCCGTGGCCCAACCTTCCACAAAATTTCATCAAAATCCGTTCATCACTTTTTGAGTAATTCTTCTAACAGACAAACAAACAGACGTACAAACCAATGCAGGGTAAAACATAACCTCCTTGGTGGAGGTAACAACAATTGCTATTGACAGACAAACAGAGAAACAGACGGACAAATAGACTGACAAACAGACAGATAGACTGACAATCATTATGTATATATGTATGTATACTGTATATAGTGTATACTGAGAGAGAGAGAGAGAGAGAGAGAGAGAGAGAGAGAGAGAGAGAGAGAGAGAGAGAGAGAGAGAGAGAGAGAGAGAGAGAGAAACAAATGGTTATATTGGTTACTGTGAGACAGCAAAATAATTATCAGTAGACAGTGTAATCAGGGGCCTCAGAGGTAAATGATAACCGCTAGACCTCAACTTTATCATCGGTGACCATTGTTGTGTCTGTACCACCACACAGGAACGAATAGGACCACACAAGACAATCACACAACTATTTTGGACCACACAGGACTATCACACACAACTATTTTGGACCACACAGGACTATCATCGTCTAGGACCACACAGAACTAGCTTGGGCAATAACAGGACTACCTGTAGCCACACAGGGCCATCGTTGGCTAGGATTATAGGACCACAGTGAATTACCTTGCACCATAAAGGACTCAGTATCCCTGTGTTCAGACTGGACTCACTAGAATAATGATTTTATGCTTAGGATCCATGGGCCTCAGGGGTCCACAGCAAGAGATTTATGCGTCCATTGCGGAAAATGAAATGCTGGAAATGTCCAAAGACAATATCTTATATTTCCATTAAAAGGTGACGTTATGACTAACCCCATGGTCCACGTAATCATTATCAGTGGATGATTTTTTGTATAATGCTAACCTTCCCATTGATGGTTGGGACTTCGTAACGAGGTACGCCTTGGCGATCCACTTCAATGTTGATGTGAGTCAAATTCACTTGCGTTAAGAATGAATGAAATCACGGAGTATGTGTTTAGTAACCCTTATTATAGCTATGGTATTACAACAATTATTTACGCAATATTGATGTTATCTGTAGAAAAAAAAATCAGGTTGCTCTCTGTCTCCGTCTAGTTAAATTTTTCCTCTTTATTTTCGGGTTACTTTTATGGGGAAATGAAGGTGACCCACGGTGATCTGAAGAGTTCTCAAGGCGATAATTACGAAGAATAATTTGAGAAGAATCACGTAGGGGGTAGGGAGGTAACAATATCTGTGACAAGACATGACCAGGGCTATCCAGCAGTGTGTAGTTTATTCATGTACTCCAGAAAGACGAAGAGAGGATGAAAGGAATGCAAGGAAAATAATGAAGGGAGCAAAAGTTCAAATACTGAATGAAACGTGGAGCAAATGAAGATATGGTGGTATGACTTTGTTAATGAATATAAAGAGGAAGGACAATATTTAAAACGAAAATGGCATAGGTCACTTTCCCCAACACTCTGGAAGACTAGATCCTTCAGCCATCAAGAACACAGGAAAATATCTGGCTGATGCTTTTATTGGAACGCCAGAAAATAGTGCTAAGAATTACACTACCACTGGAGAGAGAGAGAGAGAGAGAGAGAGAGAGAGAGAGAGAGAATACGTGTGTGTGTGTGTGTGTGTGTGTGTGTGTGCATTTTATAATCACCGCAAGGGGGCAGAGGATTTAAAAATTTTAAAGTAAAGAAGAAATAATAGAAATAATCGGATTCGCAAAAGAATGGAGAAAATCGAAGTGCCAGTGGAGCAAGGGGTGAAAGACAGGAAGCCAGAAGAGTGAATGTGAAGGGAAGTGGATGCATATGAAATGAATGGAAGGAACAACTGCGTAAAGAACGAGACGCTGGTAGATGGCGGAGTGGGAGGAACAAAAAATAAACACACACACACACACACACACACACACACACACACACACACACACACACACACACACACACATATAAAAGAAGAAAGTATTGGAAAATGAAACCGTGAAGGAGGAAAGGGAGAAACTCAGGGACAAGACTGGTAAGAGAAAGAAGGCTTTGAGAGTAACCATGAAAAGAGTAAAATATGAAAGAAAAGAACGAAGGAGAAAAAGGAGAACATGGAGGGAGGAAAGAAAAAGCAAGAAAAGATAACAGAGAAACCATATGAATGAAGGTATGAAGATATATACTGTATGTGTGTGTGTGTGTGTGTGTGTATATATATATATATATATATATATAAAGGAGACTATACATTCCTAGGGTAATGCCGGATGATGTAGAAAAAGTCCAGCACGTCCAGGACTTACTAAGGTGATTGTTCCAACACCCCCCAGTAAAATTTGGTAAACTCTTCGCATTCGTGTTGCCATGTTTCACCGAGTATGTTTGTATGGTTTGACCTTTGACCCCATAAAACCCTTCAAAAGCCCTGAATACAAACTGTGTGAAAAGTGTGTGTGGGTGCGACTGTAAAAAGACCAAAGTGAAATAGTAAAGAAATGAAGAAATATCACCAATCTGAAAGGGTTTGGGAGAAAGAAAGAAGTAAAGAAGAAACAGGACAAATACAGTGTCAGGCCCATAGTCGGGGGGTGGGGGAGAAGAGGGTCGGACGACCCCCCCCCACCTGCCTAAAGGTTTGCTTTCTCACTTTTTTTGTTTATATTATTATTATTATTATTTTTAATATCAGTGCAAAAAGAGTCATCTCCGTTGTTCAGAAGTTTCGTGCTGTTTCTCAACGTCGCTTTTGCATACACCCAGACCCCCATTGCAAGTATGCACCAGACTTTTGACCAGCCGGCTGCTATGCAAGTCCAGATTCAACAGAAAAGAACCCCCCCCCTTCGAAAAGTTTAGCTAGGGGCCTGAGTATGCGCGCCATCAAAGTGTATATAAGAAGTGGATGGGAAAACAATGACGGATAAAGGGAAGGGACTCAATGAAGGATCGAAAGGGGTGAAAGATATGATCAACAGAAGAGGGGCGGGAGGCAGAAAAAAGTGAATGAAAGAAAGAAGGAAACAGAATGAAGGAGAAAACTGAAGTACTGAAGGAAAGCTGTGATAATGGGGATAGAAAAGGGAAGCGATGGGATACGACGTCCATTTCCGCCCAGTGTGGTAAGTGCAAGAAATATCTACATAGAAAAAAAAAGGAAAGTAATGAATGACGAAACTGAAAGACACTGAAGAAGAGAAAGGAGTTGCAGGATGATTAGTGAGAGAGGCTGGTACTAATGTATGCTTGGTGTGATGAATGAAAAAAAAAAAAAAAAGTAATGGAAGAAAATAGAAATGAATGAAGAATCCAGTGCAAAAGGAAAGAAAAGGTGAGTGGAACAATTAGTGTAGGATCCGGTACTAACGTCTTTGTGGTGTGACTGGTGAAAGGAAGTAGATCAATGAAAGACAAAAAACAACAGAACGAAATAAAGAAGGAGAATGGAAAAAGAAGAAGAAACGGAATGAAGGAGAAGTGTGAATGACTTGGTGAAGCATGAAAGAGAATGTATAAAAATGGAGTCAAAGGAGAGAAGGAATACCAGAATGAAAGGCTGAAGGAGTGAAAGAACGAGAGAGAGAGAAGTGAAGGACTCGAGAAAGGGGTAGGTGGACGATTAGTGAGAGGGTCCGGCGCTAATGTGTGTTTGGTGTGGTTAGTGAAGGGGACCAGAGGTGATCAGGTCAGGACGATTCTATTAATGGTGATGAATATGTCACTTGGGGTGGCGTGAAGGAGGTGGGGGTGATGGAGAGAAAGGAGGGGGTGGAGGGAGGGAAGAGAACAGGGTGGGAGGTAATGGAGAGAAAGGAGGGGGTGGAGGAGAGAAAGAAACAGGGTGAGAGGTAAAGGAGAGAAAGAAGGGGGTGAGGGGAGGGAAGAGAACAGAATGAGAGGCAATGGAAAGGACGGGGTGGAGGGGGGAAAGAAACAGGGTTGGGGATAAAGGAGAGAGAAGAGGGAGGGTCGAGGAAAAAAGAAAGATAAGGGAGGGAGGCAGAAGAGTGAGGGAGATGGGAAGACAAGGAGAAAGAATGGTGGGGTGAAGGCTTGGAGGGAACGGAGGGAGCGTAGGAGGTGATGGAAGGAAAATGCGAGAGAGAGAAAGAAAGAAGGATGAGAGGGAGTGATGGGAAAAAATAGTTAGATGAAAAATAAAGGAGGAAAAGGTAGGCCGAAGGAAAGAAAGGAGGAATAGTGGGTAAGAATGGGGATGATGGAGAGAATGAAAGCTTGGTGATAAGTACGGGGTAAAGAAGAGAAAGAGAGGCCGAGGGAGAGAAGGGAAGGCTGAAGTGGAAAAAGGAAGGAGGATGTAGAGAAAGAAAGGGGGATTGGGGAAAGGAAGACGGACAGAGAAGTGAAATAGCGAGGAAAGGACTGAGAAAAAATAAAAATTGGAGAGAGAGAGAGAGAGAGAGAGAGAGAGAGAGAGAGAGAGAGAAAAGAAACGGAAGGGGACAGGCTAGAATAAGGAGGGATAGAAAGAAAAGCACAGAAATGGAGAGAAAGGAATAGCAGGTACAGGGAATGTGAAGGACAGATAGAAAACAGAGGAATGGCGTGGTAATGAGGAGGAGGGTGAGATGAACGAATGAAGAAAAGAGTGGATGACTGCTGAGAAAAGACAAGAGGAATTGAAAAGTAAGGAGAAAAGGAGATGAAAGAAAGAGTGATACGTCATTAATTAGGTCTGAGAAAAAGATAACAAAAACAATGAACACTCTGAGATAAAACAAAATATCGCAAATGTTAATAGATGAAAGAGGAATGAAAAATAAAAGGCGTGAAGGAAAGAAAGGAGTGAAGGAAGGAAAGAAAAGAGTGAAGGAAGGAAAGAAGAGGTGAAGGAAGGACGAAGGAGGCATGCCATAAAAGTGAAGGATACCATCATCTTCAGGTGTGGTCTCTCTCTCCTCCCACCCCCGCCTTCCTTCCCCACCTCTACTTGCTCGCTTTCTTTCTCTTTCATCTGTCTCTTTCTTGTTTTCCTACTATCTTTCTTCTCTCATGTTTCTCCTTCGTCTTTCTCTTCCCTCAACTTCCTTGATTTCTTCTCTTCTTTTTCTCTCCTGTTTATTCCTACTTATTCCTTTTTCCTTCTCCCCTTTTTACCTTCCCTCTCCTCTCTCCCTCCCCATCTTCTTCCTTCTTCCTTTTTTCCCCATATTTTCCTCCTTCTCCCTTACTCCTTTCCAACTTCTCCTCCCCCTTCCCTCCCTCCTTGCCTCTCTCCCCCTCCCTCCTCCCCAGACGTCAGGTGTGGTGGGTGATTAGTGGTTGTGATACTAATACCTGCTGGTGATATCTCAGGTGTGAGAGTGGGGAGGGGAGGGGAGGGGAGGGGAGGGGAGGGGAGGGGAGGGGGAGGGGAGGGGAGGGGAAGGGTGGAACGAAAAGAAGGAGGGGGAAGGGAAAGAAGGACAGAGAAAGGGGAGAGGACGAAGGGGACGCAGGGGAGAGAGAGGGGAAGAAAGATGAGGTGGAAAGATGGGGAGGAGGACTGAGAAAAAGGAATATGGAAGCGAAACGTGAAAAGTAGAAAGAGTGACGAGAAGGAAGGAGGAGTGTGTAAAGAAAAAATGAAGGAAGAGAAGAGGGAGGATTGGAAAAGATATGGAGAAGAATGAGGGAAGAACGATGGTAGTGGAGGAGAGAGGGGAGGCAAGTGGAAGAGGAAGGGGAATGGGGTTACTGGTGTACTGGGAAGAGGTCAGAGAGAGACATGAGGAATGGGGGAGAGGAGAGGAGGGTGGGTGATGGAAACTTTAGGAGTTAGGGTGTCTATGGTGGTGTAGGCAGGGGAGGCGAATGAAAAGGTAAGGGAAAGGAGTAATAGAGAAATGGGGGAGAGGAGGGAAGGGGACGGGGGTATTGAAGGGAAAGGGAGAAGGAGGGAAGGGGATGGGAGTACTGATGGAAATGGGGATGGGGGAAAGGAAGGGAGGTGATGGGAAAATTGGGGGTTAGGGTGTCTGCGTGGGTGGTGGTCTTGTGTGTGTGGTTTGTGCCCTAAGATCTCCGTTTTAATTGATGCTTGTTGTTTTTATTTTATGGCTTTGTTTTGTTTTTGCTGTTGTTCATTATTATTTTCTTGGCTGCTTATTGTTATTGCCGGTATTATTATTGCTCTTGATTGTGTTATTCATCATTATTATCTTTTGGTTAAGTTGGTGTTCCGTTTTCATTGCTATTATTATTTTATCTTCTGCAGTACGATGACGTCTGTTTGATATTTACCTTTGAATCCAGTGGTATATATATATATTTTTTAGTCTATTTTCGCTACGTCCAGGAGATGTTACTTGTCTTATGAGATGTCTGCCATTTGAAAGAATTGTTTAGAGCTATATCTAACTCCTCCATTTCTAAGAGCCTCTCATGAGCTAGATAAAATCGTCTACAGACAGCAAGAATAAAGAGGAATAAATGCGTCATCGGAGTGAAATGGCCAATCGCACTGGTACCAGACAATTTCATTCAGCTATTTTATACAACTCTAATATGGATGGAGTTGATTAAGGGCACATCTAACCCATCTCATTACAATCGTTTCCTTAAGCTTAGTAAAGTCGTCTGAAGGAAGGAGGGATAAACACAGAGGACGTTCTTGTAGTGAGTGGGCTGAGACTGAGTTGTACTGCTCCTGGGACAGTATAGTGGGCGTTGTGATGGTGTGTTGTGTTGTGAAGTGATATGCTACAAGTCAGGCTGCCATGCTATGTGATATTTTGTAAGTCACGTTGCCATGTTATGCGTTATGTTCAAAGTCACGTACCAAGATGTGGTGGGCAATAATCGTAAGGGAGTAAAGCCGAACCATCTAGAACATACAACACTTAAGATTAAACTTTGGTTCTGTGTTGCTTTCTAAATAATGCTGGAACAAAAAATTGGGGATATAAATGACTCCCTGTTTGTACTCTGACGCCTTTCCGAATTAAAAGGAGAGCTGTATACTGCCGTGGTACTTCGAGATTGACCTGACACATTACATCTACTTCCTTGGTCACCGAAAAATAATAACAACATGTGCGCTTTAGTACCTTTTTGAGCCTGTCTCACACTGCCCTTTAATGCTGGATACTGTGAGTTTATATAGTGGGTAGCTACCACTTGTTTATGTTATGCGATGTGAGGATATATAAAACAGCAATATGCACCTATAAGGGATTCTATATTGACGCAGTTTTTGTTGTTTATTTTTTTTTCTACTTCGGGCGTAGACTTGACATTCTATTCCCTGAGGTCCAGCAGTTCTACGTACCACAAACTTTCGTGTTATCTATCCACCGTTAATATCCACCATCCATATCGTATCGTATTATTCAGTGCTGGCGTCATGGTATTAGCGGGATTTTTTTTTTTTTTTTTTAACATGTCAGTGGCTATATTGTGGAAGAAGAGTAAAGTCTGCGTTAGCGAAATATAAATCGCTAAACTACTTCCTGTCCCATTGTAAAATCAAACTTACGTTCTTTCAAACAGCTTTTTGACTTCTCTAATCACTTACCATCACTTGACCACTGAAAATCGTGTAGTGCTGTGCTGGCAAACTTATTTTCAATAGTAACAGGCCTATGATTGCCTACTGACGATTTTGTAAAGATTGAAACTATAATGCTTTCATATTTGCTGGTACGAAAAACTTCATTTACATTCCTTAAAGTTAAAAATGGGGAAATTGAAGTAAAAACATTCTAAGGAGATTTCTACCAAAATTATGTTCATCATTCACTGTGTACTTTAAGAAAATTGGCTCAAATGAATCTTTATTCGAAGTCCCACCAACCTGTATGAAGGTTCAGATTACCAAAGTTAATTTTCGCTGGAAAATTAAAGGTCACAGGTCAGCGCTAGTATTTTCAAATATAATTTCCTTTTTACATTTATTTATATATGTATTTTTTGCTTGTGTGGGAGGTGTGCACTGAATTTACCGGTATTTGTTCCAGTTAAAACGCGGAGATTGAAAGGGATGACATCGTGATTAAGCGAAAAGTTACCGCAGTGAAGTTTATCACTGCAGTAGGTTTCAGAGGGGGGAAACCTGTCTCTCTCAGTGCTGTCTTTAGTGTAGCAAAGACAAAATACGAAAAGAAAAAAAAAAGAAAAAAGAAAAAGGGATGAAAAAGAACACAGGTACACACAAGAAAAGATTATAACTGCCGTAGATAGCAGTCCCATGTGTGCTGAACACCTGTGAATGGGAATGCCCGCACTGAGATAATAAGAAAAGGTGTACAGACAGTACGGTAAACTGGGCCCCAACTCTGGCACTGATCCTTGAACTTGACCCTTGTTCGATCTGCATCAAAATCTATTCACTTTTTCCCAGATCCATGAGTATGAAGCAAGTGTCATCCTAGTCTGGTCAAGCAGTTATGACGTAATGCCGCACACTACAACTGGTCCTTGACCCATCACCTTTGATTCATTTGCCCCACATAAAATAACTTCTTGTCAAACCCACATATTGCAAACGCTATTTTTGAACTACATCGGACTTAGCGTCAATGAAATACTCCGTTAATGTACACACAAGCAAGTGTACATAAACTGCATGCATAGAAACCGACTTGATCACTATTGTTACGTCTTCAGCGTCGGTGATAATGGTCTTACACTGGTCGTCTAAGGAACGCTTGCTCATTTCAAGCTGATTATTTATTTTGACATTAATTTTAGTCGGTCTGTAAATGTATGGAGAATTGGTGCGTGTATATAAGGTGGTGAAAATGAAATATGTGAACTCAAGGACAGGAGGAAGCGTGGTAGGCCAAGAAAAATGTGGATAGATACGATAAACGAGTGTGTGAAAAACAAGGTATGGAGGCTGATTAGGCTAGGGAATTGACAAGGACCTGATCTGGTTGAATGAATATTGTACAGAAGTGAGCACAACAAGGGCTGATACCCACCTGTAACTGGATAGTCGTTGGATTTACTGCATCAGGTTGGTACTGGTATATGTGGAAGGTTATGTTTGTTAGGTACAGTTAAGATTCCGGGGGTTTGAATCGTGAGTGAGTGTGTGGAACGTTTCAAAACACAGACTGTTGCTTGGTGTTTCCTAGATCACATTTTCCTCTTTCCTTGCCTTCTGAACACTGTTGATACCATCTTTAAGTGGGAAAAGAGATGATGATGATGATGGCGTTAAGAAATAAAAAAAAAAAATCGCTAAATAAGTAGTGCCAGAAAACCTCCTAGGCTGACGAGAGTGCGACACTAAGACACGTACCGTATGATATATTACAAGATATTAGTCGACCCCTCCACAGGGCTTGAAAAACATCTTCTGCATAAAAGTGTTGTCTTTGGCTACATTTTTCTAGTTTTTTTTCCACTTTACTAATATGATGCTTTTTATGTCTAACTCTTGACATCGTTAGGCTGTTTTATTCGCGTCAGGAAAAACGTTTTGATCTGAAGACCTGAACGACACTACGAGAGCTTCTTCCTGACCTGTACATAATCGTGTGTGGGCAGTAAGGTTAAGCACACACACACACACACACACACACACACACACACACACACACACACACACACACACACACACACACACACACACACACACACACACACACACACACACACACACACACACACACCCGGGCTAGAGGGCCGTTACGTGAGCTAATCAACAGAATAAACCCTTTCACGATAAGGGCGATTCAAGCACTATATTCCAACTACTGCCAGTTTTATTCAGCTAAGTGTGAGTCATAGGATTCTACCAGTGCTAATCCTGTCATCATTTAGCCACCCATGACAAGAGCAATTCGAGTAGTATTCTATTCCAGCTAACGGCAGATGATTTTAGTCAGTTAAGAGTGAAACATAGAAGCCTGAGTGTTAGTATGCATAAAAATCAAAGAAGAAAAGGAGGAGGAGGAGGAGGAGGAGGAGGAGGAAAGCTAACAGCAACAGAGGAGGAGGAGAAGGAGGAGAAGACGCAGAAGAAGACTTGGATTAATGCCTATGGACTGCCCAACAGTAGTTTTAAGCGGATAATCAATTAGTGCCAAGTCTCAATATTCTCTCAGACTTCAGCACACAGCAGTTGACATTATACCCAGGTTACCTAATCGCACTGCTGCGTAAACAGGGACAGGGGGAAGCAACCGGAGTGGGCTGGTTGACCTATACTTGGCAGCTTCCCTATTAATCAGTGACAGCAATTCGACAAGACGAAAGAACAGATAGAGAGCTTGCTACCTCAACAAACAGAGAGAGAGAGAGAGAGAGAGAGAGAGAGAGAGAGAGAGAGAGAGGGGGGGAGGGGGGAATAAACTAAGGTCCTGTACCGTTCTCCCATTTAACCCCTTCAGTACTATGATGGGTTTATTCTTATTCGTGCCAACTCCAGAATACTCCATTCAGCTTAGAAGATTTTTGTACTGGTGGGAATAGAATGATCCGCCATTAATCCCATCACTTTCCTGGGTCTCTCCAAAACTGAGTAATATCGCTTGGTGGCAGAAAAATAAAAACTACTACAACTATTACTACTACTACCGTTGCTGCCACTACTACTACCATCACCATTACTACTACTACTACTACTACTACAAGCAGCAGCAGCAGCAGCGGCGGGGGCGGCAGCAGCGGCGGCAGCAGCAGCAGTAGTAGTAGTAATGATCATCATCATCGACTTCATCAACCAGCTTGATGGTAATATGATCAATATTAAAACTGAAAAAAATCCAACTGAGCTCATGAACTAAACCTCACTAGCGGTATAAACTCAGTCACCTTATACCTCGACCTTATCCATTACGCCTCCACCAGCACACAGCATCGCCCTCTCTAAAACTGCTGATTGGTTCGGCCACACTACGACCTCCATGTGTTATATAAATGTGCTTGTATCTCATCGAGCACCCTACTGCACACTGCGGCTCCTCTATATTATGGTGTCTGCCTCGGCTGGATCCACCTCCCACACTGCTGCTACCCACCTTCTTATTTTTTCACATTTAGGTTCTTATGTCCAGCAGCCTCTCCTTGGCCCACCCGCAGTCTCCGGTGTTCATTCTTCCCCCCCACCACACTGTCCTCACCCTCTCTCCTCCTTTTCTATCCCCCCCATACTATCCTCTCCCTCTTCCTCTTTTTCTCTTTCCCTCACCCTGTCCTCCCCCTTTTCCCTCTTTTTCTTTTCCCCCTTTCAGTAAGCCTTTCTCTCCCTTCTTCGTCTCCCTCTCTTCCTTTTCTGGCTTCCTGCTTCCCTGTCACATTTCGTTTCTCCCCTTTCTTCCTTTCCGCCTCACCAACATCTTTTATTTTTTCTTTCTCACCTCTCTCCTATCCTCCTCTTTCCCGCCTTCTTTTCCCCTCTTCCCTGTCCTATCCTCCCTATTCTTTTTTTTTTCTCTCTCTCTCTTCCTCCTATTCTTGTCTCCTCCTCCTTCCTCTCCCCCCTCCGCACTCTTTCTCCCCCATCTTTACCTCTCCCTTTTTTCCCGTTATCCTTCTCTCCACTTCGCACTCTTCTTGTCCTCTTCTCTCTCCCTCTCCCATCTTCCTCATCTCCCTCCCTCTCTCTGCCTCTCCTTTCCCCACCTCCCATCTCTTCCCCACCTGCCCTTTCTCCCTCCTCTCACCACCACAGAGCGGTGTCATTACTGGAGAGCCTCCGCACTCACCTCTTCATTAACAGATTCAATTAATAACCCAGCCATCTAGGGAGCACACACATATAAGGGGCCGACTCAGGACCTGCAGCGTCCTGATATAAGCTCTTCAGTGCTTCGGCTTGATTGGCAAAAAATGTGTATAGAGATATTACTGGGGGTCAGCGATCAAATGTATATAGATATTACTGAGAGCTGGTGACCATTATTATTGACTGAGAGCTGGCTTTCAGTTTCAGATTTTTTTTTTTTTAACTAAGCATTTTGATTTTAGAGTTTGCATTTTGTAGTTCATATATTTTTTCTACTGTCTTTTACTCGCCTGTAAATAAATTTATGTATGTGTAAGTATTAAATATGAGGGTAATAACTATACCTACAGTATAATTACGTGGATGATATGGTGGCCTTGTAAGCAAAGACTGTGGGTGAATAACCGCCACAGGCCCAAAGGCCTAAGTTACGAACATGGGAACCGCGGCAAAGCGCCTCATGACATGTCCCCAACTTTATCTTTTTATTTATGCTAGGTATGCCTACACGTAGGACACTGAATTCAGTCGTCGCCAGCATATTCCAAAGACATACATAAACTGGGAAGAGCACAACAACGGGTGACAGTATTTACACCCAGTCGAAAATCAAGCCATACAAAGGCCGCATAAAAACTAAATACGAGGGTTCCGAACACAAGTTACAGTTTCTACAAAGACTCTAAAAAATGGCACTTAATAAATCTTCACTGTAAGCCAGCCAGCCCTCTCTCCTTCCCCATCTATTTCTTTTTCTCTCCTATATTTCTTGCCTTTGTCGCAACTTCCTTCCCATTCTCTTTCTTCCCTTTCTCTCCCTCTTTCTTAGCTTCCTTCCCTTTTCCTCACTCTTTACTATTTCTCTCCCTGCCTATTGTCTTCCTTATATTTTCTCCCTTTTTCCTCTACCTTCCTTTCCTTTCTCTCCCTCTCTCCTACTTTCCCTTTTCTCACTTTTTCCTACCTTCCTTTCCTTTCCCTTTCTCGTACCTTTCCTATCCTTTTCTTCCTTTCTCTTCTCCAGTCCCTCTGCTTTTGTCTCACTTTCTTCTAATTTTTGTGCCTTCTTAATCTTTCTTTCCCTCTTATCTGCTTTCCTTCCCTTTCTCTTACTCTCTTCCATCTACCTTTCTTGCTCTCCCTCTCTCCTATCTTTCTTCCTCTTATTTCCTCCTTTCGTACCTTCCTTCTCTTTCTTACTTCCCTTCCCTGTCTCTCCCTCTCTCTTACCTTTTACTCTCCCTCCCTCGGGACCCCTCTGTTGTGCTTACTGTCCGGGGGAGTGAGAGGACAGCCACAGGTCAGGTCACGGCTCACTCTCTTAATGACCTCAAATGACCCGCATCCCCGCTCCATACGTGACCCCCTCCGTGTGACCTATGACCTGTGACCTGCCTCAATCGCCGCTCCGCCTGTCACTCACCTTCACCTGTTAGAAGCGACCACACGCGCTTCGGTCTCCGCGGCTGATGGGTTTATGAGATGAGGTGAATGGATTGCCTGCTATTTTAGGGCGAGAGAAATTTATCGCGCCGACCGACTCAATTTGTTCGTGGGGATGATCTGGCCATTAGCTGCTTTAAGGGAACTAAATTATCTTGTTTACTGTTGTATGAAGACTCTACTATATAGTTATCAGGATATGGGTTTCCAGAGTACTTCCAACTAGACAGATGGACGAACTGAAGAACACGATTGGGTTGTAATGTGAACAAAGGAGGAGAAACGAAATGCTTGCGAGTATATTAGTGGCAGAAGTGACAGAGGCTGCGAAAAGACACAGGTAGAAAGACGCTATGTGAAGATGATACACAATTTAAAAAATATATAATATAAAGAGAAAACTCTGAAATGTACTGTTTACAGAACTGACGCCATTGCATCTGCATGAACGAACTCGATCTACAAAAGTACAGATGGTTGTAATAAGTACATTAATTAGCAACAAATCAGTCTGCAAGGAGTTCTAGGTAAAGTTTATGAGGAATGGAGATCTGATGGACATACCGGTAACAGTTTCTGGAGTCGTGGTGGAGACGTGGATCAGCTAGCTGTCAGCACTGGGGCAGTTGGTGCCAGCCTGTATGATAAAGCATTTTTTACATTACATTTTTGACTCTTTCTCTCTTTCTCTCTCTATAAATATATATATGGAAAGGAGAAAGAGCTATGGAAAGTCTTGCTCAAAAAATGGTACTAAAAGGAAACCTACTTAATCAGCATGAAATGAATGCAGGAGAGGTAAGAAAAAAAAAAGTTGCAAAAGTATACGCGTATCTGTCATGTTTGGTGAGGGCTGCACCACATTTAACTTCAATATCGACATAATAAATACATATCGAGGGTGTTCATGAAGGAAGTTTTGTCGCAAATAATTAACCTGTGGGGGAAAAAAGGGAGAAAAGAAGGAAAGTTTGACTGGGGAATGAGTGAAAAGTGGATATTCTGTTGGTAGCTCCTATGCTTGCCTAGTTTTCTTTTTTCCTGTTTTATAGATTCTGGCCACCTTATACATGTGTGAAGGTGATTTTCAAATGTTACTGATCTTATTTTACGTACATTACTTACAGCCTCGAGTAAACAAGAACCAATGGAGGCATAAATGAAGCACAAAAGGTGAATATAAAAATAGAAAACTGTACCAAGGTCGTAAGGGTTGAAGAAGAAATATCCAGCTGAAACCCTAATCCTTTAATTTGCATATAATACTATACTACCTGATCCTACGCTGATTTTCTGCTCATGTTTAATTACAGTGCCAGTGACTCTTTATGTAGATGACTTTTACTGTGGCTATCAAACTCACAAAACATTCACTGAAGCAATAAGAAATCAGTTATGCTAATAGTTCCAACGTATTATCACAGACTTTATAATTACACTGTTTTGGACTGTCATTTGAGGCGTGTATAACTGAAGGCAGGTGAGTGTAATTAGGGGAGGTGTGGAATTGAGGGTGAGGTGTGGTGGGCCTTGGGAACTGATTTACCTGTCCACTACCAGCCAGGGAACACACACACACACACACACACACACACACACACACACACACACACACACACACACACACACACACACACACACACACATTCAAACACAGACTCTCTCTCTCTCATATTCCCAGTATCTTTTAGGGTCTCTATATAGCTGCCTATCTTGTGTGTCAGTCTGTCTACGTTTCTACAGAGTCTCTGGTTATCCCCATCTCTCTCAGGATATTTGTATTTATCTGTTCGCCTATGTCTGTCTGTGTTCTTAAGCACGTCTATGTCTTTTTAGCTGTTTGTTTGTGGGCGTCGGCTTATTTGGCTCTCTGTATGTCTGTGTGACTGTCTATTTATCTCTGTGCCTGTCTGTTTTCCTCTGTTCCTCTCTTGCTTACTGGCTATTTACCTCTCTGAGCCTTTCACACCGCACGGTACAACCTTCAACACTGCCCCTCACACACATCGCCTCACTTTCATCTCATTAAGACCGCCTAAACAAATTCACAGACTTCCCTAAACTTGCTCTCAAAATATGATGAAAGAGCTAGATACATAAAACTATAGAACAGCGCTATATGAAGTGCTATAATCTTTGTATCAGTGTTAGGGCTTGACAAAACTCTCCTAAATATTGCTACCATTTAGCAAAAATCTACGCAACGTTGTTAAACTCCAACCAGAAAAAAAAATCCAAATTATTACTGATAATTGGCAAAACTTTCCAGAACCGGCTAAATAAAGTGCATAACCTCCACAATATACAATAGTTTAAATCTGACTAGCATCATCTGAATATTGCTAAAACTTGGCCAAAACTCAACAGACCATCGCAAAACTTGGGAAAGTCTCAAGAACATCACAGAACTTGTCAAATTCTTTAAGTTAATGTTTACATTTGACAAAA
This sequence comes from Coenobita brevimanus, assembly GCF_032717465.1. NCBI lineage: Eukaryota > Metazoa > Arthropoda > Malacostraca > Decapoda > Coenobitidae > Coenobita > Coenobita brevimanus. The sequence continues at coordinate 25,006,784 of NC_137047.1, read as the reverse complement.
ATATCCAGTACTTCGCCTAACCTGGCAAAAATCACCACTTTGCCACTAATACACTATGTTAGGATTACCTCAGTCATGCCCGGTACGATGGCGTTAGTGTGTGTGTGTGTGTGTGTGTGTGTTTTATGACATGTCGGTGGGCCTTGTGAAATATCAGTAAAGTCTGTTATAGCGATATTTAAATAACCAGACTGTCCGCTGCTTCAGTCTGGGATCGAACCTGGGACTTTGTGGTTAGCAGACGACTTCACTAACCATTCGTCCACCACCACCTCCCCTTGCTTCCCCATTTCCTTTAATCGATCGTCATACCACACTTTCGGAACCACATCACACCCCCACCTCACTGGCTCTCACACTCAGCATCTCGCATCGTTTTCCTCTTTGTTCCTCGTCACCCTTTCTCCTCGTCTACATTCCCTGTCACTTATCATTTACATTTTCACTCCTTCCTCTCTGTTTCTTTTTTTTCTTTTTCTTTTTTTTTTTTTTTTTGGTCAATGAAGAGGAGGAGAAATGTTCGGAAATGATACAGAAATTCGGAAACAGCTGATCAAAGAGAAATTATTAAATATCCTGATAAAAATGAAGTACGGGTTTGTTAAAAAGAAATAAACTTTGCGCATCATAGTGTAGAGTGAAAGAGGATCTAGTCAGAGAATATGATATTTTCATGGAACATGGTTACATGACGACTGATAAACGCCTCACACCTGATCAATCAGTACTTGCTTATGTTCAGAAAATTTTTCATTCTTTATTTTTCTCAGGTTATAACAGACAGGTACAGCACACAAATTATTCATTATCTAGGTGTTGTGTCAAAAATATTCCCATCCAAATTACGAGAGATTAGAACAGTTTTCAACAAACCTTTGCAATGAATTTTCCATGAGAGTTTTTCTGTATTGCTGGTTGATCCTTCCCACATATTCTTGTCAATTTAGGACGGTGGAATAAGTATAGGTGGCGAAGAGGAGGAGCCTCTTACAGCCACACAAATACTTTTCTACCTTAGTTTTTTTTTTTTTCCCCAACTTATCCCCTTGTCTTGTTCCTTGTTACTACACTCTTTTTGAATCTCCTCCTTACTGTCTCCATCACTCTCTCCTCCCTACCTCTGGCATTTCCCCTGTTTCTCCAGATCTCCTCTTCCCACTTCCTCCTCTCACTCTCCCTTTCTCCCCTACTCTCCTTTTCTCATTCCACTCGGTTGTCACTCCCGATTAGAGGGATCAGACTGTAAATAAAGAGGCGTCTAACGAGGCGTCGCTAATGTCTCCAGAAACATAATTGAAGGGTTTCACAGCCAGCGTCCCCCCCCCCATTCCTTCCCCACCCCCACTCTCTTCTCTTCCTCATTCTCTCCTCGTAGGCCTGGGGGAAGGAGGACGGCAAGAGGGACAGCATGTCAGGACTAAGGTCTATACAGAGTTTGTATAGACCTTGGTCACGACTGTGGGAGTGAACATGAATGAAAATGAGGAAAGTGTGGGAGCAAAGACACAGGGGCCAGAGAGACTACACACACACACACACACACACACACACACACACACACACACACACACACACACACACACACACACACACACACACACGACAAAGATGAAAAAAAAAATGACAAGGAGTGCAAAGTTGAACGAACCAAGCATGTACTCTGGAGTAGGCACCATAATCAGTCCGCGACTGGACTAGCCCATTACAGGACCAGACCTCTCCATTACGGAGATGTAACCCATGCCTCATCGCACTGACTTAAGACAAGATGACAAGGAGGCCAGTACTTATAGGAGAGACTCAAGATCTCCGATTCAGTTAATCCCGCCAGACTACAATGACGGCGCTTATTGGGGTACTGAAGTGCAAGCGTGTAGATAGGAGGAGGGTAACAGGACAAAACAGAGAAAACAAAAATATGTGAAGAAGGATAAGAAACAAGGAGCTACATAAAATGGAAAGAAACGTAAACTGGGTAATGGACATACCTTGAAATATTTCTAATGTCTTCCAATTTCCATATTTTATTCCCTTTCTGATGTTTTTATTTTAACCGCCCGCGATTCACTGCGGGAGAGGTGTATGTGATCGTCGGCATTTATTTATTTGTGAGACTGTGCATCGATTATCTCTTGAATCAACGAACGGGTCATCTTCAAACTTTGCATAGGTATTGGGTATGTGGAGCTGAGGAAGTGGTTCAATTTTGGTGAAAATCCACCAAGGATTCTATTGGCACCATTACATTTGACCTTGGGTGACCATGAAAGATCTCAGTCAAAGTCACACATATTTTTGTTACTCTGTGCATCGATTAACTCTTGAACCAATGAATGGATCATTTTCAAACTTTGCACAGGTGTTGGATATGTGGAACTCAGGAAAAGGTTCGATTTTTGTGAAAATCCACTAGAGGTTAGGGAGTCTGTCTCGATTATCTCTTGAACCAATGAACGGATCACTTCAAACTTTGCACAGGTGTCGGGCATGTGGAACTGAGGAAATGATTCGATTTTGGTGAAAATCCACCTCAGGTATGGGTAGGAGTGGGAGGCCCCGAATTTGGGTCGCGGGAGGGGTGTTGCGACCTCGGGTCACTTTGCTCTAGTTACTGCTGTTATTGCATCCAAAGGCTTCTCTGGACGAGAACCCAGTGGACTACAGGAAGACAGCCAGTCCAGTCGGCCGCTCCCAGAGGTCTTTTGCTGAGGTTTTAATGTTGTTTATGATGTGATAGTGAGGTGCATGAAGTGAATACTCGTAAGTGTATGGTGGTGTGAGTGATGGCATTACAGTGTGGGTTTAATTGTATTTTGTGTTGGTATTGTAGCAAGGAAGGGTGATAACCGCATCACAGTCTGGCCAGATGTAATGGTGGCTCTCTGGGTTCTGTAGTTTCTGAGAGGTGGATGTACGGTGGTGGATGATGAAGGATGATATCTGGCTGATGACTCTGAACGGCTGTGGTGGCTATATGCTTATGTATGAATTTCTAAGTGTAATGTTTGGTGGAGGAGTAGGAGGAGTATTGTCGAGATACACTGTATATTCTTGACCCATTGCTCTTAAGCTGCATGGGGACACCAGGATGGACCAAGCGTGAAATGGATTGGAAAGAAGAGTAGGCAAGCAGCAATAGTAATAATAATAATAATAATAATAATAATAATTCATAGCAGAAGTAGTAGTAGTGGTAATAGTAGCAGCAAAGTAGCAGTAGTAGTGGTAGTAGTAGCAGTAGTAGTAACAGCGGTAGTAGTTGCAACAGCAGTAGTAATAGTTGTAGTAAAGTCACTTACAAAAAAAAAAATGGTGCCCTTCCTCCCAGAAACCTTTTAGTTTTACTTTCGCCATATACTGTAACCAACTCAAAATTGAAAAAAGGGGGGAGGGAACCCAAAACCAGTACTCAATACATATCAATAATTACAGTATGACTTGTCCTTTACTACTGAGAGAGAGAGAGAGAGAGAGAGAGAGAGAGAACACACACACACACACACACACACACACACACACACGGACTCTCTTATCAGTGGATCAAACGCTCGAGCCTCCAATTTACCTCAGGGCTCCTCAACACCCAATTAACTCTTACAGGATTAAAGAGGCATCCACTGAGGACATGCGGGTAGATGACGGCCATGTTTGTTTTGCTGGGTCCCTTCTTTCACCTGTCAGGAGGAAGGTAAGACCCTCGTGGAATTTTTGAATGAGTTTAGGAAAGAAAGAGTTCGGCCATAAAACTGATTTTCATTTTTTTTTCAAACTCCAAGAAAAAGGAACATAAATATTGGATAAACTGGGTTGGAAGGAAGGGAACATTATTTTTTTCTATGTTTTCCCGACCATCAAATTTATTCACTTGTCATTACTAACAGGCAATCTTTATCGAGTGACAGACTATCTTTTGCGTTATGTTAATTAGCAGTACATTATCAGAAAATTATCCCTTACAGTTCTACAGCAAACTTGTAAGATGTATTACATTATAGCACTTACATCAGTACTGAAACTATGAAAGCTTCATCTGGTATGTTAAGCGTCTACTTAAATATATATATATATATATATATATATATATATATATATATATATATATAGTGTGTGTGTGTGTGTGTGTGTGTGTGTGTGTGTGTGTGTGTGTGTGTGTGTGTGTGTGTGTGGAGTTGTATTAGAGGGATACTGCAGAATAATGCTGATTTCGTGTGTGCTGTATGTGGGAGAGAGCATATGGAGATTGTCAGGCGTGAAAGGACTGATCTTCCTGGAGGGTCTTGTGTGTGTAGAGGAGTGCTGTTATTTGGCAGACATATTATGTGGTGGAGGTGGATCTGTGGTTAGGGTATGGAGTGACTGGAGGAAGTGCAGGGAGTTGTTGCCTCTATCCTAACACCCTCTCCCTCCGTGCTAAGGCATCTTTGTATAGAGCATGTGTTAGGAGTGTAATCAGTTAAGGAAGTGGATATTCGTAGGCTCAAGCGCACGGAAATGACAACAATTAAATGGATGTGTTGTGCGTCCTTGAATGCGAGACCTGGGGGACTAGGACTGCGATTGAAGAGCTGAGAGGCAGGATAGGACTGGAATGTATTGGTGTTGTGATGAGGAGGGGTAGACTGAGATGGTTTGGGAATTTTATGAGGATGGAGGATGACAGTTGGGTGCGGAAGGTGAGAAGTGTGAACGTCGGGGTAGGGCGGCGTAGCCCGAAAAGACCTGGGACAAGGTCATAGAGTGTGGCCCCAGGGATATGGAACTGAGTAGGGAGGATGCCAGAGACTGAGCGTGTGGAATCCCGCAAGCATGTCGGAGCCTTCATAAACGGTACTACAGTATGTATATATATATATATATATATATATATATATATATATATATATATATATAATAAAAATAATAATAATAATAATTTGGTTTTACTCCAGGTATCCCCGAAGGGCTAAGGCGTTGCCTCTGTGTAGAGGACTTTTGGACTGCAGCGTGTAGCATTTTATGACCGGATGCCCTTCCTGATGTCTACCAATGACCCTTGGGTGGATTCGATCCTCCGACCCTTCGGTCAGAGCGGAGCGCTCTAACCCACTGAGCCACGCAGAGACAGAGAATCAGAAATCTTCCTGGGATAAGTTCATGAACCAAACAAAATGTGCAGCGTATTAATGTGGTGGTGACGCAGCAGCAACAGCCATGCCTCTCCGTACGAGTGTAATCACCCACAGGAAGGACCACCACAACATGCACACACAAAAAAACCTGGGTATGTCAGCATCTCCAGAAAAAAATAGCGTGGAATTGCTGACCCATATATAGATCCCTTCCATCAGCTTCCACAGACCGCGTAATTAATTCTATCCCCCGAGGGTGCACCAGATCTGCAGAGGGAGGAGCAGGGGGCGGGGACAGCGGGAGGACGAGGACGGGAAGATATTTATCCCTTCACCCCAGACATTCCAGCCGAGAGGACGGGCCGGAGGAGGCGAGAAGGGGAAGAGAGGAGAGGAAGAGAACTTGGGGGCTTTCAGATGATGGGAGGGGCAGGACGGGATGCGGTCAGTGGGAGAGGAGTGGGTGGGAGATTGGTGATGGTGATGGAGAGGTCAGGTGAATGGAGAATCTGGATCTGCGAGAGAAGATGACGATGTGAGGAAGAAAATTCAAGTTTCACGACCGTGGACTAAAATACTGATAAGCGAGGATGGTGGAAAAGGAATATTAAGAGGATTAAATGAGGCGGATAAGGATAGGTCTGGAGGGAGAGGAGGACACCAGCATTTGGGTCAGGGGAGGGGACGCAGGGAAAGAGCGAGGAGCTTAATCAGCGCCCCTGGGGAGAAAAGGTACCCCAGGGGAGAAGAAGACCAGAGCGAGAGGCGGAATGCTGTGAAAGGTCATTATCATCACCTGAGAGAGAGAGAGAGAGAGAGAGAGAGAAATGTGCTTTATAAATGTTACTCGACAGAAGTCCCAGTCTGCAGCACTAAAGCACCCTTCCCCCCCACGTCGTCCACCACTACTCTTCAGCAATGTATTCAGCTTATCCCTCGTGTGAAATCACAGGTCCCTCAAGCAGCCCCGTCAGCAAAATGTGAGGTGCGAAAGAAGTCCCTTATCAGTAGCCTCATTAGTTTATAGTAGATTCTCGTCATTAATGCTCTGTAGCGATGTCGACTATCAGAAACCAAGCTGTCCCTCGCCGACCCTTACATACTACGCTTGAGGCAATCTCTGTTTCATCACCAGTCACAGAATGACCTCGAACACCATTGTCCACAGCCCTGTACTCAGTCTCCTACAGGCACTGACCTCTTGCGTCAACCCTTGCGACCAGGACCTTGACATCCCGCACTAACCCTCCCCCCCCCCGGGTTCACACACACACACACACACACACGCACAGTCACAGTTAATATACGCACAACAAAACCCGTTAACTCTGGCCACGATGCTCGTAAGCCAAAAAGATGTTATTTCACAGGTAAAAAAAAAAAAAAAAAAAAAAAAAATGCAAAGGCGTGTGATTAGCAGCTGTGAGATAATGGCAGCTAAAGATGTAAATTTTTGGCATACCTTGTTAATTTGCTATTTTTCGGGTATTAGTGTCTGGTTTGTATGCCGGTACGTGTGTGTGTGTGTGTGTGTGTGTGTGTGTGTGTGTGTGTGTGTGTGTGTGTGTGTGTGTGTGTGTGTGTGTGTGTGTGCTGTTTATGATGTTGTGCTTTTATGTTTATGATGTGAGCGCCTGTCTGTGTGTCTTGTTTGCCGATCTGTGTGCAGTGTGTGGTATGAGTGCCTATCTGTGCAGTGTCTCTAGCTATGTGGAGTGTGTGTCAAGCAGTGTGTGGTGCGTGCGTAGCGGTGTGTGGTATGTAATTCTAACTGTTATGGTATGTGGTCTGTACGCTTACCCGTGTGTGATGTATGGTGTATGATACTAGTATGTGGTGTGTGGTCCTAACGGTCTGTGGTGAGTGGTCCTAACTGTGTAATCGAGTGTGGTCATATTGGTGAGTGGTCATAATAATGTGTGGTGTGAATTGTACGGTTCTTGGTGTGTTGTTTGAGGTCATAGGTGTGTAGTGCGTGGTCTTAGGTGTTTGTGGTATGTGGTCTATGGTGGTATTTGTGTGGTGTGTGGTACTTCCTGTGTGTGCTATCTGGTCTGTGGTAGTAGGCCCTATGTGTGTGTGGATTGTGGTGGCAGCTGTGTGTGGTGTGCGGTCTGTGGTGGTGGCTTTGTGTGTGGTGTGTGGTCTGTGGTGATGGTAGCTGTGTGTGGTGTGCGGCTGTGGTGTGCGGCTGTGGTGGTAGCTGTGTGTGGTCTGTGGTGGTTGCTGTGTGTGGTGTGCGGTCTGGGGTGGTAGCTGTGTGTGGTGTGTGGTCTGTGGTGATGGTAGCTGTGTGTGGTGTGCGGTCTGGGGTGGTAGCTGTGTGTGGTGTGTGGTCTGCGGTGACGGTAGCTGTGTGTGGTGTGCGGTCTGTGGTGGTAGCTGTGTGTGGTGTGTGGTCTGTGGTGATGGTAGCTGTGTGTGGTGTGCGGTCTGGGGTGGTAGCTGTGTGTGGTGTGTGGTCTGTGGTGATGGTAGCCGTGTGTGGTGTGCGACTGTGGTGGTAGCTGTGTGTAGTGTGTGGTCTGTGGTGGTAGCTGTGTGTGGTGTGTGGTCTGTGGTGATGGTAGCCGTGTGTGGTGTGCGACTGTGGTGGTAGCTGTGTGTAGTGTGTGGTCTGTGGTGGTAGCTGTGTGTGGTGTGGGGTCCCGTGGCATGTTTTTGCTGGTGTTCGTGCGGCAGAGCAGACTGCAGGCAGGCGGGAAGGCGGCAACACCCTTAGGCACTGGGACTACCCTGAAGGGAGCGTCGGCCCCCTAAACCTTTCGCTGCAATGTATGATTCACGATATCTTATTATACACGAGATCGTTTTCCTTATAAGTCAATGTGAGTTTAAATGTTTACAGTGATTTGGGTACGAAAAAAAAGAAGAAAAAAGAAAAGAAAAATACTGCATAAGCGTATGTGAAACGATACCTGCAGTAGGCTGATTGGCCCAGAGTAGCTCCAGTCTGATGGTACAATCACATAACAAGGCTACAACTGTAAGACAAGTCAAGGAAAGGATAAGGCCTTAACCATATCACCAAACCGCACACAAGTGGTAACAAAAACCCACCAACAATCTCAGTGCAGCATATAGCCGTCACCAAGACCGGCGCCTTAGAGCATCAGACCTCCAGGCCAATTATGATTTATCTTTGTTTCTTAATACAAAAGTCCGCTTCTGAATAGGGATGGCAAGGAAATGGTTTGTAAAAGGAATTGTGCACAAATGAGACAAATAATCTAGCGGTAGAGTTGTTGCTTGCTCGACAGAGAGTTTCAGGAACAGGGTAATTAGGTTCATGACCGTAAAGTCAGGACATGGAATTTTTCAGTATCAGGTTACAGTATGTGGTGTTTATATTTTTATTTTGTTCTTTCCAATATATTTTCTATGCCAGTTTCCCTATACTTTTATCTTGTACTTTCTCAATTCTGTGGTTTCAGCTGGAAGGTACGCTGTTTGTTAAACTCAAATTATTCTACTGGTGTATCCATACCCATAGACAGGAGATAATTCATATGCATCACCAGGTCTATTACAGATATCTTTTTTCATATATATATATTTATAAACTAATATACAATAGAACTAGCTAAATAAAGCAGTATCAATTAATATTCGAATTTTGACTCTGGATTCCTCTTCATTTAGTTTCCTTAGGAGAGGGCGAATTTTGCAAGTTCTCCGCCTTGGGTTCTTTATTTTTTGCATTAAATCTGCCACAGTTTTCCTTTCAAATTAGAAAATACTAGTCTGTAGGTTTACTGTTCACAACTTCCACCATCTGCATAATCTGAAATTTTCTTGCTTTCCTTTTCCTACACATATTCTCCTCTAAACAGTACACCACAAGTGTCCTTAACATTTCCGTCTTCTTAACAAGTTCTCAAATCTTCAGACCACCAAGCAGAAGTCTTATACAAACTCTCTACTTAGTTCTGCTGGCTGCAGATATATTCAGTCAAGTTTACTAATACCAGTGCATGTTTTCTACCCCATTCTATATCATCATCATCATCACCATCATCATCATCATCATTATCATCATCTTCATCCAGACCTTCTTTCCCACCCCAGGGTGAGGTGAGGTAGGGTCTAGAGAGCTAGAAAAAGTTCTAAAAGTTTTATTTATTCTTCCCTTTGTCTCTACTCTCTTCTCCATGCACACCGTAAATGACTTTACAACCACACCCTTTTCATCTAGGTCCTGTCATTCACCTTCCCTTAACCCTTCACAACAGCACCCCAATATAAAGCCCTTGTCATCTTTCCCTGCCCGCACCCCCTGTCATCTCTCCTTGCCTGCCCTCCTCACAATGCGCCTCCTTTCTTGTCCCTACTCTCCTGCCTTTCCCTCACAGCTAATCCTTCCACTAATCTCCCCCCAAACAGATCCCAACCAGAGACAAATTTTAATCCCCCTGGATGACATTTCCGTGACACTAATCCTTAAGTGGCGTCCCTAGTGAGGCTGGGCGTGGCAGGGGTGAGGTGGAGGGAGAGAGGAAGTGATGGAATGAGGCTAAGCACGGCAGAATGAAAGCGGGTAGTGAGGCAGAATGATGGCAGGTAGTGAGGCAGAATGAAGGCAGGTGGTAAGGCAGAATGAAGGCAAGTTGTGAAGCAGAGTGAGGACAGGTAGTAAGGCAAAAGGAAGGCAGGTGGTGAGGCAGAATGAAGGCAGATGGTAAGGCAGAATGAAGGCACGTGGTGAGACAGAATGAAGGCAGGTGGTAAGGCAAAATAAAGGCAGAATTAATGCAGGTGTACAGAATGGCATGAGGAGGCAGGTGCTGTGGTAAGAAGAGTGGAAAAAAAAAAAAAAAAGGCCATAAGCGGATGTAACAGCAATTAAAAAAAAAAAAAAAAAAAAAAAAAAACAGAAGTGAGGAAAGAAATACAGGTTCACGCAGAGAGAGAGAGAAAAGAACGAGGAGGAATAAGGCAAACTGAAACAGGAACAACGTGGGATAGAAGAGAGGGAGAAGGAGATGGACACGATAAATGAGGGAAAGGTGAGGGAGGGTAAAGACAAAATGATACGAGAGATACTGAATGATCCACAATAAAATATGAGAGGAAAGAGTACCGAGAAGTGTAGAACGATGCACAGTAAAAAGAAAAGCGGAGAGAGACGATAGAAAGGGAAAGAATGTAGAAAGACGCTCAATGAAAAGGGACTCTAAGCTAACCTGTCTATATAATGAACTTAACCGTACTGTCTTTTAGGCGACCCTCCCACCCACTATTCTTTGCTACTTTCCTGACTTTACCACTTTCCCAACTTCACCTCCTTCCCAACCTCACTTCCAGCTTCACCACCTATTAATTTTACTACCTTTTTAATCTTACCACCTCCTAACCTTACCAACATTTACACCCAGCCAGTCCCCCATTACCTTATGATAAATGTAGGAACCTGAATCTGAGCTAATGAAGTCCAGAAAAATTAGTACTAAGTGATGATATTGATAATGACGATCGTGGTGTTAAGGTCTGTAAAAAAAAAATTAAAGAAAAAGTAAAAATTTATGTGATGTGCGATTTCATGCCACTCAATACAAGGGTTTTCATTTGTTGTTTGCCACCAATGATCACATACCAAAGTGAGAAATCTGTATGACGAAGGGGAAGGGAAGGCTGCAAATTTTGACGATTACGTGTGAAGTATCTTTTTTATACGTTCTGCAGTGAGCAAAGACTTAGCAGCCCATTCCCTGAGGCCAAGCAGTCCTTTAACGTTTCATACACCTCCACAGTCACCACTTCGACGCTAACACCCACTCTCCATACTGAATTCATGCCAAGGCCGTCTCAGAGAACTGGTATTAATGGGGGTATTTTTTGGACATGTCGGTGGGTCTTATGGTTGATCAGTAATGTTTGTTTTAACGAATTTCTAATCCTTAAACTGTTCCCTGTCCCAGGCGGGAATGAAATTCGCGTCCATTGGTACAGCAGGCCGCCTCTTCACCGACTCTGCTTCTCTGCAATATACAGTATACTTGATGTTTGTACTGTGTAATATGGGAAACAATCTGACCATATACGATTATGATGGCTCTCGACGATGAGTTTAAGCATCCTATTGTTTGAAATATTTGTACAAGTCTAAACTCTTCAAGATTAAAAGAACAAAGAACTAGGGTACTAAATCCTGGGTATAGGTTTGCAGCCCATGTATGTTTGTATATATTATTTCATTACATCTTTAGTGTGTTGAAGTTGAGGGTTAGTCGTGGTGTAGATGAGATGTATGAGGAGGAAGAGTTGAAGGGTGGCCATGATATCAGCACTATAGTCTTAATACTCTAACTTGACCGATATCTCCCCAGCTTGAATGATCAGTCGTAAAATAGATAACATTACAATATAATGCTAGTCACGATGATGTGCTATGGGAAGGGCACAGAGCCACTGTAATGTGTTATTCTGTCCCTGAGCTACGTGAAATAAACTTTAAAATAACAACAAAAAGACGGATATTGGGGCTAAGTAAAGGTGAAGGGATTATAGGTTTGCAATCCCAAAATGAAATTTCTTCCTTCCAGGGGGCATTAATCCCTACTCTGTGGTTGATGCGCTTTATTCAGTCTAACACCAGAAATTTTTGTACAGTTGAAAGAAATCCTATAAATGAAAAACTTAAATAACACCCCCAAGCAACCTTTCCTTTGGTATACTGTAGGTACATTTCGGTATTATATTCAGGCTAACACAAAACGAATTTTTTGTCAAAGGAACTCTTACCAATTAAAAGGCTAAATTACTTACACACACACACACACACACACACACACACACACACACACACACACACACACACACACACACACACACACAAGAAGCGTACAGTATTCCATATTCTAATTCATGGCGGCTATCAAAATACAGAAGGAAGGGAAATGAGCTTCGCCTACCCTTCTCCCTTCCATTGGTTTCAGCAGCTCCACACATCGCCACTTCCTTTATCTCACTATGACGTCTAGGCTGGGATACAAGGCCACACCATCATTAAGGTTGCCACAATGTAGGTACTCTTTTTGCTGACCAATCCACAAGAGGTGAACAGACACCTGAATAGAGTGGTTCCAGTTGCCCGCACATGGATTCGAGGTTTGGCTCAGTCGGATCGGTAGCTCCAAGGCCTGCAATGTCAATCACTCGTACTGAGGGACTTAATGGGAAAAAATCTAATCACCATCGGTACGATAAGTGTGATAAATAAATCCATCAAGCGTTTTCCTGGCTAGAGTAAGATACAATTTCTTAATCCTCAGGCATATCCTTAATCAAGCTAACTTTTAACATTTTTACAGTTCCATGTCTCTCATATCTGGACAGAATCGTCTGACTCTAACCGAACTACAGTTTAGTTGATGAACGCCACCAGAACGGCTGGGCAAATCTAATCAGCCATGGAAGTAATATAGTGGGCATAGAATAAACACACGCAAAACTATACTAAGAGGAAAATACGGTAATATCATGAAGGACACTCAGGCATTTGACCCCTTGAATCAGATGTTCTGGCTCCTTCTGGGCAATATGATTCAGCTTAGGAAAAGCGTCTCTTATCCAAGAAGTTAATGAAGTTTATATCTAATCCCCGCAGTTCGAAATGCCTCTCCAGCATTATAATAGCCTTGGGATAGCCAGAATGAAATAAAAAGGACGGCATCGCAGTGAAGGCGTTCATGATGCCATAGGAAGTGCAAGGGTTAGATAAGCCAATGTCGGCAGCAAGTAACGCTAAAACACAAACACCACTCGCCCACACAGTCTTACTTCAAATGCCTTCGTACTGGTCGTCGCATATCATGTCCAAAGTACAATATCCAAAATCGTTGAAACAGAGATAATCAGCAAGTCTTTCCCACACAGCAACAGCGTCTACATAGCAATTATAGTCAGGTTGTAAAATTCGGTCAGTGGTACTATCTATAAAAGATTCTAACCAGTCTTTACGGTATGCAAGTCTCGGCAACACTTAACTATATCACCAATTGCTTTTTCTTCGTATTTTACCTCTTCAGCCTTTACTTTAATTTGATCGTGAACTGCTTGGTAACTGTCCGGGTGAGGGAAAAAAAAAAAAAAAATATATATATATATATATATATATATATATATATATATATATATATATATATATATATATATATATATATATATATATATATATATATATATATAAACAATTTACACACGACTTAAGCTTAGGAGGTTTTAGAAATAAGACCAAAGCCTGATTTTATTTACTTATTTACTGATTTTAATATTTTGTAATGACGCTACAACCTCTAGCATTCAACCTACTATAGCAGGGTAGGAGGCACGTACAGAGCAGGCAGGCAATGATAGCTTCAGTCAGGGTATTTATCTAGGCACGGACGGAATGTAGGTAGGTAGGTAGGTAGGTGGGTGGGTAGGTAGGTAGGTAGGTAGGTATGCAGGCAGGCAGGCAGGTAGGTAATAGGTAGGTTGGTAGGTACGTCGGCAAGTAGGTAGGTACAGAAGATAGGTAGATACTAGGCAGATAGATAGGCATTAGGTATGTAATCAAAATCAGCAGCTAAATAAGCAAATACAGTATACGTAGGCTTCAAATAGTAGGTATTTGTGGGGAAGACAAAAAAGCAGACAGGTAGGCAGGTAGAATACACAGGTCGGTATACAAAAACAAGATGGGTAGGCAGACAAAGAGTGGGTAGGTAGGCTGATAAAGAGCAGGTAAGCAGAAGGTGTGTAAAAAAGGCAAAGAGTAGGCAGGAAAGTAGGTAAAAAGGCAGTAAGCAGACAGACACTTCATCAGACTACATTCCACGCAGGCAGTTGAGGAAGCAGGAAGGTAGGCAGTAACTCTGGGTATTGGCAGGAAAAATATTGGTTAAAAATAGGGGCACAAAAAACAACAAAAAATTGGAGTAAAAAAAAAGGTAGCCACAACATGCACAGTAGCAACACGAAAATTGCCAGGGCTGATGTGAAGGCGCAAGAAATCAGGTACGGTGGCGATTAGGACATGGTGGTGGCGGCGGAGGTGGGGATTTGGGGGAGGGAAGTGGGAGGGAGGGAGGGATCTAGTAGGGATGGAGAGAGGGAAGAATTTGGGATGGAGGGGGACGGAGAGGGCAGGGATGGATAAAAGAGGAGGGGAGAGGAAATGAAGATGAAAGGAAGGAGTGCGAGTAGAAGGAAGGGGAAGGATTTGAATTGGTATAAATGAAATGGGCGAAATCAGGGGTGAAAGGGAGGGGATGGAAAAGGACAGAAGGGAGATGAAACAGCGATGGAGGGAAGGGGAGGGAGTAGGGAGGGATAGAGACGGATAAGGAGGGAGATGACACAAAAGGGAAAGGATTGGGATGAGTAAAAACTGAAGAAAAGGGAAGGAAGAGGAGGGTGAAGATATAGGAGAGAAAGGGATGAAATGCATAAAAGTGGAAGAAAAGGGAAGGCGTAGTGGTGAATGGGAAAGAAGGGGAGGGGAAGGAGGAATGGAAAGGAAGATAGATGGATACAAGGAAGAAGGATAGAACATGAGGAAGGTGGGATGAAGCTAAAGATGGGGCACCGGATGAAGGGCTATAAAAAAAAAGAAACTAAATCGTGAAACCCAAGAGACGAGAGGTGCGGAAGAGGTGAAGAGGGACAGACAGATATGAGGAGATGGGGCATGGGGAAAGAAGGGAGAAAGAGACAGAAATTGACGGATAAAAGTCACTCTAACTTCAGCTACATGCACGTCAAAGCTACCGTGGAATAAAGAGGGGTGTAAAACAGAAAGGAGAGAAAGCTTCTAAAACACAAGATGCAAGAGTCGACTGATGATACAGAATGAACATGGAAGAAGAAGGAGAGAAAAATGTAGATTATGAATACAGGTGACATGTAATGGAAAAACAGAAAAAGACTGGAAAGGCCAATGAGAAAAGACGGCAGAAGACGAAGAATGGCCGTGTTAGGGGAAAGGAAGAGGAACAGATGAGAATGGAAGGAAAACAAGAGGAGGATTAGAAATAGAACGGACTGAGAGAGGGAAAGAGGGGTAGACAAGTTTGCGGAGAGGGGGCAGAGGCATGAAGAGAGAGGACAAATGGTTATAAGAACAAAGGAAAAGACGATAATTTCAGCTGGCCAGTTGCCACATTCTTGTCCTTACAATTATCTGTTCACGAAAGAGAAACTGATTCAGTTGAAACTTGTAGTGGTGACAAAGTACGAAAGAAAAAAAAAATAGAAGAAACTTCTGGGAATATATTAGAAGACTTCTAGAGAGATGGACCTGCTACCTTAGAACTTCATAAAGACAGGAAAATAATAATCAAAGTCTGTTCGGCAAAGAGACGTAGTTTCGTACAAGTTATTCAGTGAGTCTTGACAACATTTTAAGATGTCTAAAAAAAAATGGCAAACAAGTTAACATGAATGGGAAATCATTCAACAATCTTAGATTTGTTAATGACAATACTGTTAAAGAAATCCTGGAATTAGGAGCTTCAACAGATCACTACTGAAATTAATCGCTAGAGTAAGATGGATAAGAAGAGCTGGAAATATATAATCTAATAGCTTTGTTCAGCCTCGTTTGTGAACTGTAGGAGATTGAATGGAAGACTTTATTGAGGAGTAAATACGGTATCTATACGAGGGACATATGATTCATATTCAGCTCATGGCAACGAAATCGTGTGGGGGAAACGGAAATGGATGGATGCTTTTTGGTAATAGAATAACACTATGATTATGTATATAGCCTCTGCTCTTAAATGAGGATAAAATTAAGGATAAGAAATGATTTGCATGGATACGGCAAAAAATGAAGATGTTTAACGCAAAAATTAACATGGACTGGTCCCTCTTTCCGCCGGATAATAGTAGGATATTTAGAAAACAGAATGACAACCCTGAGATGGTGTAAGAGAAAGAGGTAGGTTAACAAGATGAGCGAAGTATTATTATCATCATCATCATTATCATCGTCATCATCACCACCCCGTTGATGGTAGAAGAACTGAAGCAACGAAACAAAAGAAGGAGAAAGCATCATCATCATCATCATCATCATCATCATCATCATCCCAGAAACTGAAACAAGGAAACATAAAAGGAGTGCCCAGTGAAATCGGCTATTCGTCTGTTTACATATCACTGAAGCCTTGGAAATCCTCGGTTCCATCCTACAGGCGTAATCGATTATACTGTTCCTTCAAATGATTAAACCGCCCTCGAAGTGTTTGTTGTGGAACCTCTCAGTCGACTACCAGGTTAAAAATAGACAAAGAAACAGATAGATAGATAGATATACATACATCCATAAACTGATGGATAGATAGATACCTTCATACATACATACATACATACAGAGAGAGAGAGAGAGAGAATGTAATGGAGGGTGACGGCCAGAGACGCAATGGGGAGAAGGGACAGATTAAAGAGACGTAATATGGGGGTGGGTGGGGAAGAAGTGAGTCGTAACAGAAGGAAGGAACAGAGAGAAACGTAATACGAGGGAAAGAGGAGAAAGAGACGTAATAGGGGAGGGGTGGAGAGAAACGTACTGAGGCGGGGAGGGACTGGGAAACGCAGTTAGGTGGGGAGGGAGAGAGAGAAGAGTAAAAAGGAGTGGGACAGATACAAACACACTGAGATGAGGTGGCACAGAAAGAAGCGTAATAAAGCTGGGAGAGACAAAAAGAAACGCAGTAAGGTGAGGAGGGAAACAGAGTAACAACGTAAGGAGGGATGGAAAGAAGCGTAATAAGGTGGGGAGGGACAGAATGAGACGCACCGGAGGGGGAAGGGGAAGAGGGAGAGGGAGAGAGACGTAATAATGTGTGAGGGTGAGAGAGACATCATGGTGGGACAGACCAAGACAGACCAGCTACATCTTCATCTCCGTCCCTCCACGTGCTGCTCCACACACTCCATCACTCACATGGTAAAAAAAGAGTCATTACCTACCCTCCATCCCCACCACCACACTCAGCCCACACGTCACATTACCCGCTTCCTTTTCTTTGTCCCTTATCTTATGCATTACACATAATAGCAATGGAAATCGAGTATGAATATACGGAAACAGCATCCAATTATTCAGCCCTCATTTACTTCTCGATGCATTCTCTGAGTTGAAATAAAGAAAAAAAAAAAAACACTTTCTCTCAGTCTGTTTCATCCTTTTTTCCAAGAAACACTTCCTTCCAGTAACGACACAGAATTTCATATTTCAGCTCAGATAAACTCTTTTTATTTTAGTGTGAAATAAAAAAGTTTATCTGGGTGTAGAGTATGAAAGGACATATCAGTGCAAAACTTTGCCATGCCTCTTTGCAAAAACACATCTCAGTGACAAGAGAAAAATTATCATATGCTATTAGGTTTAGCAGGAAGGACAAAGGAAAGTGAATATCTGGCTCAATTCCCCCCAAAGCAAATACTAACTATGCCAAGGGACTAAGCATGGGCCGTGTGTGTGTGTGTGTGTGTGTGTGTGTGTGTGTGTGTGTGTGTGTGTGTGTGTGAGAGAGAGAGACACACACACACACACACACACACACACACGTAGACTACCAAACTAAGGATGGCTTCATTAACACACTTAAATTTGCTTAGCAGAAAGATCAAGAGCTATGGGAAGATTTGTGTGTGTGTGTGTGTGTGTGTGTGTGTGTGTGTGTGTGTGTGTGTGTGTGTGTGTGTGTGTGTGTGTGTTCGACTCTGGGCATAGGCTTCACAGCCTGCTATCAAGGCCCAGCAGTCCTCCTACATACCATACACCTCTACATGTCACCACTTCGGCGCTAACACCCACCGTCCATATTGAATACATGCTAGGGCTGTCTCATACAGGACTGGTGTATTGGTATTAGCGGGGGTATTTTTACGACATGTCGGCGGGTCTTCTGGTTGATCAGTAAAGCCTGATTTAATGAAATTCAAATCCTTAAACTGTTCCCTGCCCCAGCCGGGATTCGAACCTGGGTCCGTTAGGACTGCAGGCCACCTCTCTACCTCAGAAAATAAGTAAGCAAATAAAGAAATGAATAAACAAATATAACCTACCATGATATTCCTCTCGTAACGAAGATTTGTTTTATCGTAGAGGAAGCAAGAGGAAAGGAAAAACTCTGCACTCCCTTTATCCTTCATGCAAAATCAAATTATAGTTAAGACAGCACGTTCATCGTAAACTTGTTTCCTTAGTTCACTTGAGCTGGCCGAAGATTTCTGTCACTTTGTAGCGAATTGTAGCGTTCAGTGGGAGAATAAGGCAGTACTAAGGCTCTACATCCCTTCTATAGCGCTTCTTCGTGACTAGCACCATATTCGAGTGATAATCTCTTGCAATACTTCAGCAATGAAGAGGGAGGGAAGGGTAAAAATTAGGTCAGGTAAAAGTGAAGAGAATGTAGTAAGCCAAGCCTCAGACCCGCCGCCAGCCGTCAGAATGTTCATCACAGCACCTCTCGCGGTCGCCACCCGAGTCTCATTTCCCCGCTGATCACCTGCATTACACGGGCTAATGCAGAGTCAGGCCCAGATTAAGGTAATACGCAGGAGGAGACTGGGGTGCGACGGGAAAAAAATGTACATAGGAACAGACGTAGGTCACATATGCACACACACACTTACGCACCCACGCACGCTCTCTCTCTCTCTCAAACACACACAAATCATGCATGTATGCATCGATCGATCCATTCATTCACAGATACAAACATAAACACAAATACGCATGTACACAGGGACAATCAAAAGCGTATACGATTCCGTAAACACAAGACACACACACACACAGGACAACCAGGGGCATTTAAGATAAAAAAGAACGCAAACACGCACACGCACACACACACATACACACAAATACACACATGACAACCAGAGGCGTATATGAAAAAAAAAAAAGAACCTGTTCTCTCTCTCTCTGACACACACACACACACACACACACACACACACACACACACACACACACACAGCTGAACACCCGAAGCATTACGACAGCCAGGCAAGGAATATCAGGAATGCATAGAGGAGTCAGGTCTGGGCTGGGAGAGGTGACCTGTGTTTATTTTTTTTACATCTGCAGCGCCTCCTTCAAGTAATAATGGCCTCCAGCTGCCTCCTGAATGATGAGAGAGGAGAGAGAGAATGGAATGAGAAGAGGGACGAGGAGAGAGTGGGACGGTGAGGGGATGGGTACTGAAGAAAGGGTGGAAGAAAGGTGAATGGAGAGAGGAAGAAGAGAGGGGAAGGGAAGGAGAAGAGGAAAGGAGAAGGACATGGAGAGAGAAGGAGAGGGAAAGAAAGGAAATGGAAAGAAGGCAGGGGAACAGGATAAAGGAAGGGAGAGGGTAATGAAGCTAATGAAGGAGAGAGGAAGGGAAGAAGAGAGAAGGGGAGTGGAAAATAAATGAAGAGATGCACAGAGGAATCAGCCCTTAGTCGGGGAAGTTTTATTTTTTCTTGTTTCTCCTTTTTCTTTTTTGTAACACCTGCAGCGCCTTCGTCAGGTAAGGTAATGACGGGTTCCAGCTTCCCACCTGATTGATGGTCCCGATGACGTCATGAAGGCAGAGGGAAGGGAGAGGGGAATGGAGAGGAGAGGGAAGAGAGTGGAATGGAGGGGGAAATGAGACGAGAAGAAGGAAGAGGAGAGGAGAGGTGTGAAACTCATGAAGAGAAGGAGAGGATAATGAAGAGAGAAGAGGAGGAAGGAAGCTAAAGGGAGCTAAAGAAGAGGGAAGGGGAGATGAGACAGGATGGGTAGGGGAGGGGAAACGAGAGAAGGGGATGGAAAGGGAGGGGGAGATGGGAAGTGCATGGGTAGAAGGAAAAGAGTAGAAAAAGGGGAGAAGGGAAGAGGAATGGAGAGAGGAAGAAGAGAAGACGAGAGAGGGGGAGTGGAAAATGTAAAAAGAGACAGTAAAGGAGAACTGCCAGAGGTATTGCAGAGATGAGGAGGAAGAACAGGGTGAGACGGGGAAGTGGGAAGGAGTTGAAAAAAGGAAAGAATTGGAATCAGAAAGAGGGCATGAGGAAAGGGAAAGCAAATAATGAAATAAGAGATTAAGGAGCTAAGTAGGATGGAGGAAAAAGTTGAGGCAGGATGGAGAAGAAAGGGAGAAAAGAGACGAGTGACGGCAAGAGGGGAAAAAGAGTAGAGGTGGGAGGCAGTAAGAATAGACAGAAAATGAAGAGGAGAGACAGAAGAAAATGTGTAAGAAGAGGGCTAAAGGTAACATGAGGTGGAAGAGAATAAAGGGAAGAAAAAAGCGAAAAAAATGGGCATGTAAGAAATGGGAAGCAAAGAGATGTGGACACCAGGCAAACTGGAAGGAAAAGGGAAAATATAGAGGAATGAATGTGAGCAAAAGGGAAGTAATAGACAGGAGTAATTTGGAAGAGAGAGGAGCAGGGAGACGAAAGGGAGGAATAAGGGGGAAGTGGGAGTGAGAAGTGTGAGGGAGGAGAAGGACAGTGAGAGATGGGAGAGTTATAGAAAGAAAAGGTTGCAAACAACTACAGGGGAAGCAGGATGTCTGAAGAATGGTAAATATATATTATTTTCTAGAAGCCTTCAGCAGAGGTCTCTAATGTACATGCAATCATCTGTTCCCGAAAGCGTGACTGTATCCACACCATCACCCTAGTGGACACAGCCTATTCCCCTGCGTCGTGGTTTTTCTAATAACATGTGGAAATGTGAAACCACAAATATATAAAGTGGGTGTGACGCATCAGGTTGGTAATACTTTCGAAAAGCCAATCCCCGCCTCCTTTATCATATAAGTTGCTCGAGATTTTGGCCATAAAACAGGTGTGGGTTCCACGTACTTTCCTCGTCTGAGTAATTGGAAGCAGCTCGAAGTAAGTTGTCCATTGATAGGCGCGGCTTCCAATGCACTTGAAATACAAGATAATAATGTAACGGAACTGGGGGTGACCGTTCATTGTGCAAATCTATCACCTGATACGTTAGCCGGTTAAATAATATAAATGTTACCTATCAAATATTCATTATCAATGCCGCGACGTAGGTCAGTATTCGGGCAACTCACCTTATACCGTTGTAGGAGATTCAGCCTGTCTGCGAGTGTATATTTGTCAATGTTTGTGTCTGTATCTTAACTCCTCCAGGACAATAACATGGATGTGAATGAAAGTTCCCAGGCTGGGTCTAATGATTGCTCCGAAGGTCCTCCAGTATATACAATATTCCAACCATTATTTTTAGGTGAATTAGCCTCCCTCACCAAAATAAGTCTCAGAAATAGTGAAAGGACGGCAGATATGGCTTTGATATTTCAGTACATGTTGTACAGTGAACAGTCATCCGTTATGTGACAATTGGGGAACGTGACCTCCCTCCTGAATGATTGTTGAAAGGGTCAGCCCCCCTCCCCCCCAAAAAAAAAATAATAATAATAAAAACCATTAGAAATAAGGGAAACCGAGCTAATGGATTTCATGGAAACTTCTCAAGTCAGTACGTTTGGTTCATTGATAATGTCTTTCTGTATATAAAGTTTTCCTTCACTATTTTTTGGGGGTCAGCCCCCATCACAACTTGTAGAGGATGCAAAATACGGGAAGGAGAACAGATATTGCTTTGATATCTTAGTACATGTTGTAGAATGGACTCCCATCCTCTAACTGCTATAGCTACTACTACTACTACTACTACTACCACTATTATGTATATCTTCCAAATCGGCATACATATCACAGAATTGGGTATGCAGTTTCCATGCTCTCTCTCTCTCTCTCTCTCTCTCTGAACGAACAGGAAGAACCTGCACAGCCTATTTATTATTAGTATTGGTTGTTAAAGTTTTATAATAAGTTTTGGTTTGACGTCTTCAACGGAAAGTTGTAATCAGAAATACGCCTATTCTGCCAGCTTTACTGATTTCTTTCCAGTTTAAAATAATTTAGTCACAGTGTTCCCTGGAATCCATTTTCCACGTGCAGCACACGAAATTAAAGAGCATGGGGGTGTCGTGTGTCATGGCAATTGTTGAGTAACCATGATATTTTTCACGGCTCTTGCCACGTTGCCGGTGTGTGGACATCGCCGCTGACTGAACAACCCTACAGCCCTATACCATCCACTCGACGAGTAACGACACCAGATATACCAGTTTGTGCCAGTGTGAGTTGGTAGGCGCTGGCTGAGCGGGAAGGAGCAGAAAAATGGAACAGAAAGAGGCCTGGCAGAGATGGAGAAGAGGATGTTATTGCTGATGTGGTGGTTTAGGCTTACTGGCGACTGACACGTGAGTTGCGAAGAAATATGAAGCAGGCGATACAACTCACAACGTTTAGGAGAAAAACAAAATAGCAGGGAGGACAGAGGGAGAAGGAAGATAAGAGAGGGGATGGAGAAAGGAAAAGGTTTCAGAGGAGATAAAAGGAGTTGGAGGAATAACGAAGAGAAGACAGCTACAGACAAATAAACACACACACACACACACACACACACACACACACACACACACACACACAGAAAGGATCGGAGGAAATACCCGCACGATGTAACAGAGACAATGAAGGCCGTGGGCAGTGATCCTGAGGCGGCCATTTTGTGTGTTAAAGGGAAGGAGTAGGGGAAGAAGACGCGGGAGGGGGCAGGGGGATTGGCATGTACGTTATTATATATTTTTCTGGAGCTGGAGAGAGGGAGGAGGAGAGAAAAACAGAGGGTGTAAGAGGGAAAGAGAGGAAGAGAACGAAGGAATGAGAGAGGAGGCAAAGAGAAAGGACAGGAAGAAGGTATGAAGTGCGAAAAGGTGAAGTAGTGTAGGAAGGAAGTGTGAGAGACATGAGAAGGAAGATGTTAGGAGGGACGAGAGATGAGTACGAGAAAAAGCAGGGTTTAAAACAGGGAGATATAGAATGAGGAGCAAAAACGAAAAATGGAGGAAAGTGGAGGGGGGAAGAGGCGAAGAGGAGATTCAGAAATAAGATGAGAAGGAAGATGGACGCTAACAAGGAAAGGGGGGGAAGAAAATGGAAAAGGAGGAAGATAACTGGGCGAAAAGAGAAACAGACTGTGGGAGAAAAGATATAATACACTCGAGAGGAAATGAGAAACAAGGGATGAAGAAGAGCATATACTGAGATAAACTGCGAGGGAAGGAGGAGTATTGAGAAGTGGGGGCATAAGGAGAAGGAGGAACACGGGAGGAAACATGGAGCAAAAAGGAGGATGGGGGAGGAGAGAAGGAGAAAGGAGAGGAAAAATAACGGCAGGGGGGCAAAGCTGACTTAATGGAAAGGAAAGAGGGAGAAAAGCAAAAGTTAAGTATATAGAAGAGTGGGGAATGATAGAAGGAGAAAGGAGGTAATGTGAAAGAAAAGGAGGTGTATAGAAAGAAAGAATGTGGAAGAGGAAGAAATTGGAAAGAGATCAGACATCATGAAAGAAGAAATATGGAAGAAGAGAAGACGGAGAATGAAATGGAGATCTGAAAGGAGGGTGAGAGGGACTGAAAGAATTCAGTGCTGGAAGGGAAGTAGGTAGATAAGAAGAGGGAGGAATAAAACAGGAGTATGGAGAGAAATACAACAGAAAGCAAGTAGCAACAGACACACTGCTCCCTAAGTGGCCGTTTGTTACTAAGTAGGTCATGACTGTGGTATCCATTTTATGAGTTCCAAAGAAGGGACTGGAGAAAGGGGGAAAGGGTCAAAGAGGGATGATGAGGAAGGTATGAAGACGAGGGTAGGAAGGAGGAGGGAAAGGGGAAAGGAATCGAAGGGTGGGCATAAGAGTAAGGACGAGAAAGATTTGAGAAGGAAAGAAAAAAGGGAAAGGAGAGAAGGGTGGGAGAGTGAGAAGGAAGGGAGACCGAAATAAGAAAAGGGGTAGAGAGGGGGAAGGGGCTGGATGGCGAAAGAATAATAGTGGCTGTTGGCATTGTTGTGGGAGAAAAGAAAGGTGGATAAGGACTACAGGGAAAGGAACCTGAAAAGCGGTGAAGGACAGGAAAGTGAAGAGAAGAAAAAGGAAAAGAAGGAAATCATAAATGGCAGAAAAGGAAAGAAGCGAAAGAAAAAAAATGGGAACAAAAAAAAGATTAACAAGAAAAGTAGGAGACTGTTGAAAAACATAGCCCCCTCAGTCAAGGGAAGATATTGTTATTATTATTATTATTATTATATCCAGATGATTTTCTTCAACTTATGAAAGATCTGCAGTGGTGATGGAATTAACCAAGGCAACATCTAACCCCTCCAGTTCGAAAAATCTACTCCCAGCTGAGGAAATAGCAAGAGCACAATAAAAACCATGCTACCGAACTGAAGGAAGTACTGTATGATGCGGTAACCTGGGGGAACAGTAGGGGGGTGACGAGGAGGCTGGCTGGATGATAAGTGATAGGAAAGTCAGTAAGTGAATAGGAGGCAAATGGAAGGATGAACTACAAAAAGTGGAAGAATGAGGAGGCAGCCTAAAGAACTGAAGGTTGATAAGAAGTATGAATGATTACGTCAACAAGAAGTATAATTTTAAAAAACGGAAACAAGTGGTAGGACTAAGACAGAAAAGTAAAAGAAATATGGATGAGAGAAAAATGGTGAAACTGAAGTTTCACACACAGTACATCCACCTGTTAATCATCAGTTTTCCCAAATAATACATGATAATCATATAACTGAATATTGAACAGTAAATATGTATATATTGTAATATTAATTAGGGTTGACAGTTGACATATTTTAAATAGTTCCTCCTCCCACCGATCTATTTCTAATATAGATGTCCCCTACATTAAGCCAAATTCCTTGCCTGACAGTCACCAGCTGATGAGTGCAAGTGTGCAATATAGGAAGGTATTGGGCACTTGCAGTCGATGGTAGTCTGCTGGGCGAGGTTCTTCAATTTTTGTATAAATTATGTAAATACATTATATTATCTTGCTTAAGTTATTCTAATTAGGGACGACAGCTGACGTATATGGAAATGTTCCTGACTCGTCTGGTTCCCTTTCATATATTGATGTCCCCTATATTAGGTTGTGCCTCGACTGACAGTCATCAGGTGATGAGTGCAGGTATGTAATGTAGAAAAGCATTACATATCTGCAGTCGATGGTGTTCTCTTGGTCGAGGCTTTTTGAACATTAGTGTAGGTCTAGTTATTTGTCTCTTAGGATTTAGTATAGGTTAGCGATTTGTCTGTTAGGTGGTTAGTTTTAGGGTCTTTAGATTAGGTATTTTGTTTATAAGTAATATAAGGTTAAAAATATAAAAAATAAATAAAAATAATAAAAATAAAACTACAAAAAAATAATAAAATAAAAATTATTATATATATATGTACGTGTGCATGAAAGTGTGTATGTTCATATGCATGGATGTGTGTATGTATGTATGTATGTATATATATATATGTTTGTATATATATGTATATATGTGTCAATATATATACATATATATATATTTGCCTTAATGACCAGAGGCTTCGGCCTCAATGGTCGATAGGCAAAAAAAAAAAAAAAAAAAAAAAAAAAAAAAAAAAAAAACTGAATAGTATTCTAATGCTGATATTTGAATTACCCTAAGATTGAAACATAAAACATTATTTTTCATATAATGTCACAGATGACACATACAGCCTGATGCAGACAGGTATCACAAGGTCTTCACAAACGTATTTGTGTCAAGACAAAGGAATTTCGTATAAGAAAGGCCCAGGATATTTCATCTAAAATCTGAAAATATAAAAAAACAGCTTTAAAACTTTCCCAGAAGGTTATGTTTGAAGGCATTCTTGCAAACTGCCAAAATTTAAAGGTGGTGATGCGTCCGGGGGAAGAAACAACAGGCATTTACCATTTATATGGCCTCTGTTAGAATGCATTTAAGTTTAAGAGATATAAACAGTTTAGGTATTTAGACTTCGTATAGTTAGCAGTTAGACAGACCATCAGTTATCCATGCTGTCACACTCAAGTAGCGAGGAGGGTGTTGGTCCGTTACAGTAGTGACACCACAAGACCAGGTGTAGAGTGGTTTATTTTTATTGAGATTAAAGGATCGCTTTTGTCATTTATAGTGCACATCACACCTTAACTGTTTAATGCTGACATAATGCAGATTGTATAAGTGACATGTAAAAAGACACTGTGGTGTAGAAAAAATCGCCTAGAAAGATGTATTACGAAATCTTCAAATCTATTCTGAAAAAAGTTCAAAGTTCATTTTTCAGATCTGAAGATGATGAGTGTCGCCACAACAGTCGCTGGATTTCACAGTTTAATGTTCGTGCTGACATGTGAGGACCACACACAGACATTTCTCGAACACATTCAACAGTTTAACACACACACACACACACACACACACACACACACACACACACACACACACACACACACACAAACCACAATGCAGCGTTAGCGTTTGTAGAGTTCACATTCATCCAGTAACGTCTGTCGTCACGATACACTCTATTATCATGCAATCCTTATACACACGCTAGAGTGTCCTGCATTCATGTACCTGTTCTAACACGCTCCTCCTGCAACCGGGTACCTTCTTCTACCAAGTTGTGACTGCGTCCATTAAAGCATCCTGTATTTGTCAAGAAACGCTTGCATTCCTCAAGGTCTCCAACAGTTAGGTGAAGCATGAGGCCAAAGAGTTTTCCATTTCCTGGGCACACCTTGGTTCATTAAAGCACCGACACGTATGACATACCTGGCCTCCACCTGTGCTACCACCAGCCTGGCCACCTGTACCCACACCTGGATCACTGCTGGCGTTTGGACTACAAGAACATGCGTGTTCAGGTTTGATTTCCTTAAACCTTTCAATCTAAGGTTCTTCTTCTCAGGTAAATATAATCGCTTGGTGTTGGTCAGAACAAATTATAAAATTTGTCTACGTCGTCTAGCTATAGGGATTCTATCGGCAATTCTGCCTGGAGAGTGACTGGGATTAAGTTCCGGACTCCTAAGAGGTTCAATTAGTCTTAATTCTATATTATATGCAACATTAGTGTGTTAACACCATGACTTTGTCTGAAGTTAGCGGCAAATTATGACGACCTTAGATGAAAACAATGAAACAGCAAATACAGCCCCAAAGGGATGTAAATTTATAATACAGATGTCTTGTCCCCGTCACAATGAAATTTCTGATAAATAAGAGGTCAAACTCCCTCACCCATAACCACCCGAGCCATCCCCTCTTCAACCAGGTACAGTCGAGTAAAAAATTTGCCTAATCTTTCACTCCTGCTTCTCACTTCCTTCTGCTAAGCTGAGAGAGGACTGGCATGTTTATCTGGGCATACTGTAGATGATTCTTTTTGCTATGATGTGTCAGGATGGAAAGTGACGGACGTGGTGTAAGTGCTAAGCAGATGCGGTGGAATAGCAGGAGAACTTTTGGTCCTAACTGTATTTTAACCACTTCACTCCGATGGCGTAATTTTCACTTTCTCCTTGCTAACCCCAGACGATTTCCTTCAGTACTTGGAAGATCTCTTGTGGTGAGAGGGTTGATGGAGGCTATATTTAACCCCTTCGATCTGCCCTAAGCTGATTTAAATTGTCTGGTGTGAGCAAGAATAAAACACAAAACAAGTCATCGAATTGAGGGCATAACACACACACACACACACACACACACACACACACACACACACACACACACGAGGGTAGGCCACCACCACCGCTGCTACTGCTGATGTCACCCTGCTTAATTCCCCATCCACCATCCACCCTGCTACCTGCTGGAGGCGCCCGCTGCTGCTATTAAGTCATTCACTACCGCCCGAAATGACAGGTGCGGCAAATGAAGCTGCTGCCCACCTGATGTTACGCCTGACGTAGTGACGCTGGTGACGTTTGTGGTGACGGTGACGCAGGGTTCTGAACTCTGGTTGATTGGGGCACGTTGACCCCTATTCTTATCCGTTAAGGAAACTCCCTACCACCATATTTTTAGCGATTTGTTTTTGGTTAAACTCCCTAGCACCTTATTCTTAGCGATTTATTTCTGGCTAAACTCCCTCGAACCTCATTCTTGGCAAGTTATTTCTGGTCAATCTCCCTAGCACCTTATTCTTAGCGATTTATTTCTGGTTAAACTCCCTAGCACCTTATACTTAGCGATTTATTTTTGGTTAAACTCCCTAGCACTTTATCCTTGGCGATTTATTTCGGGTTATGGATGGTGAATGTCTTTATGAACGTTATCCGTGTAGTGCATGATGATATTACAATGATTTAAATAGCACAGGAGAGTAAGGTCTAATAAGCAAAATAAATCGCCTAGGAAAAGGTGTATGGGAGCTTCCTTAGTCGACGAGAATACAGGCTTATCTTTCCCAGGAGTCTTTGTTATGGTTAGGTTCGTGTGTTAGAGTTAAGTGAAGTTAGGTGTGTGGTGATCATAGGGGCACTTGTCTTCTTAGTGTAACAGGCAGTGTATATGGTAGGATACTTACTGACCGAATTAGGGAAATAACAGAGGAATCAGTTGGACAAGAACAGGGAGGTTTTAGGAAGGGACGACGTTGTTTAGGTTAGGTTAAGTTAGGTTAGGTTAGTCTGTTGGAGTCGAGTGAAATTAGCTTAGGTTAGGATACTTTAACAGGAGCGGGCTGGGCCAGATTAGAGTAGGTTAGTCTGCTGGAGTTTGATGAAGCTGGGTTATGGTAAGTTTGAATACATTATTAGGAGGGGCTTAGGTTAAGGTAGGTTAGGGTGGGTCATTATGGGAAGGGAAACTTTGTGCGCCGTACTGAAATGGCACAGAAGACGGGAATGTTTGACGGGGAGGAGAGGCAGTGATGACAAGGGACAGCTGCGGGATCTCGTGATATTTATGGCCGATGGATCAGAGCTACGGGGACGCTGGGGATTCAGAGGAGTCATAACCTTCGCCAAGCCTTATATTTCTGTTCACTGCTGTCAAATTCACTACAGACGGAGCGCTGATGCAGTTCCAATAAAGCACTTACGTAGAGCGAGGCTTACAGTATTTTTACTCATTTTGAAAGGCAGGTATGAAGGTAATATACGTGATTCCTCATACTGGACACTTTAAAAATTGCTTTGATGGTTCGGCAGCAGAAGGTATGAACAAGATTTCTGAGATGCTAGAATTTATATGAAAACGATTACCTGTCCGTGCGAAAAGATCAAGGACTTTGGGATTGGCTCTTACCCCGCTATGTCCCGTGGCGTTGTTTTTGTACTTTATCCTTGCTGCAACCAGACGACTTTATTCAGCTAAGGAAGAGCACCCTAGTAGTGCGAAGGTTAATGACAGCTATAACTAACCCCTCCTGTTCGAAACTCCTCTCATAAGTTCAGCGAAAGCCAGTGAATGTAGCAATCTTTAAATAAGAAATACGTCATCGGAGTGAAGTAGTTGATTAGCTGTCATAAAGATGTCCAAACGTAAGTGGAGTGCAAATGCTATGATATATATAAATATATCTATCTATCTATATATATATATATATAAATATATATATAAATATATATATATATATGTATATATATGTATTGTCACGAATCAATTCGCGACATTTCCTTTTTGTGAGAAGCCACGAACTATTAGTGGAAAACTCACTGTGTATCGCTCAGTTAACCGTTTCTCTCTCCATTCCGGGGTATACTTTTCAAATAATTCGTCACCGTTTTCAAAAAGTGACCGATTTAATGCACGTCACTAAGTGCGCTACTGAGCGATACAATTATTTCTTTATCGTTTGCCTCTGCTTCATTCAACCGTTAGCCACGCCTTCTTCCGGTGGCCTGTGCGTCCTGCTTAGGCATTATTTGAATTCAGTCTAGTGGCGGCTTTGACGGAGAGAGGTACTGTGCTCAGAAGTGAAGAGAGGTCAGCTAGCATCCCAAGCTCCACAGAGTATCAGTTTCTTCAAACTCCCACTCCTGGGTGATACAAAGTATTCATCGACTGGTATTTCCTTTGTGTATTTCCTAGTTTTAAGAGCTTAGTTAAGGTGTTTTTCCTAGGCGTAAGTATTTAGCTTTTGTGCGAGTGAGCGAGTGCGTCTCATTTAATTTGATTTGAAATGTAATGTTAAATTTATTTTTGATTAATAAATTTAACAGTTCTATTTCTTGAGCTTAATGTAGAGTAAAAATCTTGTTTCATTTCTCCATAATTAAGCTTATTTTCCATACAGCTCCTAGCTTGCATAAACATTTACTATTCATAACTGGTACTTAGACCAGTCTTGTTGTATTAACTTAAAATCCGTTGTGCCAGGAGTTAATGCATCAGCAAGAACCTGATGTTATTATTATTAGTATTAGTTATTTATTGTCAGGGGTGATGTAACTTTCTCCAGAGGCTAACAGTACAGTAATTCAGCAATTGTGAGTAATTAGTCTCTGCTGTGTACTGTTGAGAAAGTTTATAAATTCTCGTTCTTGAGAATCTTAGCAAGTCAGCGTAAAGTAATCGTTGCTTGATGTAGCAAGACAATCATTGTCTCTGCTCTTCAATATTATTGAATATTATTATCAAATTAAATAATTTTTAAAGCATATATTCCAAAATTACCGTGATATTATAAAAACCCCGTGACAATTGGCGACCTCATTCCAGGATATTAACTCCTAGCTCTAAAGCTATTCACGAGATAGTGCTCACTCATTCATATTTAGGTATTTATCATTAAAGTTTATAGGCACAAGCTTACTGGTGTTTACCGTTAATTTAGCAAGTGAATTTTGCTTTATCAATTCATAGAGTACTTAACTCTAGTTTATTTTTGGTAACGCCAGACGATTTTATTCGCTCCTGGGAAGTCGCCGTACCCATTGTGTTTATTATTGAGTCTTCCCAGTCATTTACATTTTTTATTTATTCTTTGCCAGTTAACTGGATAAGACTGGTCACCACTAGCTTGTGTCTGTATTCTTTACTTGTGTTTATTAGTATTCGTCGCTAAGCAGTCAGTACTCAATTTCGGTTTGCTTAATAAATTAGCGCCATGGCTACTACTGTATTTTTACAGGAAGCCAAAGATATGGGTCTTTCGGACCCAACCGAAATTAAAGAGTATATACTCTCACGGCATAATCAGGAGCAGCAGCGCGAGAATGATGCCCGTGAAGAGCGTAAGATTCAGCGCGAATACGAGCGAGAACAGCGCGAATACGAGCGAGAACAGTGCGAACAACGTGAAAGAGAGCGTGCATATGAACAAGAGCAGCGTGAAAAGGAGCGCGAGTACGAGCAAAAACAGCGCGAACTCGACTTAGAACATGAGCGAGAACAGCGTGAGGAACGAGACAGAGAACGAGAACACGAACGTGCCGAGCGAGAAGCACGCGAGAGACATGAACTTGAAGTGCTGAAGCTCAAGCGAGATTCCTTGGCTTCAGACACGTCTGGTGCAGTTGGTCCAAGCTCCACGAGCGTTCCCCTGCACATGTCCTGGCGACCCCACGCATCAAGCTTCCTTTATACAAGGAAAGCGAGCAGATCGAGCCGTACATTGCTCGTTTTGAGGACATGGCAGACTTATATCAACTGGATGAGGCAGCTAAGCGGCTTCAGTTTCTTAGCCTATTTGAGGGCCCTGCCCTCGATATTCTCCACAGAATTCGTGGAGACAATCTCACATATGAGATGATGAAAGCTGCACTCATTAAGGCGTATGGTCTCACAGTAGACGACGCCAAAGTTCAGTTCATGCGAGCTCGTCTCCAAGACAAGGAGACAGCTGTTCAGTTCCTTGATCGTCTCACAGCTTACTTAAATGAGTGGATGGAGAAAGATGAAACTCCTTCCACGCGTGAGGGGATAATTGACCTTATGCTGCGTACACAGCTAGAGAGGTCGTGGCCTGCTGAGCTCATAGCACAGCTTAAGATCTGCCAGGTGAAAGATGCCAGCCAAATGGCAGAGAAGGCTGACGCATTCTTTACTGCATACGGGTATCAACCTCGTAAGCAAAACACCTGGAGCAGAAAAGATACCGCCAAGTCTGGGAAGCCGTCTCAGACTGAATCCCAGCACCAAGGCCGTTCTCAGAGTAATGGTCAAGGTCCAAAACCGCAGTGGAAGGACCAGGGGCAAAACACTCAGAAACCTGAGTGGAAGAGGTACAACAAGTACCCTAACCAGCAGCAGTATCAGCCACGCAACCGACCGACGGGACAAAGTTTTTCACCACCAACTCAAAAGAGGCAGGAAGCGAATGCAGCCTTCATTCCTCAGCAGCAATCTGGTGGTCACGTCCCTACCAGTGTGGGTACTTCCCCACAGTTCACTAGTCCCACAGTGACAGTGAACCCCCCTCCACAGATGGCCAATGTTCCATCTTCTCAAGTATATAACCCTCAAGGCACAATGTTTGCCACATCAATTCAGCAGCCTCATGAGTGGCTAGCTGCTTCCTCCACAGGCCCCACCATAGGTGACAGTACCTTCCTTGTACAGCCAGGGTTTGTGGGAGGCATTCCTGTGAAGGTCCTGAGAGACAATGGTTCCTCAGGTTGCTCTGTTAAGCAGAGTTTAGTTCGGCCTGAGCAGTATACAGGTCGACAGATCCATGCAAGCCTTATTGATGGATCAGTGAGATTGTTCCCTGAGGCATGTATCCAGGTGGCATCTCCATTTTATACTGGTATGACACTTGCAGTTGTCATGCCAGAGCCTCTATTTGACTTGATAGTAGGCAATATTCAAGGAGCCAAGGATAGTTGCTCCGATGATGGCGCCACTCAGACTTCGGCTGCTGCGGTAACACGAGCCATGACTGAGGCTCCAGACTGTGTCACCCCAGTGATCATTGAATCGCCGCAAGATCTGATGTGTAGTCAACTTGTTGTGCAAGAACAACATTCTGACCCGACACTTGCTACCGTGCAAGGAACAAACAAAAGGGTCGAGTGATTAAGTATTCACGGGGAGGTCAGAGCCAAGTTCCTTCGTAAACAAGGACGGCTCTACGTGAGTCACGAACACCCGAGGGCGAGGTTCGACTGCAGTTTGTCGTTCCCGCCAAGTACCGCCTAGCAGTGTTACAATGGGGTCATTGTTCAGCCTCAGGAGGTCACATGGGGAAAAGGAAGACCCAGGGCCGTATCCGAGCTGACTTTTTCTGGCCAGGGATGGGACGGGACATAGATAGTTTTGTCCGTTCCTGCAGTGTGTGCCAAAGTATCGCCACTACTCAGGGACATGCCCTTCCTGTGCCATTTATAACCACACCTGTAATCTCTGAGTCAGTTGAGAGACAGGGTAGTGGTGAAGTGGGTGCAGACCTGACGTCTCGCCCATTGGCCCCACAGGACACAGTATGTCCAGGGCCTGTACATGCATATTATGTACCTTAAGTTAAGGGGGAAGTTGAGAGGCGACTTGAGGCTATGGAAGACCCAAGTTTGCATAAGGATTCTCAGCTTCCCGGTACTAATAGAAGTACTGTAGGTTAAGGGGGAAGTTCGAGAGAGAACTCCGCAGTGGCGACTTGAGGCTAGGGAAGACCCAAGTTTGCATAAGGATTCTCAGCTTTCCGGTACTAATATATGTACCGTAGGTTAAGGGGGAAGTTCGAGAGAGAACTCCGCAAAGGCGACTTGAGGCTATGGAAGACCCAAGTTTGCTCAAGGATTCTCAGCTTCCCGGTACTAATATAAGTATTGTATTGTAGGTTAAGGGGGAAGTTCGAGAGAGAACTCCGCAGAGGCGACTTGAGGCTATGGAAGACCCAAGTTTGCACAAGGATTCTCAGCTTCCCAGTACTAATATAAGTATTGTATTGTAGGTTAAGGGGGAAGTTCGAGAGAGAACTCTGCAGAGGCGACTTGAGGCTATGGAAGACCCAAGTTTGCACAAGGTTTCTCAGCTCTCCGATATTAATATAAGTACTGTAGGTTGAGGCACAGGTTGAGGACCCGTGTGCGGTTCGAGGCTATGGAAGACCCGAGTTTGCACAGGGATTCTCAACTTGCCGATCATAATCGTGTGCTAAAATTAATGGCGACCTCGAGTGTACTTTTCATAGCATGTACTGACTGCTAGCCAGAGAGAGTAATTGTAACATAATAAGAATTTTGTCCCATTGACACTTTTGATGCTCCACCTCAATTGGTTTTGCAGGTTCAGCAATGGGTGTAGCAGTTTTGCTGTGCGGGCCAGCCGATCGTCTGCCGCACGCTGCCACCTCTTCTCCTCTGCCTTCGTCATCGCCACATATTATTTACTGTGTCATTTTACACGTAGGCACAGTTACACTACAACTGTCACACCTACACCGCGTATTACATACACCACGCTACACAACAATTAGTTGTCAGTGTAAATGTAGCGAATTTTCGCTCAGTTTGACCTGAGTACAGGATTTTCACCGTCGTCACGGAGTTTTTCCCTCAAGCTTGCTTCTATTAACGTAAATACGAGGTTTTTTCACTCACTGGCGACTGCGATTTTCTCCTGTAGCAGGATAGCACACACACCACAGTGTGAATCTTGTGTGACTGAGTTAGGATTTATATGTATGTATATTGAAATCATTCTTCTGAAGGAAGAAAGATTTAATTTTCATGGGGCGTAATGTCACGAATCAATTCGCGACATTTCCTTTTTGTGAGAAGCCACGAACTATTAGTGGAAAACTCACTGTGTATCGCTCAGTTAACCGTTTCTCTCTCCATTCCGGGGTATACTTTTCAAATAATTCGTCACCGTTTTCAAAAAGTGACCGATTTAATGCACGTCACTAAGTGCGCTACTGAGCGATACAATTATTTCTTTATCGTTTGCCTCTGCTTCATTCAACCGTTAGCCACGCCTTCTTCCGGTGGCCTGTGCGTCCTGCTTAGGCATTATTTGAATTCAGTCTAGTGGCGGCTTTGACGGAGAGAGGTACTGTGCTCAGAAGTGAAGAGAGGTCAGCTAGCATCCCAAGCTCCACAGAGTATCAGTTTCTTCAAACTCCCACCCCCTGGGTGATACAAAGTATTCATCGACTGGTATTTCCTTTGTGTATTTCCTAGTTTTAAGAGCTTAGTTAAGGTGTTTTTCCTAGGCGTAAGTATTTAGCTTTTTGTGCGAGTGAGCGAAAAGTGCGTCTCATTTAATTTGATTTGAAATGTAATGTTAAATTTATTTTTGTGATTAATAAATTTAACAGTTCTATTTCTTGAGCTTAATGTAGAGTAAAAATCTTGTTTCATTTCTCCATAATTAAGCTTATTTTCCATACAGCTCCTAGCTTGCATAAACATTTACTATTCATAACTGGTACTTAGACCAGTCTTGTTGTATTAACTTAAAATCCGTTGTGCCAGGAGTTAATGCATCAGCAAGAACCTGATGTTATTATTATTAGTATTAGTTATTTATTGTCAGGGGTGATGTAACTTTCTCCAGAGGCTAACAGTACAGTAATTCAGCAATTGTGAGTAATTAGTCTCTGCTGTGTACTGTTGAGAAAGTTTATAAATTCTCGTTCTTGAGAATCTTAGCAAGTCAGCGTAAAGTAATCGTTGCTTGATGTAGCAAGACAATCATTGTCTCTGCTCTTCAATATTATTGAATATTATTATCAAATTAAATAATTTTTAAAGCATATATTCCAAAATTACCGTGATATTATAAAAACCCCGTGACATATATATATATAAAGCACGCAAATACTGCTTAATAATATGCATGACAAAGTAAATAAGTGGGTGAAGCGTTCCTGAGTTCAAACCTCCCTATAAATGCAACAAGCTGAGGATCTGATTTTTGCAGTGGCAGGTTTCCAGAGGTCGCGAACTCATCACGGTATTGCCCCTCCCTCTCTTGTCAATCATTCCTAGCAGAGATATCTTCACTGTATTTCGGCATACACAGATCGGTGTTTGTTCCTTAGTGGTGGTCTGCGATGGTGTGTGTTTTGCCATCTGCCGGTACGTAGATGGACTGATGGGCCTCATGGTTACCCTAGCTCATGTACAGTACATATGAAAAAGACAGTATTGATGTTCATGGGACAGACTGTAAGGGTGTGCACTGTGGCTTAACCCTTCAATTCGGTAACGCATTTTGAGGTCATTCTTGCTATTTGCAGACGATTATATTAAGCTTTGGAGAGACTTACAAGAATTATCAAATACAACTTTCCCTTCATTAGCCTTTCACGACTAGTCATCTTTCCAAAGTTGAATGAATTCGTGTGGATAACAAGAATAAATTTAAAAAGATGTTCCTGTATCGATGGGTTTGTCGTTATGACGCCGGTTCATCTGAACGTAAACCCGTTCAGACTGAGGCTGCCCCTTTTCTGCAGTCTACCTTCCTCATTTCAGGGGATAGGGAGTGAGTTAGGGGACGTTTGTATAACCGGATACCGGAACTGCTAGACCATATTATGTCCCCCTCGCCAGCACCCATCAAAAGGGTTGAGTGATGGACGGTGATAGTGACTGTGGCAGCTGGTGGTGGTATGTTGATGGGCCAGAGTGTGCGTTTAGGCCGCCTCACATGGTTATGGTATTCGTTAGCAAGCTGAGGTCTGGGTAATGGTGACTGGCTAATGACACTAGGGGCTAGTGATCCGTTGGTAGTGACGATGATCATGTATGGATCACTGAACGTGCTGGTGGTAAGAGGTCAGGAGAGGGAAATGATGATACTGACAGCGATAGATGAATCTCGATAGATTGTAGTGGGAGATAATCTGTATAAAACCTGAACTATTAAGAAATGAAGCACATAAATAATTTTTAATGACTCCATAACATTTTAATGAAAAACCTAATTTGCTGAAGAAGGATAATTGGTATACAGCCAAAAACTTTCTCTCTCTTGAATGAAATACATTTTAAGGAAATATAAGTCCTTAACATCGACCTTACCATGTGGATCATAATATCAAATGCATAATGACAATATTAAAATGGTAAGTTTGTTCAAATGGCAAACCGAACAGAACCCATGTTTAAAAGACAATATAATTATAGACACTCAAGCCACTTTAGTTCACGACTGATGGTTGGAAAGTCTGGATTACACTTGGCTCCTCACACTGTACTGAGGTGTGACCAAACTTCTCTTGTTGTTGTTGTTGTTGTCCACACCTGAACCCTGGAAGATGACTGACCACAACGCATCTCCATAATAATAGTGAAGGCGAAAAAAAAAAAAAATAAATAAATAACGCTAAATTCCATCATCCACCTTTCAGCTATACTTTCGTAATATGACAAGTGCAAATTAATATACACATGTCAAGAAAATTGAGAAAAAAAAAATACAGTGAACTAGAAGCATCTCCACTGCAACCTATTATGTTTGTAATGGACTGCAGCTTCAGATTTCACTTGCATTGATTAAGGATTAACATGGAAACTATTAGAGAAGAAAATAATATCAGAGTCATCATAAAAGCAGAATTATTTGAGTAAAAGGGTTAGGAGCCTTTTATGATTAAGATTAACACAATCGGCAGGCAGGATCTGCAGGTAAATTATAAATCTTATCGTACTCATAGGCTACGTAAGTGAAATAAACAGATAAATAGTTTAATATAGTCGCCGGAAAATCAAGAAATGCAAATGTAAAATCAAAAGAATCTACTGGCAGGAAATAATAGTAAGAAAAGATCAAAAAGGATGTAAAAGCCCGAAACAACGAGCACGGCTTCGAAGCATCGCGAGTCACACTGGCAGTAAATTTGGTTTTGATGATTTATAAGTGAATTTCATAACTTACCTTCTTAAAATCTTCGCGTTAATAAAAATATCCGCGTATCTAGCCGCATACTGATGAGTGCAGGTCAAGGTCAAGGCTATGTGTTATCTCTCTATTATCTTTTTTTTTTTTTTTTTTTCTTGGAGGGAGCAATTTGCAGGCCCCTCGGCTTTGCTTCCTTCTCCCTTGCATAAAAAAAAAAAAACGAAAGTGTTTGAAATTACAGTATATCAGTTTATCAGTGTTAGGCCTACTGCAGGATATTCTTGGACTACGTGGCACTTATTATTTGTTTGTTTTGTGTGACGACTGCATCTGACTACTGTCTTGTGGAATGTCATTAATCAGTAAGTAAAATGTACGGCACTAGCCCAATTTCACAGATACTGAGAACATTATATTCTTCAGTAACCAAGGTGTCTTCGGTCTGCCTCAGTTTAATGGATATACAGACTTTTATTATTGATAGTACAGTATTTACCGGCAGAAACGGCAGCCTCAAAGGACAGGTGATGGCTGGTGAACGGTAGACTACAGCATAAAGTGACGGGAATCATGAAGAAGAGACATGTGTGTCGAGAAATGAAAAGAAAATCTCAGAAAAATGGAAAAGAAATGAGAAGTGAGAAAGGGGGAATGGAGAAAGGAAAGATTAGGATAAGGAAAAATAATATTACGACGAAAAAACGTAAGACTTGGACAAGAAAATGCGAGATATCAGAGTCAATGAATGAAAAGAGGATAACCGAGGTGCAGAAACGGAGCTGAGGAGAGGAAGTACAAAAAAAACTATTAGGAAAACAAGGAGAAAAAGGTTATCGAGAGGGGAAAGAAAAGAGCTCATACTGATACAATTTCATCACTTTCTTCTATTACCCTCCATTAAAAGATTACCCCCCGTTTCCCCTACCTCTGGCGTTGAGCAAATTGTTTTCTCGTTGCCGTGAAATCATTGGTCAATAACAGTGACACCAGACGGAAATGGGAGCTTGTCATATAGTTCACCAAGCATAAACTCTGCTCATACCAATAACAACATATTCTGCTCTCGAGGTAAACAAGAAAATCTCTCTAAGGAAAACTCCAGACTATATTTCCTGCCTCGAAACTTCAACTGTTAGAATATTTATTACACGGAAATGAACACATATTTACCTCGCTAACGTTATATGATTTACTGAAGTCAAAAAACGTATCAGCTGAAAATACACTCCTGTCTCCAAGCCCCAAGTGGTAAAAAATATAATTAAGATCTGGGGTACACGGGATGCAATCAAAACGAAAGCCACACCGCGTTGTCTTTGTTCACCATACCAAACACCGGAAAAGAATTACACGTATATACTTCAGTACGTCAGCATCCACCATGGTCTCCGATACATGAATTCTTCTAACACGTTCTTCCTGAGTAATTGCTGTTTGGGTTTATGATATCAAGTCCTATGTGTCCGTGTAGGCTTACAAGATCGAGGAAACTAAAAGGATTCAGCAAGGGCGGTAAATTACGAGGGGTGTAACAACAAAATACTTGAAACAACATAGCAAGGGAGAGTCAGAGAGTACATTAATAAACAGAAGCAGCAGAAGGGAGGCAACCAAGAGCCAGAAGATGGGTTGTTTGGAATACTAACAGTGAATATGACGTTTTGCGGAAGTGCCGGTAGTGCGATAGTGAAGAAAACTGAGTACACTTGTAAACTAAGACATAAATACATAAGGACAGCTAGAAAAACAGAAAGATGAATACACAGTGATGTATCAGGGGAGGGAAAATCAAACATAATACAAGAGCAATCCGAGATGCAAACCTCCGCCAAGCCTGAACCAAGGCCTTGGCCTGAACAATCCCCCATTTGTCCACACCCCTGCGTGTGGTAGATCTTATGGAGATGTTATCTTGTAATTTTTGTGCAAGCATTGTAGGCATTCTTTATCGAGCTAGAAGCAAAAATGTTGAAATTGCCACTATCCTGCAATGGTGAAGAATCCTTTTAAAAAATTCCTGGATCCGGATGATGATCCGTATCACCACCAAACTCTAATGGATTGTTTTTTGGGCCATATCCTATCTCTCCAAAAAAAAATTCAGCAAAATCCGTTCATAACTTTTTAAGTAATCCTGCTAACAAACAGACAAACAAACCAACGCCGGCAAAAACATAACCTCCTTGGCGGAAGTAATAATACAACATAAGAGTAAAAAAACAGCAAATCTTAGGACGTACAATACCAGAAGATAACACGAAATATACATACTGTAGATGACACCAGGGGCGTAGCTGGGATTTAAAAAAAAAAAAAAAGTGGGGGGGAGCAGCCAAGGGGTGACCAAATCCAATCATGAGGTGGCCCAAGGAGAACTCGTGGAGGGGGGAGGGCAGTGTTGGGTGATTCCCCCGGAAATTTGGGGTGGTCATTGGGGAGGTGAGACATATTTCAGGGGTGGCCAGTACTACCCCGGCTCCTTCTGGCCACACCACTAGATGACATAAACATTCATGGAAATTACTTGGCCTTATGGTTATGAAATGAACTATTGAACGGTGATATTTTGGAGAACAAGTTTAGTCAATGATTTCTTCGCACGCCTGTGCTTCAAACTCCAGCCGGTTAGATTAATACCGAATTAATGTTATCAAAATCTCATTAGGTTTTTGCAGTTTTGCGATAACGCTTAGAGGAACTACCATTCCCATCTGCAAAGTAAAAATACAAGAAAAACGCCTAAGCAAGTAGCGGAGGTGCGAAACATAATCAAGGGCAAACAGTGGATTGTATGTGAACAAGAGTATACATGCGGATAATATAGTTACTTTTTTTTATTTTTAGCAAACTTAGAGTACAGGGGAAAGGGGGAAGAGATTTTGTTCCATACAGGCATGTAGAAAGTTCTCACTATCTACCTGTCTGCTCTGCTGGTCTATCTAATGACTCTCCTTTCTTTAGCAATGTATGTGATAACCTTTGGGGGTCTTGGTTGGTTTAATGCAAAGAAGAGATTCTGAAACACCTGACACTAGTTACTTTACACCTCAAATACCTTTTAATGACTCTAATCACCTGGTGTCATGGATACATCTCTCACTCTTTCTCGTATTAACTCATTTAGGGAAAGGTACTAGCAAAGTCTGACATTGTTATTGCTATATTAAAATAAAGTGTTCCTAAACTTCAGCAGGCAAATTCTTACACTCGGCCGAAAGACTATACCGGCACCCTTTTCCCATGCCCCCTAACCCACGATACACCATATACCGGTATTATTGAACTACATCCAGTATATTACACAACAAACATAGACTACTGACATAAAAATGACTTGACTGGCCAAGAAATACCATAGGAAGGAGAGTATAAAGTGTTTTCGGTAGACTATAACAAGAAGAAAACCAAGGTAAATCATAAAACGCCTAGATGTCAGCTTTTAATCACCCCTCTAGCCGTCATTGAATGTATTTATGAAGGATCTTGACCAAATTGCAACATATTCCAGAGCTGGATTCCCCTGCCGACAATTAGAATCATTAGCCAGAATTTCACTACCCCAGTCTGTTCGAACTTAGACCTGTGTACCTGGATGTGTAAAGCGATTGTTGAGTATCCTACACCCTTTTTACCCTGACTTGGCCCGATTTCCGTCTCGTTGGAGCTTACCTCAAGTAGCTGAGTGGCAGAAAAAGACAATACCACGGCTCTGTACCGCTTCCATAGCCCTTCTGTGTGACTAGCATCATATTCCATTGTTAATCCACTGTTACAACTCCGCATTCAAGTTGAAAAGATGACAATTTATGGCCAATTAGAGGTAAAAAAAAAGAATAATTTAGGGAAATGTTTGTTGTGTACTTTGCTTGTCAGTTATGTTACACACTGCAGAATAAACAGATTCCTGTATCAATTAAGAATAATCAGAAATAACTTTATTTTTGTAGCACTTTGCTTTAGTATTCATTCTATATTTCATTCAATTTTATTAGACAGAAATTTTCCTCCTTTGCAGTTTATTCCTCGTAGCTCAGTGGCAGTATAATACAGTACTTCCTTCCGCAGAGGTTCTTCGTGATTAGCACCATATTCTAGTGTTAATCTCTCGTTACAGCTGAACATTCAAGATGAAGAGATGGTAATATTACGTTCAGTTAAAGTGAACAGAGCATAGTCTGGCAGGGAAGTGTAAGCTACGAGAGCTGTATGAGCAACGATAAAGGCATAAAAAAAGCAATCTTACACACACACACACACACACACACAAACACACGCACGCACGCGGCTTAAAGCTTAAAAGAGTTCGTAAATAATGTGCAACTAGACTTCCTCCAAATATAGGATTTCTCCCCGCTGGGAATCCGTAGCTTTAGCTCAAACGACGACAGAATTTGTAACTTATTTATTTATGCTGCTGTAAGACGGGTTCATTCACTTTAAAAGAGGTTTACAGATGGTCAGGAGTAAAAAAAAGTTCTGGACTACTATATTCTTGCTACCATCATACAGTATATTCAGGTAAAGAGTGACCTATTGTTGCTTACGAGTTAAAAATGTTAAAGTGTTCCTGGACAATTAAAACTTTAGTTCACCATCGTCTTTCTTGTTGTTCTGAGTCTTAACCTCTTCAGCCCAAGGACTTTTTCTTCAGTTATTACTGCTACCACTAAATGACTCGCCAAATTATACACCGGTTAGCAGATACGTTTTGTGGTAAAGAGGTAAGATCAACTTCCTTTAACCCTTTTTGTTACAAGATGTCCTCCGTAAGTTGAATATAATCGTCTGGTGGTAACACGAACAAAAAAAGGCGCCATCATAGTATTGGGGCGAACACCCTCAGTACACCATTTTTCTTACCCCATCCAGACAGTATTATTTTATTCAGAATTTTTTTCATAAAGTGGTACAATAAAGCCTTTTATTAACACCAGGACTACAATATATCCTCTTAAGATGACTAAAATCGTCTGGTGGTGACCTAATAAAAATGAAAGACAACGTTTTACTACTAAATGGGCTAATTTTCCTTACATTGTGCAAATGAAACTATGTATTGCTTTATCACACAGACACATGCAAGTCTATGAAGAGGAGAGTATATTATAAAGAGTCGTAGCTAATCCCCAGGACAAAGAAGTCTCCATGGAAGTAATTTATTATCAGAATTCGATTTGTTTTTGTATTTCACTTTGATATTCCTGACAACTTGATTGTGAAATTTTTGGTGGCGGTCTTATACAGAACTCAAAATTAATCTCTTCAGTTCGACGACCTCATTAAGATTTTGTCCTCGCTGAGACCAGATGACTTTAAACAGCTATGCCCTGGTACTGAAGGTGTAAATGAAGGCCTTATCCAGTCCCTGAAGCTCGGGGGAAAAAAAAAAAAAAAAATCTACTGAGATGAGTGCACTCGCTTTGGTAATAAAAATAATAAAACATTTCCTCGTGTTGACAAAGTTAAATATCAATCATCATTTCAAATAACCCCACTATCAACGCCAATAACATTTATCTAATAACACCTAACATGCTGGTTACAAAACTTTATTTGGTTTTCCAGTACCTTAGTACTGCTTGTTCTAAATTGCATTATTTGACGTTCGCTGTCGCTGTTAAGTCACCAGAATGTAAGTACAGATGCCACATAGAAAAGATGATATTCTATTTCCCTCAATTTACTGTGACAGTTGCAACACACAAAAAGTGATATTTTGGTACACATCCCAGATTTGCAGCAGGGACAGTCTATAATATCATCCCACCAATCTAACTCCAGTACCTTGTTTCCCTGTAAAAATTAGTGCCTCTTGAAACTTAAACAATTAATATACAGTAGCTAAGTTCAAGTTAAG
This sequence comes from Coenobita brevimanus, assembly GCF_032717465.1. NCBI lineage: Eukaryota > Metazoa > Arthropoda > Malacostraca > Decapoda > Coenobitidae > Coenobita > Coenobita brevimanus. The sequence goes on along the minus strand of NC_137047.1, from coordinate 24,963,146 downwards.
AACTATGCGTCATGCATGTTCGTCAGAGTGTCTTTATGTAGTCGACAGTACAATGAAAAGATGCAAACTGTTCACCCACGCTCTTGCTTGCTAGAAACCTGTCTCCATCTTTAGTCCAGTTACATTCATTTTATATATGGTTCATTTATAAATCCTTAAGTTTTTCTTCTGCCACTTCCATGATAAAATCTCCTTCTCACTCAAAATATAATAGTTTGTAAATGACTTTGTATTAAATCAAGGGATGCAAGGTGCAATTTCATTAACTTAAATGTGAACCTCGCATCTCCCACCCGACGCCTTGTGACTGTGGCTTTCCTGACACATCACAGTTATAAAAAAAAAAAAAAAAAAAAAAAAAAAAGTGCACAGTGAACGGATGTGACTTTTTTTTAATTCGTGTTGTGCTCTTCAGTTGCGAATAGTAAAATATTACGTGCTTGAGTATGCAAATTCAGGGAATGTAAAACGCTGCAATATATCAAACTATATTCTTCCTCAGTTCTTTCTGTTTTTCTTGTTCAAGTCCGTTTCATATATCCTTAGTTTTATAACCCCAAGCATATAATGAAAAGAGCTGTAATTTCACTTTTATATACCAGTAATTCTATCTTACTGCTGTTCTGAAGATAGACGTATACATGAGTAAATGAAAGCTTTAACCTCGACTCATCCAACACACTAGTAGTTCATTATTATTATTATTATTATTATTATTACTATTATCAATATTAATTTGAATATGAATTTCATTTTTTCCATTTTAAGGTCCCAAACCCAAATAGCCTCTATATCCTCCCTCTCTCTTCCCTGTGGGCGTCCCCCCTCCTCATCTCCCCATCTCCCCCTCAGCGCTAACAATGTGGTCCACTTTCACCCGAAATTTTTCCGTGTCGTGTCCTGCTGGCACCATGAATTTTACCTGCTATTCACCGTCGCTTGTAAATAACTTATCTTGATCTGATATTCTGAGATATTGCCCTCCTCTTCATTAATATTCCTCATTGTCAACAAAATCTCTCCGGGGCATTTACCTCCGGATACAAATATAGATATTAATTGGGCAAGTTTTCTGTGTGCTGTATTTAACAAGGTAGAAGGTAAAAATAGTAAACTACATTAACAAAAGAATTACATGAATAAATTCTGCTCATATCCACAACCCTTCAGAGAGGTAGGAATGTGGCGCCCGGCGAGGCTGCCCCCCACGTCGAAGGTAAGGCAGGCTGAGACAGGCCACGCCCTCCTCATCAACTCCTTCACACGCCGCTCACCAATCACCGCCGCCCCTACCCGTATCAAAGGCACCGCTGCTACGCCCCGGCCAATGGCGAGGCGGGGTGGGGGCGGAGCCTGGGTGGCCAAAAAGTGGTGGGCCCAGTGTACCGCCTTGTAGTTTGACACCTGAGTTTGTGGGTGGCGCGGCCCTTACAAGGTCTCGCCGACAGTGCCTGGCTTGTTAACCACAGGACGAGGTGTAAGGGACCAGCGGAATTTCTCTCTCTCACATTAAACACATTAAAAGGACTGAGCGACGCGTGCTTCGTCGTCATCAACCGTGCAAGGTGGTTGGTCGGTTACCAGCGTGCTGGAGGAAAAGTGACGACGGACTCTCAAGATGACGATTAGGCCTATCTTCTCCGGCTACCCATTCCAAGGTAAGATTTGTAAGATTTAAGTGGGTTATCGATCAGGTCGGGTACAGCAATACCTTACACAACCATCAGTAACCCAGACCGGGCAGTCATACCGTGGGAACCAAAACTCGCTGATAGAGATTCATGGGCGATGACAGTGTTCGCAATTGTGCTTCAAAGTTTTTCAGTGAGCCCATCATCAGTCGATCTCCTCACGCATATCCAATTACCCGGTGGGACCAGTTCTTGCCTCATATCAACCGGCCGCAGCCACGCCGACCAAATTGTACCATCGCATGTGGGAAAGAGTTGAGTGGCGGTAATGGTGATGATGCGAGCAGCGGAGGGCAGTTCCGCCAGCACGGAAGGTTAATGCGACACCCACCGCTGCAGTCTCGCCCGCTAGACACTGATAACAACTGATTAAAATGGTCTGGAGGGAAGCACACATATGAAAGAACTTAAGTTTATTCTCTAACGTTTCGGATGACAGATAGCCCTTCTTCAGAAAGGCTTCACTGGGCTTTGTATGGTCCGAAAAGTTAGAAAAAATACAAAAAAATAATTACTTTTTATTTTTTTTCTGTATTTCCTTCACACCCATTTTATGCACTTGTCACGATGATAACCGTGTGTAGTGGGATCCACTTATATAACTGGTCGATCTCAACAGTTGTGGTTATTACATTCGCTGTCACTAGCCCAACTCACTAAATCCTAGACTTGTCTACAATTATAATTTAATATAGCCTACACACCCTAATTCCATCCCTGAAGTCTGATCTGAGCAGATAAACATGGTTGCTTTTTGTGCCCCATATCTACACAAACATAGAAATTGTTAGCAAAGCTATTTCATCAGTCACATTTTTGCATGTGTTTTGGAAAAGTCTTTCCATCAAGAACTTTATATCTGCTACATTAACTTCAAGGATTTGCATGAGAAAATCAACAGATTTAAGGTGACACTAACACAGCTTAGTGTATGCAGTATTTGTAATATAAGAGATTTAAAGACCAACAGCGTATTCACTGAAATTCTGTATTCCTTTAAACTGACCATAAACAGCTCAGACATTACTATGATATAAACAACTTTTGTTCTGCCGCAGGACGCTTAATCATTATTACAGGGAAAAAAAAAGTTTCCTGAACAAGAAAATATTAAGTAGATCTTCACCCTATGCCCCCTCATCTTCACACAACCATCACCCGGGGCATTACGAACCGCAGTGATTCCAGCAGCAGCAGCGGCAGCGTGTTATGCCCTCAACCACGGCCAATACTTTTTAATGATCAGAGGTTCCGCAGGGGCAATATGAGGCTATTTACATATAATTTACACTGGACCTGTTATTACCCTCCACCGACCGGCTCCCTCACAATGCTCGGGCTGACGTAACCATTTCTAATTAACCCCCGCACGTGCATAGACAAAAGGGATAATGAAGCAATCAGCGAGGCGTGGTAATTGCGGTAAAACTCTCGCTCTGATAACACGGCGGAATTCAGGTAGTCAGTCGGACGAGAGAGTATGGCCTTACCGAGATACTTCATGGACACATCAGGACGGGGTAGTGTGTGTGTGTGTGTGTGTGTGTGTGTGTGTGTGTGTGTGTGTGTGTGTGTGTTTCGTTAGCTATAAACAGTAAGTCTGACCCATCATGAACACCAAAATTCTTCATGATTTAATTCATGATAAACTCGGACCAAGAAGACTAGCAGATTATTTTAGTTGGTAAATCTCATTCTCGCTCGCAACGTGACACTTCACCAAGCAATGAATCTTAATATATTCTGTATTTAAAGCATAACAAGGATATTGCTGGCATTTGTTCTCAATCTTTTATCAAGTATACCAACTGAAGAAATGTACTGCACACCAACATTATTTTCATTTCTTTGTGGCGACAGTATCAGTACTGAATATACACACTGCATCAGCATCACGAAAAAACAAAGAATTCAGTATCTTTATACTGTAACACTGGTTCCGATAAAGCGATTGACAGGTGGTCGCTTATAAAGCGATTGACAGGTGGTCGCTTATATATATATATATATATATATATATATATATATATATATATATATATATATATGATCATCAATGTATAAAGCTTCACAAATAATGATACAGCTTCATAATAGATTCATGTCGTGATAAGAGTGCATTTCGATGCAGCATACTGAGACACTGACCATGGCTGCCAAGGCTGACACTGTTGTCTAGGTGTCCTCTCCAATTCAGCATAATCCAGTTCGTTAAAACTACTTTACCTTTTTTTTTTTTTTTTTTTTTTTTTAATTTTTTAAATTAGACGATGGCCTCCGTTTTTTAACTCTCCTGTCTTCAGATGATTTTTTTTTTTTTTAAGTCAGGAAACTTTACACACAAAATGGGTTAGGTAAAGCCTTCATGAACCCCATCAGTATAGGAGGTTTTACCTGCCGATACACTTAATAAAATCATATGGCGACAGAAAGTATTTGCCAAAAAAAAAAAAAAAGAAAGAAAAAAAAGAAAAGAAAAGAAAAAAAAAGCCACCGTACTGAAAGAAATTAATTATCTTTGAAAGTTTTAGTCAAGGGGTATATGACAATGTGGCCTGTGCGACTCACTTAAGAATCTGTCCTGAGGTGTGTTCTTGAAAATATTTATGCGCAGTCTTCCCATATTTCCTGTTCCTCCTTATAATAATAATAATAATAATAATATTTAAAAAATTCAAAATAATTGGGAGTGTCAAATTAAAGTCATGTCTGGTTCTTGCACAAAGAAAATAGAAAACAAAGCACGGAATCCACCCATATCTCTAGTTCTTCCTGCTTCAGTAAATCTTAACTTACGACAGGAACTGGACCGTCAATATGCCGTTGTTGTTGATTTCGTTGAAAGATTCCCTGCACATATAGTGCAGGCCGGGCCATACATTAGCCCGGTCAGTGGGGTATGGGCTGATTAAAAAAACAGTAAGTGGGCAGGACAGGACCTGGGGAATGCCCAGCACACACGTCCTGTCTCCTGACTGGCTTTGTGGTGTGTGTGTCAATATGCCTGTGTAACCCACCCCTGGTTTGTGGTCAGTCTGCGTAGCGATCAGTGGACGTGTGGCGGACGGGAAGGTGTCGGTACCGGGCCAGAGTAAAGGTTAAACTGTCACTGCGCTTACCTTTGTTTTATATTATTCTTGCTTGTACCAGACGAAATAATTAAACGCCTATCTAATTGTACTAATGTTACTACTGGACGATATTATTTTACTCATACCGTCTGTTACAATTACGTATTATCTATTTTTTTCCTGCCACGGTCAGACAGTTCTACTTTGAGAGAGTCCCCTAGTAGTGATGGCATTACTGAAGGGTATAGTGATTCCTTTCTTCTTTAAAAATCTTTCATACGCTAAAAATCCACCTGGCAGTAGCGACAAAATAATGAATACAAGTGTCCTCGGCGTGAAGTGGTAAGGCAGCCTCCTGGTAGTGAAGGTGTTAATGAAGACTTTACATATCAGGCCCCAACACTCTGAAAAATTGCTCCTCAGTTTATTGCGCTAAATTACTGCTATCATTCCAATAAAGCGTGTTTAACAAGTCATCTCCATTAGTTCTTATCCGATTTTCAGAGTTCTTTTAACATTCCTCTTCTCGTGATTATATTATTACCTATTTTAAGTATCAACAATCAAAACATTTGTTATGAAAGTTGTTCTGATAAAAGCAAAGATCCATTCTTATAATATTATTTTTTATTCTCCTGTTCTTGCTTAACTTAGATCAGGCCTAGGTATCCTTCCGGGACTCATAGCGTAGTGACATATAAAAAAGAGTATATGCTGTATATCTGCCTATAGGAGAAAAGATAAATATTGAAAAACAACCAACCCATAGGTATGAACCACATCCAAAATCTTTACTGAGTAGTCTTCAATTTTAACTAATACCCTATTCAGAGGAAGAGCAAAGTGATAATTGATCTTACTGTGTGTGTGTGTGTGTGTGTAGTATTCGCAATAACCTAAGATGAGCAGAGTGCTGGCAGACACTCATTATAGACAATATATATATATTTTCTATCTAAGGCAACTGTCTTCCTCTTCCTGAAAATGACATCCAAAATAAATATTCACTTTGCAAACAAAGTGTTTACTTGTGGACTGTTTGTGTATGTCCAGTTTATGCTGGTGTGTATACATTATTTAGGAGTATGCATCTCATTTATACGCGTGCGTCTATTCCGAGTGTGTGAATTCTTAAACGTCTGGTGATCTAGTGGTCTACGGGCACAAATCGTGATGATGGTTATGTACTACGCTGAGCTCCACCTACCCATAAGTGATCTGGACTACGGCAGCCTAGACCCTGAAGGCAGCAATATTGCACTGGCTGTTTCAATTACCGTTTCTGCTTGTGTGTGTGTGTGTGTGTGTGTGTGTGTGTGTGTCGTAGCCATGTAGGGTGCATGTCTGAGGACCAGGCTAGCTAACCCTGAAGGCAGGTGGTGGTGTGTCAACAGGTCAGGGCCGCGTGAACCAGCTGGGGGGCGTGTTCATCAACGGCCGCCCTCTCCCCAACCACATCCGCCTCAAGATCGTGGAGATGGCGGCGGCGGGCGTGCGTCCCTGTGTCATCTCGCGGCAGCTGCGCGTCTCCCACGGCTGCGTCTCCAAGATCCTCAACCGCTACCAGGAGACCGGATCTATCAGGCCCGGCGTCATCGGCGGATCCAAACCGAAAGTTACCACGCCGGACGTCGAGAAGCGCATAGACGACTACAAGAAGGAGAACCCGGGTGTCTTCTCGTGGGAGATCAGGGACAAACTCATTAAGGTGAGAGGGGGCTTTAATGCAGAGTTATTTGTATAGTATAAATCTTAGTATATGCATGATGATAGGCAGGACTGTGAGTAAACTGTGGACGTATGATGTGCGAGGTGTGGGGTGTTGGACAGGGCTGTGTGTAACCTGTGAATTTATGATATGCCAGGTGTGGGGTGGTATGCAGGACTGTGTGTAATGCTTACAGTGTGCGGGTCATGGGCAGGGCATTGTGTTGACCTGTCATGTATTAGCTGCAGGTAGAGTTGGTTTGGTGCAGATCTGTGTTTGAGTATGCATTGTGTTGGATCTTTTGCATTCACAGCCTTAGCTCCTGAGCACTTTGTTATCCTACAGCTGTAATTCCTGTGTTTCGTTTGGCTAGTGAGGTATATTCTCTGACTGTGCATGGTGAACAGGCTGGTACTAAAATTACATATTAAGTATCTGACTCCTCCGATCATGAGAAACCACAATCACCAGCCACTGCATTGCCGGTAGGAATGTAAATAAATCTTTTCCGCAGTTAGGCAGAGTAACAGCCGGGGATAACAACAAGCTGAAAACGAGTAAAAATAAAGAAGGGAATAATTCGTAAACACAGCAAACCCGACACGTCACCCGGCCATAACTCATGACAGGACCCGACTCTTGATGAGGTAATTACCAGGCTGTTTCACGGAGTGGAGGGTGGGGGGAGGAGAGTGGATAGGAGAAGGCGACAACCCGGGGTCAATTACCAGCCACTTGCGGTAATGGGATTAACCGGGAATGATCCTTTGCCGCTAGGATCATCCGGGGGTCACTGGGTCGGGTCATGCCAGGTCACAAGTCATTAGTGTCGTGTTCGCCCTAATCCCGCCAGTGATTTATGGCCGTCACAGGTGTACACAGTCGGGCGGGGTAATCCGAGTGATTCCCCCAAACGCCCACCAGATGATATGAGGCATTTATCTCCACACTCCTCTGTCGGGGGGAACAAGGGTTGCGATGATGGAAGTGATAGTCTAAATTTCGCCTGGCAATTTTTTTTCTTATTTCACTTTTAACTTTATACTTCATGTCTCGTTGATTTTCAGTAATTTAACAACAACAACAACAATAATAATAATAATAATAAACAGAAGCATCTGCATTCCACCACTAGTGTTCTTCCAATCCTATCACATTGTAAGCCCCCTTCATCCGCGGGTGCAACTTATCGTTACTTACCGGGTTTACCAAGTGCTTTAGACCATGGGTTCTGTACGGGGAGGGGGGGGAGGGTGACTTTTCCCCCTTGGGACAATATGAAGATTCTTTAGGGAAATTATGTGCATTATAACAACAAATGAGATTTTTTTTTTTAAATATTTCATTACAATGAGAAGAGCCTTCCTCCAATTGTGTGTAATGGGTCGGCAGCATAACATTTCAAATAACAATATAACACTTGGAAGTTAATAACGCTGCCTGGGCTGTGAAGTATGGGTAGGAGCGCCCGTAACTGTGACCGTTCCTGGCTGCAGCTGTGCAAGTTTACTCGTAAATAAAAGATAATGATTTTTTTTTTTTCTGGTAATCAGATTGGGAGGGGAAAATCTCCTAACCGTAAGATGGAATGGGGAAACGCAAGTGAAAAAAGTTAAGAACCTCCTTTTCAGACAAAGACAATCTTAATCTAAATTGTAAATTCTTAAACTTTTCCACTGATTTATCATCAGGCTGATTTTTATTTTTCTAATTTCCCTTTTAGCCAGTGCAAGCCTTTTACTGTTGATGGACATGTCTATATTTACAGACTGTGGTGTTCTTAGTGTTCTTTTTTATTTTCTCCTCTCCCTCCCATTTTCAACACTGATCTTGTACGAAGCCTTACTTGCCTCATTCATGAAGCTGGTGATTCTCATTATATTACCGAGGTCTTCAAAAATTAAAAAAGCGTCTCTCCCAGGTGTCGTTTAGCACCACTTGCGATGAGGTTACGGCAGACATTACATTAGGAGTTACCACTACCTCAGAACTCAGTCTCTCAGCTTGTCCACTCACCTTTGGCAACATAGGTGTCTCTGTCCCACTCTCTCAGTATTGCCTGCGTCCCTTTCTCTCGGGGTTTTAAAAAGAATACCTACTCATCAGCTTCAATCACGTTTTAAGAGATCGAGTGTACTGGGCAGATTCCATTAATTTACTGAATGACTACCACGATTTCTGTTTCCGCCGCAGAGGTGCTAAATAAGACGAAAGAGATGGAAACACACACACAGAATTCCTTCATGTTATTTTAAGTCTATTTTCCACATAAAAATTGGGTAGGAGGATCCACAACTGAAACACACCCACACACACACCCACACACCCACACACACAAGCAGGAATATAATCACTCAATCATCCAAGCCTTCGAAGTTCTCGGCTCCACCATACACAAACTTTTTCGTCGATCGTCATGATGCAAAGGGGAGCGTCCCTTGTTATATAAATTGCCATACATACTTCATCCATCAACTTCTGCCTTTTCTCAGCCCGTCTGCTTCCTTGTAGTCCATATCAGGGTGTCTTCCACATTGCCTCCGACCATCACATTGGATCATATAATCATTCTCTTTTCACCACCTAGTTTGTATGTAATCTGTCCGTGCTACCGTACCATAAAAAGTCCATACTGTTTAATCCTTTGAGACACATCTTTCACGGACCTCAAATTTCTTATTTTCTCCAGTCTACACGCCTCCTTATATTCATCGATAGTCTCATTTCCACTGCTGTTACTTTAAATTTTCGATATTCATGCCATACCCACCTCTCACACCCACACATTAATTTGAACACTAACACGTCCTTATGTAGTCCTGTTGCAGACTCTGTGCTTAGTTTTCTGTTCCTTATCAGAATATCATAACTTTAACCAGTTTTCTTCTGTATGTCACTTTACCTGTCATTGACTTTCACATTTCCTTTTCTTTTCTGCCACTACGTTAAATTATTAGTCACATCAAGTCTTTCTCCATCCACCTGCACACTACACTGAGAGTCACGTTCAGTCATCATGCATCACTTTACTCTTAATTACATATCAGCTTCCAGACAATGCTCCTCATAAATAACACTCCGAGCCATTCTAAAAAGCCACATTTATTATTAACACACAATACCGTATCATTTGGACACTTCTGATACGGAACAATAAAATCACTCACCGTCTTCCATCATCTTCCCTCCAGGTTCTCTCACTCTTGTACCTTTTCCGACCTCTTTCTGAATCCCATCCTTCTATAAAATGAATGGCCATTGGGACAACACACGAAAACACTGATAACCACTCATTTTAACTTCCCTCTCTCCGTTTATTACAATAAGTCTAATGTTTACTCAATTGCCGAAACCTTACCATGTCCCCCAAATCATTCACTCCTTTGCTCCAAGTCTTCATTCCGTACACACACATCAGATGACATACTGAGTTAATGTTAGATTTCTCTTGGATTCAAATGGATAATTATGCATCTAGATAATCAGAACTGTTTTCATTATTTCAGTTATATTCGTCTTAAATCATGGTTTTCATGTTTGGAGTTCTCTGATTACGGCATTATCATACCATTGTGGAAAATCTTTACAATATTCAAAAACCTTTATTTCATACCATACACTACTGTATATACGAAACACTTTTCCTCAAAAAGAAAAGGAAGAATGTAAATAATTACACGGGGAGACAAAGCGAAAAAGACAAAGAGGACAGAAAAAGCAGTGCAATAATATTAGGCCGAGAGACAGAAAGAATTAAACATTAAGGAAAAAAAAAAAACGATGTAAATAATGAAGCGGAGAGACAGTGCGAAAATCCAAAGAGTAAAAGAAATATAGAGCAATAATAGTAGGCCGAGACAGACAAAATTAAATGTTAAGAAAAAAAGCAAAGAGAGAAACGATCAAATAATATGCAGAAGAGGGAGAAATAAAATTAATAATGGAAAAGATAAAACAGAAACAATTCAACACTGATGAAAAGAGGGAGAGGAGAGGAGCTTAACAGTGAAGGGAAAAATGAAAAGAAGACGGAGAAACAGAACGTGGTAAGCAGAGAAGGAAAATACTAAACGAAGGAAAAGACGGAAGACAGAACGAATTACACAGTGAAAGAAAAGACAGAAGAAAGAAAAAGACAGAGTGACAACGAGTTAAACAGTGAAGGAAAATAATGAAAGACGGAAAAGACGGATAGACGACAAATAGAAAGACTAACCGCGGGAAGCAAAATCAAAGAGAAAACACACCTCTATCTTCAAGCCCTTGCCCCCACTCTGACAGAAGCTTCAGTCTCACAGCCAGAGTCCATTTTCGCCTACCGTGATCAGCCTTGCCTCTGATGGACACGACCGGCCGCCCTCGCCAAAATGAGACGGGATTAAGAGCGATTAAGAAGTCAAGTTTAAGTGGCGGTGGGAGTGAGCGGATTAAGGGAGATCGAAGCCGGGCTGGGTGGGTGGTCTTAGAGGCATAGGGGGACTTTGAGAAGGTATGGCTCTATTCACCAGGAAACCGATGTACAGGTCTGGCAGTTTGGGTCATGTTATAGTTCAGGAGTGCATGGAAAAACATTTGCATCACGACATTACCAAGTCAGCAAGAGGTTTAAGAAGGACATATGTACCAGAATGACACTGTATTAGAACTCCAACTTTAAACCTACTTTAATACGAAGATTACTAGAAAAATAAATGCGAAGCTGAAAACCAAGAAACTGTAGGGAAAGAAGACCCCCACAAAAAAATCCAACCCTGAAACTAAATTAGGAAGACAAATGTGTAAAGGAAAATTTAACAAAAACAGAACTATGCATACACGAAAGCATAATTCGAGACAGACAAAGACGCATGTATAAACTGATGTTTGAAAAGGTATGAGAGAAACAAGGAAATTCCATATCAACACCTACACGATGAAAAAAGTACTGCTGACCGACACGGCTGAAAGCAAACACACCAATTCAAAGTAGCAACGGGCATCAAACAGTCCGCGCTGATGAAGACCACGACAGTAATTGATGTGCCCGAGGACGAAAAATATACCCGGGATGAAAGAAGGTGGAGAGAAAAAAGAGAAAAGAAAAAAAGTGGGTGAGTGCGATAGGATCCAGATAGAGCGACGCGGTGACCAACCCTCCTCGCTAATCCGGGCGGTAGGCAATAAGGGCCCACATTAGTGCTATCACAGGGTTAATCTGCTCTCACAATTATCCGTATTGTTGGGCAGCGAGAGAGAGGCAATGGGGCGCAGGGAGGGAGCAAAAGGGTTGATGTGGGAGGAGGGAAGGTGGGAAAGCTGGGATGGAGGGATAGGATGGAAGAAGGGAAGTACAGAGCTGAGGAGGGAGAGATGGTAGGAGACTGAGATAGAGGGATAGGGCTGAAGGGGAGAGGTATGGGTTGCAAAGGAGGGAAAGAAGGTGGAGAGACTGGAATGGATGGATGGATGCGTGGAGTCCTACCTCCATGGATGGATGGATGGATGGATGGATGGATGAAGGGAGGGAGGGAGGTAAAGGGTTGAGGAGGGTGGGGAGACTGGGGTGTAGGGAGGAAGGTCAAGGGTTGTTAAGGAGGGAGAGAATAAAAGTACGGAGACTGGAAGGAGGGAAGGAGCTAAAGGGTTGATATGTGAGGAGAAAAGGTGGGGAGAATAAGACGAAGGAAGAGAGGTAAAGAGTTGAGAAGGATTGAGAGAAGATGGGAAGACTGGGATGGAAGAACGGGATGGATGGAGGGAGGTAAATGGCTGAAGAGAAAGGAGAAAACATGAGGAGGATTGGGACAGAAGGAAGTATAGGACTGTGAAGGAGGGACTGAGGAATGAGAGTGAAAGGGGATTGAAGGTTATGGAAGAAAGAATGAACGTGGAGGAGGTAGGGGAAGTAAGCATGGGGAGAAGGGAGTTGTGGGAAGGGAATGAAGAAGGAAGAGGAGGAGAGTGGGTGGACTGGGACGCAGGAATGGGAGTGGAAGGTAAAGTGTTGCGGAGGAGGAAGAGGAGGAACATGAAGAGAGTGGGGTAGGTTGAGATAGAAGGATGGAGTTGGAGGGAAAGGAGAGGGGAAATAAAGGATTATGGAGGGAAAGAGGAGGAAAGTAGGGAGACTGCCATGGAACAGAAGGATGAGATGGACAGAAATGGAAGAAGGGATGTAAAAGCCTGTGGTGCAGAACAAGTAGAAAGGTGGAAGAGGAAGGGAAGTTAAGATGAAGATAGGAGGTGGAGGGAAAATGAACGAAGGAAGGGGGTGGGGAGAGGTCAAGGATTGTGGGATGAAGTGTGACATAGGGTACAGGGAAAAGGGGAACGAGGAGAGGCTGAGGAGACTGAGATGATGGCAAAGAACTGTGGTACAAGAGAGAAGAAGGAAAGATGGGGGAGAGACTTGAGAGACTGTAAAGGAAAAGAAGAACAGAACTGACTCGATTGGGGGAGATGAAGGTACAGAGACTAGACAAGGGTAGAGGAAGGTGGAGAAACTGGAGCAGATTGGGATGGCGATAAAAGAACCGTGGAATATGGAAGACACTGAACTCAGCTTTTGGGACAGAAAAAGAATAGATGTGCTGTTAAAAGGAAGGACTGGAAGGGATGGTGGAGAGACTGGAGAAAGGGGGATCGGAGAAGGGAGAGATGGGGTAGAAAGAGAGGAGGATGGTAGGGAGATGAGAGATGCGAGGATGGCAATAAAAGGGGGAGGGGAGGTTGGGCGGATGGAAGGAGGTTATGAGTGGACAGATAAGGATTGGGGTGAAATAGATGAGGATGTTACAGGTAAAGGAGTAAAATGGAGAGGTCATAGGAAGGTAGGCTTGAAGAGATGAATATGACTGAGAGAGAGAGAGAGAGAGAGAGAGAGAGAGAGAGAGAGAGAGAGAGACAGACAGACAGACAGACAGATACAGACAGACATTGAAAAATAACTTTAAAGTATGAAAAGAAAGAAGGAAATTGAAAATGAGGCAGTGAGTTTGTATGAACGCGAGAAAAGGAAGAAGAGAGTACAAAGAAAAGCATACAGCAACAGGCCTGTTGGTCCTCTCGTGGCTGTTTGGTATAGGGGAGATTACAACTACCAAAACCATTCTATCAGTTTAGGACAAGGATAGAAAAGCAAGAAGAAAGAAGGCGGAGAAAGGAGTACACACACACACACACACACACACACACACACACACACACACACACACACACACACACACACACACACACTGAATAAGCCCCACACAGGTAAAATGACAGCGGACAGGGAAGTGACAGGAGCTCCTCCCCCCTGCCTGTCAGGGTTCATCTCACCCTTTACCTCTCTTACCTCCTGTCTTCCTCCACCACCACCACCACCTCTCTCTCTCTCTCTCTCTCTCTCTCTCTTGTCTTTTCGCATTTATCCGTTTCGCCCTGTCAGTTGTCATGCCTGTTTTGTCACTTCTTTTGAGTATGTGGACGTCTGCCTGTCCCGTCACTCCCCACACCCTCACCTCACACTGCCCTATAGCTGTAAGAATCTGGTTTGTTTGGGTTAATTGTAGTCTAAGTCAGTTTTATTATTCTGTCATCCGTAAAGCTGAAGGTACAAAAATGCTGTATCTATAATAGTCCTTATCAGGTTGAATATAAAATCTGGTTTCTCCTTGGAGGGAACATGATAGCCAGAATTAATCCTTCCCCAAGCTGGCGAAGTATGAATGGGGAAGGAGGGTCTGTAGAAGAGTGACGCATGAGAAAGCAGAAATGTAGTAATGGCTACGTCTGTGTGTCAGAATCTGTATATGCCACAGATAGAACCGACAGAGTACGAACATATTCAAGCACATGACAGGGCATACTTAGAGAACCCACTTTAGATGTCCAACGTAGCTTGGATTCAGACCTTAGACTCGAGACACACTCAGACGAGCCACAGTAACTCTACACAAATATTAAGTTGTTCCATTTGCTAGGTTAAGTTAGGGCCGGAAAAGGAAACCCCTACTCCCATGCATCAAGCCATACAGGTACACATATAGGTGAAAGTGAAAAAGAACACCGAGCAGTGCAGAAAACGGAATTGCAAATATTTTGGGAGCGACGAAAGGAAACAAGAGAGGCAATAATGTTGGAATGTGTGGGGATGACGGTTGTGGGGAAAGCTGGGTAGTGGGAAGATACCCTAGGTTTGTGGTACTGTAAGAAGGGTATTGGTATTTTAGTGCTACAGGGGGTAAGGTAGAGTGAGAGTGGTGATTAAGCGAAGGAAAGAGTAGGGGACTGAGGGGAAGGTCAGGGAGTGGCAGAGAAAGCGGGTGGTATGGAGAAGGAAGAAAGGAGGTACAGAGTGAGGGACTGATAATGGTTTAGCAGTTGGGGCACGGATGGCTGTATAATGAGAGGAAAGCTGGCCATGCAGCATGAAGAAGAGGAGCTTAACAAACAAAATGTGAGAGAGAGGTAGTATTGCAACTGGGTGACAGCAGAAAACTGACAGCGTGGAGTGAGGGAGGACAGTGGTGGCATAAGGTGAGGGAGACAGTAGGAAGGGACAGTGAAGGAAGGGTGGATCAAAGGTAACAAGTAAAAGTGACGGGTGGGAGGAGAGGATACGACATGCACATCACGAGTAACAAATAACATTAACAATACGTCAAACCGTGAGGGAGAAAAAGAATAACGATAAAGGGTAAAAATGACCTCCAAGCGACGGATGGGCGGGCAAGACCTGAATAGCTAAACACAGAGTAGCCAGGAGACGGGATGACAGCGCAGGAGGAATGACAGGGTTTGACGGGAAGTACACAAACAGGACAGAGGGGAGGCACGGGATTATCACATCATCTCATTTGCTGACTCCTTGCAACATTCGATGACCGCTTCAATAGACAGGAAATTTCTCCGGTATGATCCTTGGCTGGATCGTGCAGGCGCCATTACAAAGCTTCTTTATATCTTCCCTACGTCATCCTCGCGTTGCTCTTCGCTATTCACACGCACCACATATCAACAATGAGGGTGGATGGCACGTCAAAGAGGCCATGGATGTTATCTGGTGGACACACACACGATTGCCCCCAGCGCTCAGAGGCACCACTGGAGAGATTTAGAAGCAGAATGGCAGGAGTGTGACTGCTGTAGGCTAACCTTGCATGCTCACCTGATGGAATTTGATGTAAGTCATTTCTGGACTAAGGTTTGCCAGTTACATATCTGAAGAGTCGATTAGCGTTATTCGGGTGATGGGGGACTTTGTATTGGTTCAGTGCTTTTATTTGGATGGTTTTAAGTTTATATGATCAGCAACACTACTGCGTCGTTTTCCAAAAAATAATACATTGAATTATTGACTGACGAGCAGTTAGCTATAATTTGTATGGGTCACGTGCGCTCTCAGCATGAATATTGCTCACCCTTGTGGAGTGGATGTGGAGAGGTTGCATTAAAACAACCAGACAAAATTCAGAACAAAGCTGCTGGAATTATTAATAACCCTGCTATTACTAATAAACTACCTCCCCTACAAATACGAAGGAATGTTGCCTCCCTTGCATTATTTTACAGGTATTTTTATGGCAAATGCTCAGACGAAGTTGCATCCATTGTGCCACCTCGTCACGCCTTCCCCCGTGCTAAACGGGCATCTGGCAGCGCTCATGACCGGAACGTCACTCAGCCAAATTGTAGAACTTCTGCCTATCAGAATTCTTTCATTTCCCGAAATGCATCTCTCTGGAACTCGCTTCCCCAGAGTTGTTTCCCTCCTAACTTCAACCAACAGCAGTTCAAGTCCAAGTGTTACAGATATTTTATAAATGGAGGACACCAGTAATCTGGTGTATGGATTATTTTTTTTTTCCTCATTTGTTTTTCCTTCCTCTGTTCTGCTTTTTAAAAAAAGAAAATCACTCTTATCATCATATTACTATAGCTCTCATGTAATTAGAAGCATCACCACCTTCATCTGTTTCATGAGCCATATTCTGTGATGGATCACCCCGGCTAATAAGCATCCTTACTTAGTAACAACTTCTCCACATCACCTTTCCCTTTGCATTCTGATCATATTTGATACAAACATGCATCACATTCAATTGTACAAACATAAGCCAGATGAATACCGGTACTTCCTCTCTCTCTCTCTCTCTCTCTTCAATCAACCTACATACTAGCCAATCAACCTTCACAATGTATTGACCTGAGTATCACGTAACCATCCTCCCTGTCCCCCTGCATGATCCCCTCCCCCTCCCGTCCCCTCACTGACCCTCCTGTCCCCTGTCCCGCTTCAGGAGGGCATTGTGGACAAAGCGTCGGCACCGTCCGTGAGCTCCATCAGTAGGATCCTGAGGGGCGGCAAGAGGGACGATGACCCAAGGAAGGACCACAGCATAGACGGCATCCTGGGTGAGTGCTGGGAGTAGTATTGATCTCTAGCTGATATTGCTGTGTTGATATTAAGTTGATTTTTATGCAATTACACGAATCGCAGTATCGACGGTATCCTTGGTAAGCTGTGGGAGTCGTACTTGTCTTTGGCTGATCAATGCGTTCTTGGTGTAATGTTACTGTGTGTTGATTAGGCTACTACATCACTAACCTACAACATCATCAGTTACATTCTGGGTGAGTCCTGTGAGTCGCAACCATTTTTAAACATTCATACTGTTTAGATGTCGTGCTGATCCTAAGCTACTCCGACTCTTACAAGGAAAACAACTCTGACGTTATCCAGAGCGTGTCCTGAAATTACTTTGTTGATGATCTATTACTGTACGACCTGTGTTGCTAACATACTGTGCATGGTGGTTCTGCACTCCTTGTATGTTAGTCTTAACTCCTAGAATTCTTTAAGTTTCAAAAGTACCATATCACTGACTACAATACTAACGAATCCTAAGCAAAATACTTTTTTTTTTTTTCACATGCCTAACTCTTTTTACGCTAGGCGATGATAGTGCTACCTGATGGCTAAGGTTCATATTTGTATAGGTTTGAGAATGTGGACTTCATTCAGTCTTGTGATCGTTCTGCTGTTCTATACAACTGGTTGTCAATAGTTGTTCTGTTTATATGAATAATACCTTACACTAATGCGTAAACAATGAACTCAACTGCTGGTCTCACCATCCCTTCTGCAAGTATTTATTACGCAGAAAATATTTTACCAGGTTGTAATTTAGGTTATCGAGACTGTTCATTGTTGCTTGCGGGATTTCGAAAATCTCGGCCTGTTGACAACCACCCCCAGCTTGACGCACTTGGTACACCAGTACCTATACTCACTGGACCACAGAGTTTAGCTCTTCGCGAGCGAAGTATACTTACTTCAGTCGGTAGGACAAACATCACATTTTCCCCCACTAACTACACCTTTTCATAAAATATGCTCCGGGAATGTAACGCCAGTAATACTATTTCTAAGTAACACTTTTTCGTCGTCTCAGTCATTTAACAGTTCTGGTCCTCGATTTATTTCTGACCTCAGCATCAGCTCCCAAAACAACGTGAAATGGAGGAAGAGAGAGAGAGGAAGCCAGGGAGGGCGGGATGTATATGATACCAGTGAAATCCGAACAACGAAAATATAATCATTAGAATGAAATGGCGGTAAGGATGGTTCTGTTAACAGAATCGCATTTACATAACATACATATCAATCTGTTTCCAAACTTATCCCTATTCACTGTAAGTAACGCTTACCGTTGTTCAGCAATATACAGCGTCACGATAACAGGAATTAGGCATATACGTATATACGAGTATCATCGTGTAACGTACACACGCAACACAAGCCGTTCATCCATCACTCCGGACAACACGTTTCCCGGATGCAGCGCGATGTTGCGTGTTCCGTGGTTTAGTTCCGCGGCAAAACAGTTTATTCGCGCAATTTTCACGGCAGCGGTTGTACTGGAGAAAGCTACACGATCCAGTCATAAATCCTAGGAGAGTAGCAGTAGACCTTGATGATTCTGCCTCAAGTAAGACCAATCATTTATGACGATGAAGGTTGGATCCCATAAGAATTATGGAACACAGATTAAAGCATTTTAGAACATCAGCTCTCAACTAATCATTTTTTTTTAAGTTTCAAAATTTTCTTCTGCATTACATAACTAACCATTTTTTGACTGTCTGCATCAAAATCGATTAACAGATTGTTCGGAAGAAATTATATAGAAGTTCCAGTATCAGGAAACGATCATGCGAAACTCATTTTTAGGGCTAACACTACAGCAATTCTGATTCTCTTAAAAGCACTCTCTGGTTATGTGCGATGAAGGAAGCCTCGTGATAGATTCATAAATACAGTTATGATTGATTCCGTGTTGAAACTATGCTTTGTTTTCCTAAAACGTACAGAGAATTAGAGAGAGTAGATTCTACCCACGTTTCTTATTCCTCCTACAAAAAACAAAATTATTGTTACGGGAGAACAACAGCCGCAAAGATACATTTATTTAGCACGAAGGACAAGGGATGGAGAGTGCAGAATCTTCCAGTGTCACTAGTACTTCCTGCAAAAAGGAATATAAATTACAAGAAACAACTGAGAGTCCCACCCCTGGTTTCCTCTATCACCGGGGATGAGGAGCCGGTGGTGTGTGGTTGACAGTTCCAGCTCGATTCCCGACCGGTCAGATTGTCGGACAAAGTCTGTTTCCCCCTTTGTCCCTATTCCCCCAACATTACAATTGGGGACCTGGATATAACACCAACTACTGTGGGTCGTGTTCTAGGGTGCAGTGGGGGAAGACTGGGACATCAAACTCTGAATGTCTCCTTCAATGACACTCGTCGATAGGCATTTACCTGAGCCTTCCTCTTCTATCGGGGAGCAGATAAAGGTTCAACTTCTGTTCAGGACTTAATCTCTTCAGCCTGAGGACGTCTTGTTTATTTTATTCATGCTACTCTCAGACGGTTTTATTCAGGGTGAAAACTATCTCTCGTGTTGAAGGGGTTACTGAAGTCCATACCTAATCCCTTCAGTTTGAAAAAAAAAAAAAAAAAAAAAGTCATATAGATATGACTTTTATTATCGAAACTAACTTCCGCAGCTGGTAAAGCTTGGCCCGCTTGGAGCTGGCCATCGTCGCCTACCGGCTTGTTGTTGTTGTTATTATTATTATTATTATTATTATTATTATTATTAATTATTATTATCATCCATATTATTAAACGGGCCAAGTGAAGGCAAAACATATTCACTAAATGGCAGTTCTCATGCATTATAATTACCCTCATTATCAACACTTATGAGCAGAAAATACTTATATGTACATTTATTCATCGTCCATTGCATACATACAGACACATACATAAACTCTCCTAATAAGCCCACGATATACGCGACACAACAGTAATCAGGCTGTCATAAAACTACACAAGAGTCCAGTTCGATCCACTAATGTGATGGGAACGGAAACCATTATATTTTTTACGTGCGGTAATTCTTGTAATGTCGAATGTAACAGTAAAAGTGTGTGAGGTTGGCGGGTATGTTGGTGGTAGGTTGTGGTGGCGTCATTGTGGTTAAAGTAGCTTGCAGTTGTGGTGGTGTGACTGTGGTTGTGGTTGTGGTGGTTTGTAGTTGTGGTTAAGGTAGCTTTTAGTTGAGGTTGTGGTTGTGGTGGTTTGTAGTTGTGGTTGTGGGTGTTTGTAATCTGAGCTGTGTTGGCTTGTAGCTGTAGTTGTGATGAGTCTGAGTTGGTGTTATGGTGGTTTGTGGGTTTGTGGTTGTGGTGGTTTATAGTTGCAATTGTGATAGCTTGTAACTGTGGTAGTTGTGATATTTGGTTGTGACTGTAATAATCTGTACTTGTGACTGTGATAGTTTGTAGTCGTGGTTGTGGCTATTTGTGGCTGTGGTAGTAGTGGTTTTTTATTCATGGTTGTGATGGCCTGTAATTTTTGTGGTTGTGGCTTGCGTGGTTTGTAGTTGTGGTTTGTGGTTATGGTGATATGTAGATTAGGCTTTGGGTGGTTTGTGATAGTTTTAATTGTGTTACATTGTAGTTGTGGTGGTTGTGGTAGTAAGTAGTTGTGGTAGCAGGTAGTTTCTTATTGCTGCAGCTGTTATGGATATAGTTACAACTGGTTTAGGGTGTCTGGCAGTACTCCTCATGCAAGAGATAGAGTCAGTCGTGCAGGTAAGAAACTGCAACGCCTAAGAAGACAAAATTAGTCCTCTGAATGTTAAGGATTTTCCAGGTGAAGTACATCGCACGGTGTTAATAAGAAAAAAAAAACGTACCTTCATGCGTCCATCGAAAGGAGTGGAATTAGTGAGGTTTTTTTGAAGCACATGACTGATTAGGATTTCTCTGAGCCACACAAAATCCGCCTGGCGTTAGCGAGAGTTTTAACAAAAAAAATAAGAAAAAGAGAAAAGGAGGGGGGTGTCCAGAGCAGTAAAATGGTTGTTAATATTGGCAGTTTAATCTGTACTGGAAGAAGAATAAGTGAAATGGTTAAAGCTGGTAGATTAATCAATTCTGGTAGACTTGGCAATGTCGATGATGGATGGTAATGAGGAAGAGGTTGAGTATGACCTTGGGAGTGATTAAGGCGCCTTCTTAGTATTGTGGATGGACGGTGGAAAGTAAGTGGCTATTAGGACTTGTTAATGTAGCTGGGTGAACGGATTATTGAAGAAGATGAGAGAATGTGTGTGTGTGTGTGTGTGTGTGTGTGTGTGTGTGTGTGTGTGTGTGTGTGTGTGTGTGTGTGTGTGTGTGTGTGTGTGTGTGTGTGTGTGTGTGTGTGTGTGTGTGTGTGTGTGTGTGTGTGTGTGTGTGTGTGTGTGTGTGTGTGTGTGTGTGTGTGGCTTGATGAACAGGTTAATAAGTAAGTGGGATACGTTTGGTTGGTGAGTGAGTGATTAGGCGAAAAAGTGCAGGGATGAAGTGAGTGAATAATCTGTTAAGTAGTTAACTGAGTGAGCGAAGGGAGGAGTGAGTGACCGATTGAATGAACAGAAGAAGAAATGATTAGCAGATCTGGGAAGTGCTAGATCGAGTGAGCGGTGTTTTGGATACGTGAATGGCTGAATAAGAGAGAGAATGAGTGCGAGACTGACTGAACTAACTGAATGGTGGCTGACTGAGTGATTAAGAAGAGATATAATAAGCAGGAAGAGTGAAAGAGAAAGTGGTTGTCCGTACGAGTGGAAGTATGAAAGAGTGTTTGATTATGTAAACAAAGGAGTGGAGTACGATATAAGTCCTGTACATGTTCACGGACGTATGAATGGACAGGTGCAGTAATAGGTGGACGTGTAAGTATCTGATAATAGTAGGTAGGTGTGGATAGGTGGACAGGCGGTGACAGGATGCACTGTGGTGGGGAGAGGTGTTGGATAATGGAGACACGCGAGAATGAGAGCTAGGGGAGAGAGTGGAAAGGTGGGGGTGAGGGGTTGGGGGAAAAGTGTGATTGAAGGGTATGAGAGAAGCTGTGAGTGAGGGGTGAGGGAGAAATTGGGGATGAAGGGGTGAAGGGCAGGGGAGGAAGGGTAGGTGAAGGTAAGGATGAAGGTAGGGGACAAGGTATGGGTAAAGAGGTGGGGGAAAAGGTGGGGCGAAGGATAGGGAAGAAGGTGGAATAAAGGTAGAGGAATGGAAGAATAATGGGTATGATGAGTGGGACAATAGGCTGAAGGGGTAAAGCTGACAGGCAAAGGAGTGGTTAAAGAGACAGGATGAATTTGACAGGAGGGGAAGTAGAGACAGGTGAAATGAGAGGTAGGAGAGTAGGTAAAGAGGAAGCTGGAGAGGTGTAGAGAAGTAGGCAGAAGGGTGAGAGAGAGGGGCAGAGTAGGCAGGAAGGTGATGAAAGAGTAGCGAGTGTGAGGAGTATCTAAGGCAGACACAGCAACGGCGGTGAGATAAAAGATACAGACAGAAGGTCGGGGGATGCGTAGGAGCAGACTGTGGGAAAGTGGGAGGCGTGTGGGCGGGAGGTGAGAGTGGGCGGGCGCGGGACCCACCACACCGCCCTCGTTAACTCCAGTATGGGCGGCGGGGGGCGGCAGTAAAGGTGTCGACCCGGTGAAATAAGGATGTTTAGTCGTGTAAAGCAAAGCAGACATTAATAGCTACACGATTTGGCCATTACATACGTGCTGGGTGGAAGGGGGCGCAGGAAGGGTGACTGGGGGTGAGGAAGGGGTGAGTGGGAGAGAGTTAGGGAGAGCGGAACGTGGGATGGAAGGAGTAATATTTGAGTGTGAGGTGGGTGGATGCAGGTGTATATGAATGAAAGACAGGTGGGAGAGATAGAAGAGTAGTGGAATGTTAACTGGGAGAGGTAGAAGAGGAGTGAAAGATGAGTGAGAGAGGACAGAAATTTGAGTGAAAGATCTAGTCGAAGAGGGAGCAGGAAGAGTACAAAGGAAAGCAAATATCAAATGACCCAATAATCCTTTCGTGGCTGTTACAAAGATGACTACAAGTACGATAACAAAACAAGAAGAAAAGGAAGCGGTAAAGAAGGTGAAAAATGGGTGGGAAGAGGTGCAGAAGGAATGATTAGTAGGTGGAAGGAGGTGGAGAGGTGAAAAGTGGGTGGGAGCGAATGGAGGAAGAGTGATGCGTTGGTAGAGAGTGAGAGAGAGAGAGAGAGAGAGAGAGAGAGAGAGAGAGAGAGAGAGATGGTGAGGTACTGTGGTAGTGGGTGGAAGAACGCGAGCTGTGGATGATTTGTGGGTGGAGGTGGCATGGAGGTGAGAGGCAGGTGAGTGGAGGTGTCGTCAGGTGATGGAGAGGAGTGTCGTGGGGCTAATCGCTTCACTACGTTGTACCTCCATTTGTGCTTAATTCTTCCTCTCACCAAATAATTTTCTTCATTCTCACGGAAGGGGTTCGAGAAGGCAAACATTTACTACCCTTGTACCATTAATTTCTCCTAAGCTGGATAAATTTGTGTAATGGTATGAATAATAATAATAATAATAATAATAATAATAATAACAATAATAATAATAATAATAATCCATCCATTCATCATCCAATCCTACGTTGCCCCATGAGGAACGTAGGAGCCCGGGGCTAGGCAGTTGGTCCTGACATTTAAGATGAGAGTGACCAACCTCACTCATCCCTGAGTGGCATTATGTAAGCAATCAACCCCAACCACCCCTTGGATATAAACCTTCACCTGCTCAATCCGATTGGAGCACAATAATTACCCACTAAACCACCAGGCGCCAAAATTTGGTTATATGGTTACTACCCAGCGTAGTAAATGGTTTCCTGGGGTACAGGAAACCAGTTGGCTTGTCACTCAGTGTAGAGTCACCCACAGGCAGAAGGAATAGGAAAGAATGAAGGAATTAAAGACAGAAGAGGGAGTGTAAAGTCACCCGTAGGCAGAAAGACGAGGAAAGAATGAAGGAAAAAAAGACAGAAGATGAAAGGAAAGAAGGATGGATGAGATGACTGGGCAGACACCCGAGAGCAGCATTACACTGAGTGAGTGGATGGTGAGCGCCCCCACCTACCACATAATAATAATAATAATAATAATAATAATAATAATAATAATAATATAACAGTAGCAGTAGTAGTAGCATTATTATCATTATTTTTATTATTGTTATTATTATTCTAATTATTTGTAGCAGCAGCAGTAGTGGTAATAGTATAGTAGCAGTACTACTACTATTACTACTACTACGACTACGACTACTACTACTACGACTACAACACCTACTGCTGCAACTATTACTACCAGTAATAATAATAAAAATAAAAACAACTGATAATAATAAAACACGAGATAAAGGTAGACAGGTGGAAATGACAGGAAATGCAATGTAGATGGGTGGATGGTACAGGCTTAAGTGGAGCTCATGTGGAATGAAATAGACGGAGATGGAAGAGTAAGAGAATATACTGTCCAAATTATCTAACGTAGTCTATATCTCTTTTTATCGAGCAAGTTCATCTGTTTTTCGTCCATGAGAAAAAACATCATCCACCCTCAAAAAAGGAAAAAAAAGAAAAAAAAAAAAGAAAAGAAAATGACTCCCTTCTCAGTGACTTGTACTTTTCCTGTCTTTTTCCCCAAGACAGACGCCGCCACCGCTCACGTCTACCTAGGGAAAAAAGTTGGTGGCGCGGTAAAAATAGGGAAGCGTTGTTCATTTTTTCCCCTCTCCTCGTTACCCGTCCCTTCTCCGGAGGAGCTCGGGGTCGGGTATTGCTTTCACTCGGTTTGTCTGTCTGCTTGTTTGCCTGTCTGTCTGTCTGACTGTCTATTAACAACTTTACGCGAAAACTACAGGTGCGATTTTGACTATACCCTTTCTCAGGAAACATGAATGCGAGAATTTTACAAAGCCTTTGCCAAAATCGGAACACGAGTGACCGTGTGAAGGATTAAGAGGTCCCCTCGGGATTCTGGACCTTCCTCCTTCCCTCTTCCGTTTTCTTTCCTCTACACACACACACACACACACACACACACACACACACACACACGACGCTTAAATAATAAAACAATGTGTAGCCTCTATTTATCTGTCAGTGTCCTGATATCGGTCCATATGAGGAGGGATGGAGGATGGGAGTGGCCCGGGTCGGAATGTGGGGAGGGGTTGGGAAGCCATGAAAGATGAAGAAAAATTATTTTATTTTATTTTATTGTTTTATTACTATTCTTTATGAAAAAACATAAAGTGCTTTACAATAGTATTACTGATCGAAGGATCAACAGTAGCATTTCCTTTATAAATATTCATTATATTCTAAAATTTACATTGAAAATACAATCTCTCTCTCTCTCTCTCTCTCTCTCTCTCACTCTCTCTCTCTCTATCACTCGATATTCATGTCTCCCTCATCTAAACCTTCTTCTTCACTGGTGGAATCCCCCTCCCCCCATCCCGTTAATCCGATCCCTCCTCTTCCCTATAGGTTACTCAGCTATCACTATGAAAAAACATACACACACACACACACACACACGACGCTTAATTAATAAAACAATGTGAAGCCTCTATTTATCTATCAGTGCCCAGCAGGGGCGCACCAAGGAATTTTCTAAGGGGGGTCCCCATTTGCCAGTTTCCTGAAGTTTACATATAAGTTTTATAGTTCTAAGTTATATATATATATATATATATATATATATATATATATATATATATATATATATATATATATATATATTATATATATATATTCTGATAGAATGATAGATTTTTTGGTAGGTCGTCAGTTATTTAAAAAAACGTGTTTGTTTATATATATCGTTTTAACAAAGTAACAAAGAACAAGCCATTCAGTCTCAACCCTATTCTGTCCAGATTTCTAATCACGGCACAAAGACGGAGAGAAACAAGGGACAGGTGAAGTGGGAAGTCCTTAGGGATAGGGAAGGAATTTTGGGTAAGGAAATAGAGGTCACAATGGGAAACGGATTGCTGATCCCAGCTCATGTGTGTGTGTGTGTGTGTGTGTGTGTGTGTGTGTGTGTGTGTGTGTGTGTGTGTGCAAATTTTGTGTATGTGGGCAAAAAGCTAGGTGAAGAGAGGGGATGGGGATGGATAGGAAGGCAGGAAGGATGATGTTTTGAGTTCAGGGGGGTGGTGTGCCCAGATATCGGTCCATATGAGGAGGGATGGAGGATGGGAGTGGCCCGGGTCAGAATGTGGGGAGGGTTATGGTAAGCCAATGAAATAGCCATGAAAGATGAAGAAAAATTATTTTATTTAATTTTATTGTTTTATTACTATTCTTTATGAAAAAAAAAATGTTATGAAAAAACATAAACTGATTTACAATAGTTTTACTGATCGAAGGATCAACAGTAGCATTTCCTTAATAAATATTCATTATACTCTAAAATTTCCCTTGAAAATACAATCTCTCTCTCTCTCTCTCTCTCTCTCTCTCTCTCTCTCTCGATATTCATGTCTCCCTCATCTAAACCTTCTTCTTCACTGGTGGAATCATTCGCCACGTTAATGACGAGTGTGTGTGTGTGTGTGTGTGTGCCTCTTGCCATCAGGCCTTGACCCTGGCCAGCCTGTATTCCCACAGGTCGTTAAATCAGATGCCTTCGGCCTTTGACAGTGACTTTGGAGTAAAATAGACGATATTCTACATTCGTTTTTCCTGAGACAGACTATAAAATTACAGGGATGATGGGCTATGACCTTCTGATCACCTGCTTAAATTCTGGGCCAAACTGGCCCAGGCTGTAGGCCCCCCCCCCCAAAAAAAAAGGACGGGTAAAAATCGTTTTTTCGCCATAACTCCATTCAGATTGGTCATATCGACATGAAAGCAAAACCTAAAGGTGCGTCTTTCAAATCTGCATCCTATAACATGCTTCACTGCATCAGGGGGGTCACCCCCCAGTTAGCAGTAGGGGGATCAGTGTCAAGTGGGTCGGGCCTAAAATTTCAAATGGCCATAAAATCGTCAACTTTCACCCGATTTACTCGAAATTTGATATGTGACATATTTGACTAGATATCCTGTTGTGTTTATACGTCAGCACTAAAATGACTGCCGGGGACGGGTTTGCTGTGCCTTAGCACCGCTTCTTGTTTTCTTTATGATGTAGCTTTCATTTATTTGAGAATCGAACAGGTACTTTACTCTCTCTCTCTCTCTCTCTCTCTCTCTCTCTCTCTCTCTCTCTCTCTCTCTCTCTCAATAAACTATTCAGCTTTTTTTACTGACACAAGTATGGTAAAACTTGGAGGTTACAGAAAGCGTCCTGAAACACGCTTCTTTACATTCCCAAAATGTCAACACCTAAAATGAGACAATATATATATATATATATATATATATATATATATATATATATATATATATATATATATATATATATATATTATATATTATATATATATATATATATATATATATATATATATATATATATATATATATATATATATATATACAGAGAGAGAGAGAGAGAGAGAGAGAGAGATACCAGTCACAAAAAGCGTCAATTTCCTTCCACCTTTTTTTTAGATTATAAAGAAATGTTGATTAAGGAATTGCCAACGTTATCAGTGCCATTATCAGTAGAGGCTACATGAGCACCGTGACATACTATATAAAGCGAAATTAAAGTTGAAAAACTCTCGTACACTAATTTTGTGCTGGTAGAAAATTATAGTACATCAATATATATATAGAGTAACATATTTATCATATTTAAATAATGAACACTGATTATATATAAGTGACAATTATGATAAGGAAAAATACATTATACTGTAGGCATAAAAAATACTGTGCAAATGATAAATGTTTCCCACAGCAATTTCATTTGCATAAAAACTGGCGTACTGGATAAAATAAAATGGTGATAGTGGTGTGTGTGTGTGTGTGTGTGTGTGTGTGTGTGTGTGTGTGTGTGTGTGTGTGTGTGTGTGTGTGTGTGTGTGTGTGTGTGTGTGTGTGTGTAAGCAGGCAGAGGGCCACCCACACCCACATACGGCCTCCCAGGTTGCCGCTCCACCACCCCGGCTGCTTTATGGTTATGAGGTCTCCACTTGCCCTACCCCCCACCTCCCTCGCTCCTTCAGTCCTCCTCACTCCCTGACTCCCCCACCTTTTTCCTGCCCCTTTGTTTTTCTCTCTCAATACCCCCCTCACAACCTGCTTTCTTTCCTTACTCCCAACCTCTCTCTCAGTCCCTGCTTGTCTCAGTCAGCCTCTCTCATTCTCCGCCTCCCTCCCCCACTCCCTGCATTCCTCACTCACTCCACACTTCTTCACTCATCGCTGTCTATCTCTCGACCTCCCGCATTCACTCACTCCTTGCTGTCTTCCGTTACTCTCTGCATTCCTCCCTTACCCACTTCACTTCCTGCATTCTACGTTCACTCCCCTCTCCCATTCCTCACTCCCTGTCTCCCTCCCGCACGCACTCACTCCCTGCCTGCCTGCCTCCCTCCCTCCCTCACTTCCTGCCTCCCCGCCTAACTTCTTCCCTCTTTGCTACTTAATTCATATTTCTGTTTGATGCCCCTTATTGCTCTTTGCTTAATCCTTCCCTCCCTATTTCTTGCTCACAGCTTCCCTTCCACTCATCTTGCCTGTTCCCTCCTTCCTTCCTTATGGTCAGTTTCTCCTTCTCGTCTGCTCTTTCCCTCCTTTCTTATTCCCCGTCTCCGTCTTCAGTCTTGTCTCCCTGCTGCCCTCCCTTCTTCTTGCTCCTTTCCTTTCCTTCTCTCCCTCCTTCCTTTCTTCCCTCTTACCTTCCTGATTTCCCCCACTTGCCCCTTGCAGTTTTACCTCTTGCTCCTTCCACTCTCTCTCTCTCTCTCTCTCTCTCAAGAAAAAGGAGAGCAAATTTCCGCCGCTTCTCAGAAGGAGCCTAAAACACCCTGACTCATCCTTCCCTTAAAGTCCTTTAACCCTAAATTTGTGATCCTGCGGCCGATGGTGGTAGTTGTGGTTAATGTGGTGGTAGATGGTACGGTGACAGTTGTGGTAGTTGTGGTTGATGCGATAGTAGCTGTGATTGACTTGGTGGTAGATGTGATTCAGCAGTTATTGTGGTGGATGTGGTTGATGCGGTGGTGTATATTTTGGTGACTGTTGTGGTAGATGTATTGATGCTGTGATGGTTGTTGTGGTTGGTGTACTGGTGGTGGTAGGTGTGGTTATTTTGCTCGTGGTTGTTTATTGTACACACTTAATAGCAGAAAATGTAGTTGTAATGGTGGTTTTAATGGTTGTAATGGTAGTTGTAATTGCTGTAATGGTAGTAGTTGTGAAGGCTGGAGTGGTGGTTGTACTGTTGATTTGGGTAGCAATAAACTACCCATGGAATAACACTCAGTCTCTCTACTTGCTCACTTCACTACGCTGCTCTTACTCCTGATTGGCCTAGCTTTTCCATCTCTCCACCTCAACAGCTGAGACAAGGTAAAAGTTTGACAATAAAATATGATGCTTGTTACGAAGAAGTATTATGAGAGGGATGTTGAATTACTGACTTTTTCTGCCACTGACTTACGTAAAATAAGTTGCAATGGAAAAAAATGGGCTAAGTGTGAAATGGGTATAATTAACTTTCATGGCCCACTCACTTCTTATTCTTTCCCGTCTCTCTCTCTCTCTCTCTTTCTCTCTCTCTGATATGCTGGCAATAATATTCTTAACTCCTAATTGCTGCTTCCATAATGCTGGCTAAGACGAAATGGTGGTGTTGTGGCTGGGGAAAGGATGGTGCGACTGTGGTTGTGGTTGTGGAAATTATGGTGTGGTTATGGAATTTATGGTGTGGTTGTGATTGTGGTTGTGGAAGTGATGGTCTGGTTGTGATTGGTGTGGTTGTGATTGTGGTTGTGGAAGTGATGGTGTGGTTGTGATTGTGGTTGTGGAAGTGATGGTGTGGTTGTGATTGTGGTTGTGGAAGTGATGGTGTGGTTGTGATTGTGGAAATTATGGTGTGGTTATGGAATTTATGGTGTGGTTGTGATTGTGGTTGTGGAAGTGATGGTCTGGTTGTGATTGGTGTGGTTGTGATTGTGGTTGTGGAAATGATGGTGTGGTTGTGGAAATGATGGTGTGGTTGTGGAAGTGATGGTGTGGTTGTGAGTGTGGTTGTGGAAGTGATGGTGTGGTTGTGATTGTGGTTGTGGAAGTGATGGTGTGGTTGTGAGTGTGGTTGTGGAAGTGATGGTGTGGTTGTGAGTGTGGTTGTGGAAGTGATGGTGTGGTTGTGACTGTGGTTGTGGAAGTGATGGTGTGGTTGTGGAAGTGATGGTGTGGTTATGATTGGTTGTGGAAGTGATTGTGGTTGTGGAAGTGATGGTGTGGTTGTGATTGTGGTTGTGGAAGTGATGGTGTGGTTATGATTGGTTGTGGAAGTGATGGTGTGGTTGTGATTGTGGTTGTGGAAGTGATGGTGTGGTTGTGAGTGTGGTTGTGGAAGTGATGGTGTGGTTATGATTGGTTGTGGAAGTGATGGTGTGGTTGTGGAAGTGATGGTGTGGTTGTGAGTGTGGTTGTGTGGTTATGATTGTGGTTGTGGAAGTGATGGTGTGGTTGTGACTGTGGTTGTGGAAGTGATGGTGTGGTTATGACTGTGGTTGTGGAAGTGATGGTGTGGTTATGATTGGTTGTGGAAGTGATGGTGTGGTTGTGATTGTGGTTGTGGAAGTGATGGTGTAGTTGTGAGTGTGGTTGTGGAAGTGATGGTGTGGTTATGATTGGTTGTGGAAGTGATGGTGTGGTTGTGATTGTGGTTGTGGAAGTGATGGTGTGGTTGTGATTGTGGTTGTGGAAGTGATGGTGTGGTTGTGAGTGTGGTTGTGGAAGTGATGGTGTGGTTGTGAGTGTGGTTGTGGAAGTGATGGTGTGGTTGTGAGTGTGGTTGTGGAAGTGATGGTGTGGTTGTGAGTGGTTGTGGAAGTGATGGTGTGGTTGTGAGTGTGGTTGTGTGGTTATGATTGTGGTTGTGGAAGTGATGGTGTGGTTGTGACTGTGGTTGTGGAAGTGATGGTGTGGTTATGATTGGTTGTGGAAGTGATGGTGTGGTTGTGACTGTGGTTGTGGAAGTGATGGTGTGGTTGTGACTGTGGTTGTGGAAGTGATGGTGTGGTTGTGATTGTGGTTGTGGAAGTGATGGTGTGGTTGTGACTGTGGTTGTAGAAGTGATGGTGTGGTTGTGATTGTGGCTGTGGAAGTGATGGTGTGGTTGTGACTGTGGTTGTGGAAGTGATGGTTTGGTTGTGACTGTGGTTGTGGAAGTGAAGGTGTGGTTGTGATTGTGGCTGTGGAAGTGATGGTGTGGTTGTGATTGTGGCTGTGGAAGTGATGGTGTGGTTGTGAGTGTGGGTGTAGAATCTATAGTGTGGTGTTTATGGAGGTGATGATGGTGTGGTTGTGGTTGTGTGGAACTGAGAACCTAGTCATAAATGCGGAATTTATGATGTGGATGTGGATGTGAAACTGATGCTCCGGTGGAATTGATGGTGTGGCTGTAGTGGTGGAATTAATGGTGTAGTGCTGGTTGTTGGGTTTATGTTGTGGATGTGGTTGAGTGGTGGTGTGGCGTAGTTGTGGTTGTGGAATTAATGCTTCAGTATGGTTATGGAGTAGAGAATATAGCTGGGTTGAGCTGTGATGGTAGAATGTAAGCTACACCTACAGTACACTACCCAAATCTTCCCTAAGCTGAATAAAATTGTCCGAAGGTGGCCAGAATGAAATACTACAGACCAGCATGGAGTGGGAGGGGGTGAATCGTGACTTCTTTGTACCTTTATCAGCCTCTCTACCTTCATGGCTTGTATTTTTCATTCAGCGCTCCTGTTTGTATAAATCTTTGTATCTGTCATCCATCTAACTGTCCATCCAGCCATCGATCTGTCTGTCTGTCTAAGTATCTATCTTTCTGTCTATCTATCTATTTTTCTATATTATTCGTATGTAGCAGACTACCGTACATTTCTGTTATCAAAGAATTACATCTGTTTTTCCTTACATATACGGTCTTCACTGCTGTACTCTTAAGTTTACAGTTGTACTCAGCCACCTCTTGTCTGTCTACAGTTCTACCCATCCACCACTTGTTTACACACACACACACACACACACACACACACACACACACACACACACACACACGCCACTTCCATACCTATAATTTTATCCGTCCACCATTTATCAATCCACAGATCTACCCACCCACCACATATTTAAGTACAATCCTATCTATGTACCACTTGTCTATTTAGTTCTGTCTATCAACTACTTTATCTATTACTGGCATCATATTTATCATATATCCAAACACAATACGAAAAAGAGTATTCTATTTTTTTATTTTTCGTAATGACTCGAGATCTAAAGGTTATTTGGCGCGAGTGAGTGAGCGACGACATTGGAAACAAACGATTCATTTCCGATCACGTGATATCCTCTCCTTTCGGGCCTAATTGCAGTTTGATACATCCGGTTCGATACAGGTAGGCCGACGGATAGATAGATAAACAGACTGATAGATAAAGTCTTCGTTTCTTCTTGGTACTCCCTCGGTCCTCCTAATTAATCTCTCTCTCTCAATTAATCAATCAATCTGTGTGTCTATCTATCTATCTATTTATCTGTCTGTGTCTATCAATCCGTTTGTCGATCTATCTGTCTACCTATCTATGTATCTATCTGTCTATCTAACCCTTCCCACTGTACAACCTAACCCGTCCGTCTCTCCGTGCAGGTGGTGGGGGTAGTGACGACAGTGACACCGAGAGCGAGCCTGGCATCCCACTCAAGCGTAAGCAGCGACGTTCGAGGACTACCTTCACGGCCGAGCAGCTGGAGGTGCTGGAGAGGTCGTTTGAGAAGACCCAGTACCCGGATGTGTACACCAGGGAGGAGCTTGCACAGAAGTGAGTACAAGGAGAGATGAAGGATGAGGGAGAGTAACAGTGACATGGAAAAACAGGCAGAGATAGGTAGTTATATATACATATACATATATATATATATATATATATATATATATATATATATATATAAACATAGAGAGAGAGAGAGAGAGAGAGAGAGAGAGAGAGAGAGAGAGAGAGAGGGATGAGGGGGGGGGGATATGCACTCGTAACACCTATAACTTGGCAATATATGATACCAGTAACCCCAAAAAATGGCCTGAAAAACACAGCCGAGTTAACATTCTGTGTTGGTGCGCAGAGCCAAGCTGACGGAGGCGCGTGTGCAGGTGTGGTTCAGCAACCGGCGGGCGCGGCTCAGGAAGCACCTCAGCAGTCAGCAGTTGGCGGGGCTCTCCTCTACCATGCCCCCAGCTGCAGCCATGCCCTCAGCAGCCGCAGCCGCCGCAGCCACCTCATATATGAACCAGTACGCACCTCCAGCCGGCGACCACACCGCAGTCGCAGCAGCAGCAAGCGCGGCCGCAGCTTATCATTGTGAGAATGAGACCTCTCTCGTTTTTTTTTCACTTGCTATTAAAAAAATGAACTGCAATATATGCACGTTTATTCGAAGTCTTGCTCATACATTTTTCTGTTTCCATGTTTGCTTTCATTCTTTCACCCGTATCCTTCAAAGTTCTCTCCGACCACAAGTTTCCATTATGTTGGATCTTCATATAGGCCCTATCTGTCAGGAATACATCACCCTTCACAACTCACTCTTTCTTCAACTTTTAGCCTCCCACTTTAACCACGTCCAGTCACTTCTTCCCAAAACAATTCCTTTGCCACTCATGACCCTGCATTTCCGTCCTTACTGAAAGTACACATGCACGTGCGCGTGGGCACACATACACACATATACTCTCTCTCTCTCTATTTCATCACCCTCTTTCCTCCCTCCCCCAGCCTCTACCGCGTGGCAGAGCGCCCCTGGCGGCTACGACTACACTGCCGCCAGCTTCCCGACCGACAACTCTCACGCGCTCATGTCCTCCCCTATGGCCGCCATGACCTACCCAGTGACCTCCATGCCCTCCATGACCCCCGCCATGAACACAGCCGCCTCCACAGCACCCACGGAGGCGACAGGTTGGAACAGCGTCAAGAGTGTTTCTTCGCCTCACATGGGCGGCTGGAACACTGGATTCTCAACTCTGGGCGGGGATCAGCTGGGCGGACTTTTAGGCGGGCAGGGCTATAATATGGGCCACGCTATGACCGCCCCCGCCCCGCCCATGGCCGACAAGACCCACGTTCCTCCCACCACCGCCACAGCCGCAGCCTATCCGGCATACTTCCCTCAGTTCGCCGACCCGTCTTCCCTCATGTGCGGCAGGGTGCACTAAAGGACAAACACACACACACACACACACACACACACACACAAGCACACGTACACATGTACTACAGCCTACACAGACGTACACAGGAACCATTAATGAATCAGCCAAAGTACACAACTGAATAAGCACACACACACACACACACACACACACACACACACACACACACACACACACACACACACACACACACACACACACACACACACACACACACACACACACACAATAATCTACATACCTAACTAACCTATGCACTCAAACAACAACAGCCAACAGGAAATAACAAAATGATTACCAAATTTATATAAGCTACTGTACATATTTTTTCCCCTTTTTGTCTTTATGTTTGCAGCCGTCCCACACAAAGAATACACCACAGAAATTACTCCTATACTCCATTCCCTTTAACTTGGCCTAGAATTACCAACTCACCATCTTAAATGCTGAGTTGTAGCGAGAGATTAACAACAGAACATACCGCTAGTCACGAGTAAGTGCTATGGAAAGGAGAAAGAGCCGTAGTATCATCTTATTCCACCGATGACCTATGGGGAATAAACTGCAAAAGGACTAAAACCTAAGCCAAGTTAAGATGAACGGACTAGAGTCATCATATCCAACACACTGGCAACATTTCCAACTCCCTGTACGTCCCCTTCCTCACCCCTCTGGACTTGTTACCATATACCCTTGTTGAACCCTTTCAGAACGAAGACGAATTTTATTTTTTTATTCATTTTATCGAGTGTATTCAAGATGACAAAGATGGCCTCGTAACACCTTTTCCATGGCGATTTATTTTGCATATTACACCCTATCGTTCTCTAGTTAGTTGATTTATGTAGCTTTAACATCAACAAAAAATTCACCAACAGCATATAAAAGGTGTGCTGAATAGAATAAATCGCTAAGGAAGAGGTGTTACGAAATCTCAAAAGACAGTTAGAATGCAACCCTATCTCCAGACGATTTTCCTCAGTTTAAGGGGGGATTTTTTGACCTAGAAGGGGGTCGATGTGGTCCTCGTACTGAAAAGGTTAAGCGTTCCAGTCCGTCCAGGCGAGTCCAGGAGTGAGAGTGAAGGCGGGAAGAGAACACGCGTCATAACCTTCATCTTCACCACATAGCACTATCACCAACTGCGTGTTTTTAGTGATATGGTTCACACTATCACCATTTTTAACATTTCATCGCCTTGGTAACGTTATTTTACACTACTGCCTCATTTGGGTTCACTTTCACCTTCATATTCAACAAGCACAGTCCTCCCCATCATCATCATCATCACCATACTTTCATAAACACAACCAGATATCACTGTTTTCACCGTTATCACCAGTATTATCTAATCAGCTTCCCACCATCATCATCATCATCGCTTTTCATCACCACAGCCATTATCAACATCTCCACCAACATCGTAAACCACATCATCTCTAACCACCTTTATTTATCATCATCATTACCACCATCCACTCATCATCTTCAGTTACCTCATATTCACCACCATCATCATCATCATCATCATCCACATCACAATCACCATCACATCTCCCACACCGTCTTCACCACCACCATCCACATCATCATCGTCATTTCACCATCCCCACACCATCGTCACCACCATCATCCACTTCACCATTATCACCATCTTCACCATCCCCTCCTAGCTTGCTGCCTGGCGACTCATGCTAGTGCCTTGCCTAGCTCTCAGCCTAGCGTCCCAGCAGGCTAGGATAGGGGGTTAGGCAGATCAGTACAGGAGTCTACGGTGTCTTACTTGAATTAATATTTAGACAGTTGAATAGACAAAAATGCAGTGAGAGAGACAAAGAGAGAGAGAGAGAGAGAGAGAGAGAGAGATAACTGAATTCACACAAAACCCATTACATTTCAAACACCACTAATCTTAGCATACCCAAACCCAGGGACACACCTCACTCACCGATCATCTCCTTATCATTCTTATCAGTGTAATTATTATTTTCTTAGCCAAAGGTAACTGTTAGTGTGCATTAGTCAGCGTCATGTTACGGGCAATTTTTTTTTTCTTTCATTCGAGAACCCTGAATGACTATGATTAAATGATAGTCTGAGTATCTATCTATCTTTATCTGTCTACTAGAGAATTTTAAGGCGCAATAAGCAAAACGAATAGCTAAGTAAGGGTGATACGAAACTGCCTACGCCACCTCAGATACGGTCCTCCATCAGAACTTGTCTCCACTCTCTCCTGCCCAAGCCACCCTCCCTCACGTACCCATGCGCACAAAATTCTCAGACGCCGATGAACACCATGGACTTCCAGCATCACACCTCAACCCCTTCAGCCCGCGGACGCCATTTTTATTTCATTCTTGCTACAACTAGACAGGTCCTGGAAAGGGACGCCTTCGTGTGGTGACACCGATATAACCAGGTCGCTCAGCTGCTTAGCTATACAAGCACCCCTTAGCTACCTCCTTCTCCCGCAAAAGGAGGATGGTGAATTGCAGATGATCAGTCCATCGGGTTCACGTTTTAGATGAACCTTGGACTACTACTACTATTACTACTACTGTTACTACTACTACTATTACTACTACTACTACTATCACCACTACCACCTCCAGGCGATTTTATTCAGCATACGAGTAACAGAACATTTTAAATGTGAAGGGGTGACAAACCATATATAATATTTCCATCTCGAAGACCCTCGCCGCTGCTGAATAAAATCGTCTGGAGCCAGCAATAGCATAAAGAAAAAAGGCGTAATCGTGCTGAAGGGGTGAGGGTTTTCTAATTCATGCAGTGTAGGAAGCAAAATTTGTACAGGGTTCTCGAATGAAAACAAAAAAAGTCACTGTACCATTGCTATTACTACTACTACAACAACTACTACTATATTATTATTACTACCACTATTACTATTACTACTACTAGGCTTAAGACTGCGTGTGGGTTTAAGTTCTTGCTTTATGTTAGCGCAAGTTTGGTTACGTAGAGAGGAAGTTACGGCATATACTTCGCAGGTATGATGCTGATGGTTATGTTCGTAGTTTTGATGCGAGAGGTTATGAAGCTTATTTGGTTTACTGACTGACTCTCACATACCGCACACTGGAAGACAAACACCTGGCTTGTATATACCGTAGAGATGAAACTAATGCATAGCGGAAACCACACGTGTACATAGTTTTAGTTAAGTGTGTGTAAAGCAAGCTGTGAGTGAACCATCAAACGTGCTGTTACGGTCTACGATGCTTGTACGCGATCTTCAAACTGGGCCAGAATTCTTTATTACATCCTGGGTCGCATTCTGAGTGGCTTTGGAGACTTCGTAACGCCTCTTCCTTAGCGATTTATTTTGCACATAGCATCTCACAATTTTCTCTTTCATGTTATCGATGCACACTATGTCGATATGAAAACGATGTAAATAACAAAAGATAATGGTAGGTTGTACTGAGCACGATAAATCGCTAAGAAAGAGTTGCTCCGAAGTCTCCTATGCCACCTAAATGATGTCCCGTGTTAAACAGACCATCAGCATTCAGGAGAGTTGAAAGGGTTGGACTTACGCTTCAGCAGTTTGGAACCTCAGGCGTGTTGGTGTTGTTGATGTTGTGGTCCCAAACGTGGTCTGAAACGTGAACCCAGTGGACAGAAGCTTGCGGTTGCCCTTCTTCCGCAGCCATTTCCTCCTTTCAGCGGATCAGAAGGGAGATTAGGGACGTTTGTGTGACCTGGTAGAGAAGTCGCCCAGGTAAACTGGTGCTACCACGTGAAGACGTCCCACTCCAGCAAAACCCCACGCTTGTAAAAGTGCAGGGTGATCTGTAAATAGCGCTCCAATAAAAACTAGCCCGATGACATCTTGTGTGTTGTGGGGACGGCTCGGTGTATTGGTGTGTACGTGGGTGTGGCATTACGAACAGGAAATGAATAAACGATGCAGGGCCATTCCCGTAACACGGTAGAAATCATCCGGCCGAGTGGGAAAAAAGTGTTAGTTATGGGCCACCCTATATTACTGAGGGCAACTTTATATACTTCACTACGCCCACATCAACTACTATTTCCTTCACGTACACATATAAGGACACCGGTGCTTCTAAGTAAACTCGAGTAGCTTGTACGAAAGCATGAACACTGCTGTACAACGCTTTACTCTGTCCACTCTAACCTGGCTTAAAATTGCCGTCTCCCCATCTTGAATTCCAGACTGCAACAAGAGATTAACGCTAGAATATGTTACTAGTCACGCAGAAGTGCTACGGGAAGGATGTAGAGTTGTTGTACGATCTTATTCTGCCCCTGAACAACGGGAAATAAGAAGCAAAATGATGAAACTCTTCGCCAAGTTAAGGTATTTCTCGATTATTACTCAGGTACAGTCGCGGGCAAAAATTCGTTTACACATTTGGGGTTCCGAACTCTGACTCTCCTGAATATCACTGGTCAGGCTGGCATGATCGTAGTGTTTGGAGAAAGTGAACTCGTAAAATAATTAATGACCGTAGTTGTTACCTATCTTTACCTAATTATGTTTTCCATGAACACACACACACACACACACACACACACACACACACACACACACGATGACGTCTTTATCTAATTTTCCTACCACCAGTCGATTTTGCATAGGAAAGACCCCTTGAAACAGCAGGAGTTATAAAAGCTTTCCTTTAACCCCCCCTCACTTAACAAGGCCCTTCCTAACAAATAATATCGTCTGGTGAAAGAATAACGTATAGTATAAGACGTCATAGCAGGAAATTAATCATACCGGTACCCCTCATCCCTCACTCCATTTCCCTCTCTAACACAGACTTGGGTACCTCCAGCGCTGAACCTGTTTTGCTTGCAGAACTGACTCTCAATAAAGTGAATCAATATAAACTGTGTCTTACTTTTCGTATCCCCTCTCCAGTATATCAGTAAAAAAGAAAATGAGATGTACAGTCGACATCAGAAGTCCTGTAGCCTCTTGTGCTCCTCTCTAAGTACTTTGAAAATCCGTGTGGTGAATCTGCAGAAACCTACAGTAATGCCTTTATTTAGCCAGAGCACAGTGCCAACAGTGTCGGTTGCTGAAGATCTGCCAGACTGATTTTCACAGTCGATGGAGAGGAAAGCTAGAGAGGCAACAGAACTTTTGATGCCAACTGTTCAATACCGTCCACTCCTGCGTTTACATGTTAGCCTCAAGTCTCGTGCAATGTGGCAACGTTGTGTCTGTTTATGCTTTATTGGATGGACCTCTTTACAGGCGACACACTATGGAATATTGAAGAGCTTTTCGTATACCCTCATCTTAAGCGACTGATCTTATCTGTTACTCCTTAATGTTCTTGTGTATGATGCAGACTGTGTCGATATTAGAAGGATATAAATAGTACACAAGATGTCATTAAGGTGAAATATGCAAAATAAATTGCCTAGAATGATGTGATACAAAGCCTCTCTTGCCAACAAAAACTAGAAATTATTGTAAAATGTTCCTGGACTTAAATATGCGGCTCGGAACTTGAAGCATGTCCGCAAACTTTTTTTTTTTTTTTTTTTTAATGTGTGTGTGTGGGGGGGGGGGAAGGGGACTCACAATCGCAGACAGTAATATCGCTCAACTTCTTAAGAAACACTTGCGTAATAGTCTGAAAACTTTGCTGGTATCTGAAAACCACATCACTGAGTTTCGAAAATCTTTGCTCGTGCTGTATTTAGGAAGCGCCTGCAGCTGTGCAAACTGAGAATATATTCTGAGAGATTTGCAGTAAATTCTTGCAATACTGTATCAGTGTGTGTGTGTGTGTGTGTGTGTGTGTGTGTGTGTGTGTGTGTGTGTGTGTGTGTGTGTGTGTGTGTGTGTGTGTGTGTGTGTGTGTGTGTGTGTGTGTGTGTGTGTGTTTTACAAGCGGGGGGGACACAACACCTCTGCGGCCAGGTTGTGTTAGGAAGAATACTGCCACCGTATTCCCTGCGTGTCGTAAAAGGCGACTAAAAGGGGCGGGGTGAGGGGACTAGGGACCCCCTCCTCTGTTTTGTAGTTCCTAAAAAGAGACAGGCCAGAGAAAGGGATGGGGGATGGAGTTATCCTCGTACCCTGAAGATTGGGTCTATGAATGTGCGTGGATGTAGTACGATTGAGGCTAAAAGGGAGGAGATTGGGAGAATGTTTGTGAGAAGAAAGTTGGATGTGTTAGCTTTCAGTGAAACGAAGATGAAAGGGAAGGGGGAATCTATGTTTGGAAGTGTGAATGGAAGATTGTCAGGTGTTGATAGAGGAAGGGCAAGAGAAGGTGTGGCCTTGTTAGTGAGTCCGGAAGTTCAGCAATGTGTGATTGAATGGAAGGAGGTGTCATCGAGACTGATGTGGGTGAAAGCGAAATTTGAACGTGAGTTGTGGGTGTTTGTGAGTGCATATGGGCCTGGTAGTGAAAGGGATGAACAAGAGAGAGAGTCTTTCTGGAATGATGTTGATGAGTGTCTGCAGAGTTTTGAAGCGAATGTGAATGTGGTAATGATGGGAGATCTGAATGCTAGAGTGGGAAATGTAGCAGTTGAAGGTGTAGTTGGTATGCATGGTGTGCCTGGAATAAATGAAAATGGGGAACGAATGATAGCGATGTGTGTTGAGCGAGAGATGGTGATTGGGAATACGCTGTTTGAGAAGAAAGATATTTATAAGTATACATGGGTGAGACAGGAGGGTGGAAGGGTTGTTGATAGAGCCTTGATGGACTATGTGGTTGTGTCTAGGAATGTAATAGGAAGATTGTTGGATGTGAGAGTTCTGAGAGGGGAGGGTGGAGGTATGTCTGACCACTACCTGGTGGAGGGAAAGTTAAAAGTAGGAAAGAGATGGATGAGAGCTAGGAGGTTTAGGTGTGGCAGGGAGGTTTTGAAAGTGAGTGAGTTGGATAAAAGAGAGAAAAAGATAGAGTATCAGGAGAAATTGAAAGATGAGTGGAACGC
The DNA here is from genome assembly GCF_032717465.1 of Coenobita brevimanus. Taxonomy (NCBI): domain Eukaryota; kingdom Metazoa; phylum Arthropoda; class Malacostraca; order Decapoda; family Coenobitidae; genus Coenobita; species Coenobita brevimanus. Next base: position 24,921,969 of record NC_137047.1, on the reverse strand, counting down.
AGTGAAAGATCGGGAAAATGGCAGCGTGGAGGAGGAATGGCAGTTGTTTAAGAGTGCTGTGGTGGGGCATGCAGAAGAGGTGTGTGGTGTGAGACGTGTGGGTGGTGGTGTAAGAAAAGGAAGTGAATGGTGGTGCGAGGAAGTAAGTATGGCTGTGGCTGAGAAGAGACGTGCATATGAAGTGTGGCTGCAGAGGAAGGATGAGATGTCATATGAAAGGTATAAGGAGAAGAGGAATAGAGCGAGAAGGGCTGTGCGTGATGCTAAAGTGGCAGCAGATGAGAGGTGGGGTAGGCGGCTGACAGAGAATTTTCAAGCAGAATAAGAAAATGTTTTGGAAGGAGGTGAAAAGGGTGCGAAAGGGAGAGTCTGGGAAGGAAGAACGAGTAAAATCAGAGGATGGAAGGATGTTAATTGAGATGGATGCAGTAAGGAAGAGATGGGCAGAGTATTTTGAAAGATTGTTAAATGTAGAGGAGGAAAGGGTGGCTGAGATTGTGGCGGATGGAAGGGTGCAAGGTATAAATGTGTTGGGAGAGTTGAATGATTCCTTGATCACGAAGGAGGAAGTGGAGAAGGCAGTAAAAGGAGATGAAAACAGGGAAAGCTGCAGGTATGGATGGGTGTGCTGTGGAATGCCTGAAGGGTGGTGGAGTGACTATTGTTGACTGGTTAGTAAGATTGTTGAATGTGTGCTTTGAGAAAGGTATGGTGCCAATTGACTGGGCAAGTGCTTGTGTGGTCCCGTTGTATAAAGGCAAGGGTGATAAGTATGAATGTACTAGCTTTAGGGGTATAAGTCTGTTGAGTGTTGTAGGTAAGGTGTATGGTAGAGTGTTAATTATGAGAGTTAGAGAGGGTACAGAGGGAGTGATTAGTGATGAGCAGTGTGGCTTTAGGAGAGGGAGGGGATGTGTTGATCAGGTGTTTGCTGTGAGACAAGTGTGTGAAAAGTATTTAGCGAAAGGCAAGGATGTGTTTTGGGCATTTATGGATTTAGAGAAAGCGTATGATAGAATTGATAGGGAGGCTTTGTGGACTGTTTTAAGATTGTATGGACTTGATGGTAGGTTACTAAAAGGGGTGAAAAGTTTTTATGTAAATAGTAGAGCGTGTGTAAGAGTGGGAAATGCTGTGAGTGATTGGTTTCCCGTGAGAGTGGGGCTGCGACAGGGATGTGTGATGTCGCCTTGGTTGTTTAATATTTACATGGATGGTGTTGTAAGGGAGGTGAATGCAAGAGTTTTAGGTGGTCTGAGTCTGGTAGAAATGTTGATGGAGGAGAGTGGAATCTGAAGCAGCTGCTGTTTGCAGATGATACTGCACTGGTGACTGATTCAGAGGAGAGATTGAGACAGTTGGTAGAGGAGTTTGGAAGGGTGTGTGAAAGGAGGAAATTGAAAGTAAATGAGAATAAGAGTAAAGTGATGAAGTGTACGAGGTTGATAGATGGTAGGGGGATGAATATAGTTTTGAATGGTGAGTTGCTTGAGGAGGTAGATTGTTTTAAATATCTAGGGTCACATGTTGCTGTGGATGGAAGAATAGATGCAGAAGTGAAGTTTAGAATAAATGAAGTAGGAAAGGTGCTGGGAGGAATGAAAAAGTGTTTAAATGTCGTTCGCTTAGAATGGATGTAAAGAGAAGGCTGTATGAGGGTGTTGTGGTACCGACTGCATTATATGGGGCTGAAACATGGAATATGGGTGTAGCAGAGAGGAAAAGTTTGAATGTAATGGAGATGAGATGTCTGAGGAGTATGTGTGGAGTGACGCGTATGGATCGGGTGCGAAATGATGAAGTGCGAAGGAGAACTGGAGTTGTTCGGGAGATGGCTGGCAGAGTTGAGCAGAGGGTGTTGCAATGGTTTGGGCATATGGAGAGAATGGATAATGAGCGATTGGTGAAAAAGATAACTAGATCTGATGTGAGAGGTGTAAGGCTGAGAGGAAGACCACGAATAGGATGGATGGACAGTGTGAAGAGAGCGCTGGATGCGAGAGGGATGTCTGTTGAGCAAGGAAGAGTGGCTGTGCGTGACAGAAATAAATGGAGAGAAATTGTGAATGAATAAGTGATGACGCAGCCCTGAGCGGATATTCTCCCGCATTTGGTCTGATCAGCTAGTCAGGTCAGGTGCGGGTAAGGGGATGGGTCTGTTATGATGTGGCAGGGGTAAACCAGTTCTGCTGTCGGGCCCTGCTGCGGATGTCACTGATTGCATTGCCCAGTTGACCCTTGTGCGGTGTGGTGCGGTGAGGATCTGTCCGTTCTCCCCTTTGGGGCTAAGATGCGAATGAATGTGTTTGAATGGATGAGTAAATGGAGAGTGAGTCATCCTGTCTCGGCTACCTCCCTTTCCTTGGGGGAAGCAGCCTAGGTATATAGATAGATATATACTTTTATTTAGTATATATCTAAATATATACTTTTATTTAGAAGGCAAAATCCATCGCCACAGTTAAAATCGACGATACAGAAGGCTTACAATTACGAAATTTTATTGCCGACGAAACTATTCCGGCTTCGTGAGACTAAGAACAATTGTGAAAACTAGGCATTACCGGTATTGACATATGAACATTACTGAATGCTGAATATTACCGTATGTGAACATTCCTGAAACCTGGACGATTCTGAAACCTGAACAGTTCTGAGAGTTGAACATGACTGAAAGCTGAGCAATACTGAAATCTGAACAACACTAAAACCTGAACAAAACTGAAATCTGAACATGACTAAAAGTTCAACATTACTGAAAGGTGAGTATTAGTGAACATTACTGAAATATGAACATTACTGAAAAGGAAGAAAATTGAAAGCTAAAAAAATATTGAACTTTTACCATTTCTGAAAGTTAAGCATGAATGAAAAGTAAAACGAAAATCACTCAATATACACGCGAGGGAAACTGTCAGTTATGAAAACTATTAAATACAAGAGGACACAGGAGTAAACAATATGAACTATGAGCTGTGGAGTCTGATAAAAAGATCAGGTTTCAGTAAAGTTCACCTTTCAAAAGTGTTCAGAATGGGGTACTTTATGGGGTGGAAGAGAATTGACAATCGTCATGGTCGAGCCTGCCACAGACGCCGTTGGACACGCATGCTCATGAATCATATGCTGCATTTGCTTGTGTGCACTTGTGATACGATTAATGTCACTCCTACTTACAAAACCACTTACACTCTCCAATGAATACACACAACAAGAGCTTATTCATTTGTATGAGTCATACAAAAAGGTAAAAATATTCTAATCTGGCAAGTCTAGCAACTAGTCAGCTCATTCATCCTTTATAATTTAATGTTTTCTATGTTAATTCTTTACAAATGAGTAGATTTGTATCTCTTAATATATGGTTTCAATGAGGAAAGTCATATTTTCCTCCTCTGAGACGATTTACTAACTTAAATTTATTAATGCCTAAATTCGCCTTCAGTCAACGATTTCGACAAACCGTCCCAAATCCAGGAACGGTCAACAGTCATTTTTTGCCTGCTCTGAGAGAGGTCAGAAGGCTGGACTGAAGTCGAGAGAACGCACGCTGAGAATATGAGATGTCAGGATCGTACTGTTGTGTTCCCCTGTGCTATAGGGGTGGCCATCAATTTCTTCAGATTATGAATGATGAAATTACAAAATAAACAATTTGGATAATATAGTGTCATATACAGTATGTATATATTTCTCAAAGTGGCTAATCAATCCAGAATAGAATCTCTATAATAAGTATATATAGAAAAATATATGTACATATATAAAAATATGTGCTTTTCACTTTCACTCACAAAGTACACACTGCTTCCTACCCAGATGACTTAACACTCCCACACACACTTCATGACTGGTGTACTACAAAAAGACTCAAAATGGCCTCTTTTATGGTTGAACACAGTTATAACTCACACCTCACTATCAACAACATTCCCCTTGTCCCACATGCACGCAAAATTTGGTAATATCTTGCAGCATAGAGCAGTTAGTCAGAAGCTGATCTGTAAAAATATTTATCTAAGACAGCCTTTCTGAAATTATCTTGTCCTCAAATGTGAATATTACAAAATCTTGGGTGCAGCAATATTAGTAAACAAAAGCAGAGTCTATCTTGTCCCTGGGACTGTACCTTCAATGCGCATGCGCCACTTGGATATTTGGTATGTTACGAGCGTCATACCGATTTTTTACTTATATTGGCTAGTAATCGACTTGAAGAGGGCAATTACAAAGTATTTCGTTCCAGCCAATAGTGAGTAATGTAACTCCACCTCTTTCAGTACAATAAAAGACTACTAATGCAAAATAAATGAGGATCTTGGAGTTCATTTGATGCTAGTCTAGCTGGATAAATATTTTTTACGTATTACTATGAAAATAATAAGTAATTTCCCTTCACTTCTTCTCAATCATTTGAGAAAAAAATAATTCCTCTACACATTACAAACATTAATTTGAATCATAAGTCCACACAAAGATATATTATTGATTCATGCGAGTGCGACTTTTCACTGTCAGTGGCAGGCTCGACCACTTCAATGGCGGCTCCAAAGCACCCCATTTAGTAAGGTATAGCATTCATTAACATTCTAGCTTTTAGTAAAGTTCATCTTTCAGTAATGTTCGACTTCCACTCACGTTCAGTATTCAGTTACATCCGGTTTTCGTTATTGTTCAGCTTTCAGTAATGTTCAGCTTTCATTAATGGGCTTTATAAAATGTTTATCCTTCGGTAAAACATCGCTTTATTATATTCATGTTTCAGTAACGTTCAGTGTTCAGCAATATTCAGATTTTAGTAATTTTCAAGTTCCAGTAATGTTTCGTTTTCAGCAATAATCAGTGTAACATCCATCTTTTAGTAATGTTCAGTTTCAGCTTTCAGTAATAATAAGTTCAGTAGTAGTCACGTTTTAGTAAAGTTCAGCTTTAATACTGTTCGGTTTTCATTAATGTCATGTTACTGTCTGAAGGCCATTTTTTTTTTCTTTTAATATACTTCAGCAATTGGGAAACTTTTTACATCTTCCTACTGGATTTTGAAAATGGAAGTTGCCCATTCCGTACTGCTGGTCAAAATATATGGCTACTGTCATCTTGCCGGTCTGCAGTGTAATGTACAATAACAAAATCAAGCAACCAACAAAACATGCGGTATGAAAACATAGACAATGCATACGACTCTAATACACCTCTATGCAATGGGGACAATAGGGCACATACAGTACATTCAGACGCACTGATTTTACTGCACACACACACACACACACACACACACACACATATCTATCTATCTACCTATAATATATATATATATATATATATATATATATATATATATATATATATATATATATATATATATATATATATATATATATATATACTCGTATATTGCATAGACAGTCCTTTCCATTACACCACAGTATAACTCCTTTCGTTTCACAACAGAACTGTAAAGAAAACAAAGACCTCTACAAGCAGAGGTCCAGATGACATCAGCTATCTACACCTAAAGCATTTAGGACCACATGACATCCAGGACCTCACAAACATTAGCTCATCTGCACATTGTAGCCTCCCCAGCATTTGGAAACAGAATAACAGTTACTATACTAAACCAAGTAAAAGCCCATTACATCCTTCTTCATGTAGTCCAATAACACTACTCAGCACACCAATCAAGATAACTGAACACTGATACCTAACAAAGTCACACCTCATATTTTCACTGTTCCCTCACAACACGGATTTAGAGCACTACACTCCAGTACCATATTACCAACCAACTTCACACAACTTGCATCTAAAGGCATTAACTCCACGAGATCAACACAGCCTACATTTCTTACCACAATAGACATTAACAAAGCCTTTAATGCAATCCCCTGAAGCAAACTGATCACCAAAATCTATAGCACACACATGGAGAACAACACAAACGCTGGCATACCAACTATCTGTCAGTCAGAGAAGCACCAGTGACATTCTAGGACAAGTCATCATGAACATGAAACTTCCCTAACAGGGTTCCTTATGGCTCCGTTCCATCACTTACATTCTTCAGTCTATGCATGCATGATATTCCCACACCGCAACCACCCACAAACCTTGCCTCATATGCATATCATATCAGGATAACAACTATGCACCACAATGCAGACACAGCTTGCTCACTGCAACACAAATACCTCAATACATTTGAGACATCGGTCGAAGATAACTGGCTCCAAACAAACCCACCTCTACAATTTTCACTAGTGACAATAAGCACAGAAACAGGTCTAACATTACAATGATCGATGTACCTGTGTCACATATCTCCCCCACTAAGATCCTTGGAGCGACACAGGAAAACGGACAAACCTTCAAAGACCACATGCAAGACAAAGAAGGATACACCCCCTGATAATGCACTTATGCCACTTACAGGGACAGACATAGTCAATAAATAGAAATACTCTCCCTACAGTATACACAATATATCAAATCAGTGATGCCCTATGCCTCCTTGGCATGGGTTCCCATCCGATCTAACGCCCATTGAACAGCCTGTAGACCATATAGAAAAACGGTCTGTTTATCATCTGTTCCCATAGCCAACTTACACTCTGAAACAAAAGTCCTCACTTTCCTGGACACTAAACAGCGATTCCTTATGACACTGAGTGCCTGCAGAGGACCATGGGATGTCGCTGGTACGTCTGGATGCATAATGGGCGACTACTTCGTGAGACTTAGTCGAGGTCTACTACACACATAATACGTTAGCGCCAACTCAAGTTGTATAGGCATGCGACCGATGTTCCTGTGGTCGATTCTGCTCACATTGTAATCTCTGAAAGAATTTACCCGAGATGAAGGAGACCAAAGAGAAGGCCACGAAGCTCATGGCTGGAGAAGGTCGATCGTTCCTGTCCAGCGATACTTAGAAGGGGAAGAGTCGCTGCCTTGAGGGTTGCCGAAGGGATGAGTGAGGCTGTTAAAGGATGAGTGAGGCTATGCGCCCCGCAGCGATTGCCCCGTATGAATGACTGAATGCGCTGCCTTGGTCGCTGCTCTTCGGAACTCTCTGACTGAACCCCGCTCTCATTACGACATGCATCAGGACCCGTCCAGCCACATACCTCAGTTAGCTGGTGAAAGGGGTAAATGGTACTCTCTGTCTTTCATATACACAGCTGCACAACTTAACGAATTTCCTCAGCCTGTCTTTCAACATGTCTTTCCCACTGCCTATTGCCTCCCGTCTTTTGAATGCAATCAACTCTGATTTCATGCATATTGTTTTTGGCTTTCTTATAAACAATTTTCTTCGGAAAAGGGAAGTCTTTCAGGCTTTCAGAATCTGTTTATCGCATTTTGCATAACAAATGAGACAGGTCTTCGCTGGCAAGTACTTCATTATACCAGACATCCTCTGTTGTCAAATCAATCACCATATATATATATATATATATATATATATATATATATATATATATATATATATATTTATATAGATAGATAGATAGATAGATAGATAGATAGAGAGAGAGAGAGAGAGAGAGAGAGAGAGAGAGACAGACAGACAGACAGACAGACAGATAAATAGAGATAGATAGACCGATAGACAGACAGATGTGGATATAGATATACAGATATAGATATACATAGATTGATTGATAGATGGATGGATAGACAGGTAGATGGATAGACAGACAGATAGATAGATAGACAGATAAATAGATAGGCAGATGGACAGACAGATGGATAGACAGACAGATGGACAGACAGACACAGATATACAGATGGACAGATATAAACAGATAGACAGATATAGATAAATAAATAGATATAGGTATGCAAGTACAAGTATGTATGTACTGTATATGTACACGCTTATAAACGACCTTTGAATACACGAACGCACAGCCACACAGGACCATGTCCTATCCACACGCTGGCATCAGTGTGCGGAATGTAATGTGCCGAAAGCTACACTCACACGCACTAAAATAAAATAAAACTCAGACAAAATCTACCTCACAGATGGGTATTTCTCGTTGCACTCAACTGTTTTCAGAATTGTCACTTTCCATCTTGAATACCGAGTTGTAACAATAGATTAACACAAGACCTGGATGCTACTCACGAAGAAACTACAAGAATGTTATGTAGATCCAGAGAATTGTCTTATACTTCAAAGAGGCTACGTGAAATAAGCAGCAAAAAGAAAAGAAAAAAAAAAAAGGATGGCCCAAGTTATGTTAAAATGACTATGGTTCTCAAACGTTAACCTCAAGACACATATACCCAGCATCCAGACACCCAGTGGTACACATTAAAAACCACCACCACATACCTAGCAGCACACACAAGCCGAGTACGCACATACGGTATAAACTCATGCACATTACACTATTTGCAGCCACTTAATTTTTAGCCACACAGAACAAATATTCGTCATAATAACCACACACACACACACACACACACACACACACACACACACACATAATCATTCACTCTCAATGACAGACGAACATAATGAAACACACAAACACCATTATCTATACACCCACAAGCACAAACACATATACCATGCACACACAAACACTCACACAGACTCAACGCACGCACAAAAAAATATACACACAAGCACACTCAACTACTCACTCATAATCACACAAACACAAAAATCCACGCACACAAATAACAGCACACTCAACTACACACCCATTGTTACATAAACGCAATCCGCCACACGCAAATTCTCATACCAGCACAAGCATCCACACACACACACACACACAAACAAAACAAAATTAATCACGCACTCAAAATCACACAAACATTTACACACCGGCAAGCACACGAACACAACCAGCCAAACCCACCCACAAACACAATTATCCACACACACAAACACACAGCAACCCACCGACATAAACACAATCAGTCACACACCCACAATTACAATCATTCAGACAGAGAAACACACAATCATCCCCACATATATAAGGACAATCATCTTTTTACGTATAAACACAAACATCCACACACACAGAACACAATCATTCACACACTCACAAACACAATCATATACACGCATGCAAACACAATCATCTTCACTCTCACAAACACAATAATCCACACACACACACACACACACACACACACACACACACACACACACACACACACAAACGTCCTCGCAATAACAGACACAATCATTTACATACCAGTACACACAACACAATCATCCACACACACAAAAACACTCATCCACACAAACACAAACACCATCGTCCACATATACAAAATCCAATCATCCACACACAAAAACACAATCATCTACACATTCACAAAATCAATCATCCACACATTCACAATCATCCACACACCAGGAAAGACCATCGCAAAAATAATCATCCACACAGGCACAAGCGCAGTCGTCCACACACCAACAAACACCATCACCCAGAAGCAAGCACAAAGCACCGTAATCGACACATCCACAAAAAACACAACTATCCACACAAGACTAAGCACACATAATTCCACGTACATAAGTAAAACAAAAGCAACTCATATACACATACACAAGTAAGCAGTTAGTCACACACACACACACACACACACACACACACACACACACACACACACACAACCCAAGTCTTCCGTCCGACGATAAAGAGATGTCTAATACGTCCACTGTCGTTGTGAAAGATGAATTAGCGACATGGCAAAGAGTAAATCTATCTCTGTCTATTTCTTTATGACAGATGAATACCGACGAGGGAAAAATGTTTAGGTTACTCTATTTCTTTACGTAATTTCTTCAGCTAGTTTTTTCCCGAACCGCTTCCAGTTGGACCTCGCTGCCAAACTTCTGCCCACAGCTGTTAAAATCCAACTATATCAGACTTTTTATGAGTGGAGTATGCCTTTAGTCTGGTGTATGGAACGTCTTTTATATTTAAGTTGTTTTTCCTAACTCTGTTCATCCTCTGTATAAAAAAAAAAAAAAAAAAAAAAAAAAAAAAATCGATGCTTCAAAAAATGTAGGATAAATTCATGTCTTCCATTATTTTTTATTAAAAGATAATTTACCGATGAGACAAAAATTTCAGGGTTAATCTATCGCCTTTATTTTTATATTCAGTTGGAATGTTGTTGGCTGAATTTATTTATATATCCTCTTATTTTTACCAGCAACTGATTATAGATAAGGAAATAATAAGTACTTTGTGTATCTGTTACACTATTTTTTTTTTTCAGGTTTATTAACGATGCAGCATAAATTGCTGGCTGAATTTATTAATATGTCTCACTATTTCTACCAACAGCTGAATTATAGATGAGGGAAAAATTATTGAGCATATCTACCTCTGTATTACATTACTCCCTTTTATCTGTTTTCAGGTTACTTAACGGTGCAGCAAAACTGTTGGGTAAGTCTATCTTGGGTGGAATTTTCAAACGTATATACGACCGATTCCCTGTCCTAACTTAGAATTATATTTGCAGGACGAACTTGGAGACACGGGAAAATTCTGGATTCTTCTCTCCTTGATCTTTCTCCAGAAAACAGTTATCACCTCGATAATTTTTCCCCTCGCAACCAAAACTTGCTTTTTATAAGAGGAACAACAGACGTGGAAAGACCTGACACTCTCCTTTCTTAGTCTTTCATACAAAAAACAATCATGGCTACGAGAATCACACACCAGAGCGTCATTCTGTGACCAGATGAATGAGCGACATGGCAAAAATTACTGAGTATAACTATCTGTAAATTAATCCTGCTGGCTGGTGAATTAATAGTGCGGCAAACATAACCAGGTTTATCTACTTTTTATTTCTACTGGCAGATGGATTACTGATGCGGCAAGAACTGTTAAGAATGTCTTTCTTCGTATTTAATTAATTTTTACATAATTAAATTATTTACGTATTTGTTTCATTTTTATCAGTCTATTTATTTTCCAACTGATTAATTTTTAACGTGGAATAACTGTTATGTAAATACTGTACAAATTACGAGTGTTTTATTTTTTGTTTTGATATAAATTAGTGATAAGAAAAAGTTGTTGAGCATTTCTTCCTCTGTTTTATATATATATATATATATATATATATATATATATATATATATATATATATATATATATATATTAGGATGGTCCTAATTACTAAGGGGGGAAAATCAATTCTGGAAAATTTGTTTGCTGGAAGTGTATATTGTGAGTTTAGGTGTAAGTTCTTGAGACACCAAATTTTAGCCGAATTGGATGATAGTTACTGATGCCACATCTTACCCAGAGTTTGAGCCTAATAAGCAAAATTATTGTTGCGATAATGATTTTTTTTGCTATTTGAAAAAAGCGTTTGCTTTACTTCATTATATATACAGAACGTATATCTATCCATCTATCTATCTATCTGTATACAGTTATCGGCGTGGCAAAAATTGTAGGATAAATCTATCTCTGACTTTTATTATTGCTATTTACAGATAAATTAAGGATGCGGTAAAAACTGTTTGGCTAAACTGGTTGTCTTTACTTCTAGATGGTCTACGCCCCAACCAGATGAAACCTGCAAGGATTTCCATCAGAGGGATAGCTAGGGTTTATTGTTTACATAAAGACACTTAGGGACGAGAAAGGCTGGTCACCCTTGCCTTAAATGTCGGGACTCAGTAGTCTAGCCCTGGGCCCCTAAGCTCCTCATGGTACAAACAAAGACTGGATGAAAGACGGAATAGATAACTTTACCGCTATTGCCAGTTGGATTATAGACGCAGCAAAAAAATATTTCTAGTGACAGATAGAAGAGCGACGTAGCATATTTGTTCTTAGTTAAGTCTGCCTCTTTATTCTATTATCTCTACTGATTAAATTTTGTCATATCACAAAAATTCCTGAGTTAATCTTTTTTTCTGTATTTGTCATTTTTATTTACCTTTGAATTATCAACGCTATGAAAATTGCTGAGGAAATCTGTCTGTTGCTTTTTCTACTGATTGACGGATCTTGTGGCAAAAAATAATAAATTTCACTCGGTTTTAGTATATCGAATATTATTAGATTTTTTTTTTATTCGATCGATGAACTGTAGACGCAACGAAAATTGTAAGGCAAAACCATCTCTGTGTTTTTATTCGTACTGCCAGACGCATTTTTGGAGTGGCAAAAACTGTTGGGTAAAAATATCTCTATGCCACACTGTCTATTGGCCGAGGAATGAGAGATACGACAAAGGATGTTGAGTGAATTCAGGTGTTTTATATCTAATACTAAACGGGGTTATCGATATACGTTCTTAGCTATATCTATATCTGTCTGTTAAAATGAATACAGACAGATACTAAGCAGAAAAAAGTGGATCTATCTCTGTGTTAGATTATTTACACTTCAGGATGAGTTAGCGATGAGGGAAAAATGTCTGATAATCCATGTGTTGTATATTTCTGTTGCCAGATGGATTATTGACGCGCCTAATTTGTTCAGTAGATCATTCTCAGAGCTGCATATTTCTTTTGCCAAATAAATTATCAATCCGGCAGAAAACTGTTTGGTTAATTTTTTCTGCTGACAGCGGCTTCATTCTACGGTTACTCCAAGGGGGTCCGAGACACATAACACCACAATCAAGATTCACTCCCCACTATTTCCCTCCTGTCATTCCAAGCCACACTCCTTCATGCTCTCGCCCCACTCTCTCCTCCCACACTGTCCTCGATTTGCTGTCTTCATATTAACCATCTACCCTACGTCACTCTACTTCTGAATCCCTGTATTTCGATAATCGTGCACACTGCGTACCTCTGTGTCTCTTCTCTCTGTATCTATCTGTTCCTTTTGTAAACTTAGCAGGCAAAGCGAAGGAAAATTAGTTTGTAGAATTTTGTCAAGAGCTTACTAAACCAAATTAGGCTGATGGCAGACCAAGTACAGTAGCCCATGTTGTTGATGTATGAAAACAGAATGTATTTTTTCTAGAGTTTCTAAAAATTTGTGTGCGCTGCAGTTTACTGGTATTCTCCGTGATCCCGAACAAGAGTGAATTTTTTCTGTGTGTGTGTGTGTGTGTGTGTGTGTGTGTGTGTGTGTGTGTGTGTGTGTGTGTGTGTGTGTGTGTGTGTGTGTGTGTGTGTGTGCGCGAAAATTTCCTGTAAGTATGTGTAAGTGCTCCATTGCTTCTCTGTATCTGTCTGCATAAATGTATGCCTGTATAATTTATGGTATTAAACTGACTTCTCTCTCTCTCTCTCTCTCTCTCTCTCTCTCTCTCATTATGTACATCATCATCAATGTTAAATCTAGATCATGAGCGGGACCCATTGGCCACACCTCACGCCTCGAGTCAACAAGCAGCCAAAATTGATAATGACGCGGTGTTTGGGGAGGTGCAATGCGTCGCGAAGGAAGCGAGTCGGACGCATCGCCACCATTCACCACTACCTTGTTACGTGGAGTGAATGATTTGGGCCAGATAACAAGCGTAAGGCATCACCGTAAAATGCTCATCCTCCTCGTCTGGTTTAGTTAGAGATGTATTTGGATTCCCCTTTTCTGAGGCGGGGAGAAGTGAATTTGGCGCGCTCAGAGCAGGGCCAGGGGTTAGGGCAGTAGGGGGGTAGGGGGGTCGAAGTTTGGGGTTAGCTAGTGTAAAGGGGAGGAAAGGGGGTAGCATAAAAGGGGGAAAAGGGGGGTTGTATACTGGTTCGCAGAGTCCTACCCCTCCACATTGTCCAGGGACTTCGATGCTCATTTGTTGATTCGCCTTATTGAGGGGGTCACGACTCAGGGCCGGCCGCGACCCTCCGAGATGCGACGTTCTATCCGCACGGCCCAAGGGTCATTTTCATGTGAGTTATTGACGTAAACGGATTACACATTTCGCTACGCTCCCGCCGGCCGGCACTCAGGACCCCCGGATTTACACAGCCCTGGCGTAGAGGCCGAAATCCTGTGGCCCCCAGGGTTTCCCAAGCTGGTTTAAGTTGATACAAAGACCGGTCGCCGTTACGATATGGGCATTGCCTACTTTTAGAGACTGTGGAAGAGAGGAGCTAATGCATTTCCCATACCTCCCCGGCCCCGCTAGTGAATTAATTTTCATGCCCTTCAGAGCCAATGTTGGTGCGCGACTGATGAATGTCATAATGCAGACAAAATGGCGTCGGCAGCTGCTGGGCCTGCGGGGACCAATGGCGGCTACCGGCTCCCACGTGCGATGCCGGGGTGGGAGCATGGGTGGGGGAGTGAGGGGATAGTCATCGGGAATACTGGGTAAGGGTATAGGGATGGAGGACGAGAGGAGGGGATGCTGGATGGGGGCATGGAAGATGAGTCGGGGCTTGATGGATGAATTGGGTCATGGAGGATAGAGGACTTAGGGTAGAGATGGGGCATGAGAGGACAACGGGGGGTGAGGAGGGATGGGGGAGGACTGGTTGGGCATGTCGGGGGGGATGGATGGGGAATGGGAGATAGGATGGAGGGTGTGGATCATTGGGGGGGATGAGTGGGGACATCGGAGTTGCGGACATGGAGGAGATGGATGGAAGAAAAGAATTGGATAGAGAAAAAGGTGGAGGAAAGTGATAGGTGAGTTAAGGGATGGAGGGCTAGGTGGGAAAAGGACTGAGTAAGGAACTGGGAGGGAATGACTGGATGGAGGTGGTGAAGGGAGAGGGGAAAGGCATAAATGAGGTATTGGGAGGGAGAGAGGGAGGGAAGGGATCGGTAAAGTGATGGGAGGAAAGAAAGCGAAGGATGGGATTAAGGGAGGAAAAGAGGGGTTAGAAGGAAGGGAAAGGTAAGGATGGCATGAAGGAAAGAGTGATGGAGGGTGGAATGAGAGGAAGGCAAGAGGGAAGGAGCTGAATGGCGTGATGTGAAAACGGAGGGGACGAGAGAGGCAGGGTGAGGTTGGGGGAGGGGTAACGGAGGAAAAATGAGTGAAGGGACGAGGGTAGGGATGGGACTGGTTGTGGAAGGAAGGGCAAGGAAGGGAAGTATAGAGAGGGAGGAAAGTGAACGTGAAGGAAAGTGTAGGGACAACACTGGGCAATGTGAAAAGGTAGAGTAGTAGGGAGTGATGCTGGTGGAGGGGAGGATTATTGTGAAAAGGAAGGAAATGAGGAGGGGAGTAGGGAGTGATGTATGGGGAAGGGGGAAATGTTTTGAAGAGAGAGGGCAATGAGAGGATAGGGAAATGGTGTGTGGGAAGACGGGAGTGAAATGAAGGGGAGGAGGAGTCATGGAAAGGGAAGAAGGAGAAGTGGTGTGATGGTGGGGGATTGGTGTACTGTAAAAGCAAAAGGGAAATGATGAGAGGAGGAAGGAGTGATGTGAGAGGGAGGGGGGGAAATCTCTGAAGGAGAGATCGAATATTGTGAATCGAAGGGAAGGGAAATGATATTGCGAAGGGGAAAGTATTACGAAGGGAAGAGGAAAGGAAGTGAGGGGAGGCACATAGTATTATACAGGGGATGGGAAGCAGTGTTAAAGACTGGGGGAAAGAAATGTGAAGCGGAGACGGGAGAAATTTAAAGGGGGGGAAGGGGGAAATAATGTGCTGGGAGGAGGTGAAGGTCAGGGGGTAAGGCAAAGGGACTGGTGAAGGAAGCCAAATGAAAGAGTGTGAGGAGAGAAATGGGTGTTGAGGGAGGGACTGGGGAATAAAGGTCTATGGAGAGAGCAGAACAGAGAGGGGGTCGGGAAGAGGCGAGGATGGAAGAAAGGGACCAAAAAGAAGGATAAGCGATGGAGGTGGAGGGAATGGAACTATGCAAAACGGGATCAGAGAAAAAGATAAACGAATCATGAAAAAAAGAGGAAAGAGGATAGAATGGGTAGGAAGAGGGAAAGAGGGAAAGCTTTTATGAGAAAACGCAACTTACCATCTTCTTGTTTTTTTAATGTGTTTTAACAGATGACCCTCGTACTTTTCACGCAGCAAAGGAATTATTGTTATTATTATTATTATTATTATTATTATTATTATTTATTATATATTATTACTGTGGAGAGGATGGAGGGTGAAAGACTGACGAAGAGAGTGTATGTGAGTGAGGTGGAGGGGGAAAGAGGGAGGGGGAGGCCGAGGATGAGATGGAGAGATGGGGTGGAGAGGTATATGAGAGAGGGGGGTGTGAGTTGGGAGCAGGGGAGTGAAATGGCGGGGGACAGGGCGACTTGGAGGCGATTTGTTTGTGGCCACCCCAAACGGGATTGAGGCGTCTGGCAATAGATAGATAGATTATTACTACTATTCATTGATGAAAGTCATCGAAGGAAAATAAAGTTGCTATATTATTTGTAAGGAAGACATAATCAGAACTGAGTGTGCAACCTGATTTCAAGCCAAGAGAAAGAAGACAAAGAAAAGAATAAAGGAGAGAGAGAGAGAGAGAGAGAGAGAGAGAGAGAGAGAGAGAGAGAGAACAGGGAGCAATGAAAGGGTTATACTTCTCCCCTTTTCCCCTCTCCCCCATCACCATTATTCTCCCCCTCTCCCCTCGCTTCGTTTGTGTTTCTGACATCCTTTGTGCTTATGCAGATTATTGGTTTTACGAACGAATCTGCTTAACTATAAACACTGCTTGTCCTCGTTATTTACCCTGATTCTACGATGGTGTTATTATTATTATTATTATTATTATTATTATTATTATTATTATTATTATTATCATCATCATTTTCCAACTTGATTTAACTGAGACTTTTTCGAAATGGGAAGAAAAGACATAGCCACCATTAAGCTCTTAGGGATGCCTTCTCGTGGTGACGCCAACGTGACCGAGTGGTGGAGCTGCCAGGTTATACAAACGTCCATCGTTCCCCTCCCTAGCCCTTAAAAGATGTGTGTGTGTGTGTGTGTGTGTGTGTGTGTGTGTGTGTGTGTGTGTGTGTGTGTGTGTGTGTGTGTGTGTGTGTGTGTGTGTGTGTGTGTGTGTGTGTGTGTGTGTGTGTGTGTGTTTTGCCTGCAACATATATATGTACTCTCCCTCTCTCTCCTTCCACACTCTCTTCCCCTCTAGACATTCTCCCCCTCTCCTCATTCTTTCTCCCCTATACATTCTCTTCATCTTCACATTCCTTCCCCTCCACATCTTCTCTCTCTCCAAATCTTCCCCCCTTCCACATCCTCCCCTTTCGACATCCTCTCCCCTTCCATATGCTCTCCCCCTCCATATCCTCTCCCTCTCCACATCCTCCCGTTTCCACATCCTCCCCTCTCTACATCCTCCTCCTCCACAATGTCTCCCCTCAGGACTCTATCTCTTCCACATCATCTCCCTTCAGCACAGTCTCTCCCTCATCTCCCATTTTCATCGTTCTTCTCTCCTTCCTTTCCTCCTTTATCCTTATCTCTCATTTCTCCCCTTCCCCCTGCCTTTATCTTTAGCCTCTCCTCCCCATGTCCCATCTTACAAACTCTCTCTCTTTCTTTCTTTTTCACTCTCCATCCTCTTTCATTCTTCTCCTCTTCTCCACTATCTTCTTTCTCTCGCTTTTCTTCCCTTTCCTCACCTCAGTCTCTCCTCCTGCCCTTTCTTTCTTGGCCCCTCCCCTCCCCCTGTCTTCTTTTTTCCTCCATCCTCACCCACGTTCGTTCCACTCCTCTTCCTTCTCTCTCTCTCTCTCTCTCTCTCTCTCTCTCCTCCTTCGATCCTCCCTGTCCCCCTCCCCAACCTCCTCCTCCCATCCCCTCCTTCTTTCAAGCCCCCTCCCCCTCCATTCACCAACCCTCCATCCCTTTACCTTCACCCATTCTGTACCGTCTTAGGCTACTTTGGAATTTTTCACCAGGTCTCAATCACGTCTCCCCCAAGATATTTTCATTTCCCTGGTATTTTAATGGCTATTTTATCGATATTCGTTGCTACATTTTTTTCCATTCTCTTAAATCGGTTTCACATACGCTAAAGGAACCAAGCGACATTATTTATTTCTACTCCGTTTTTCATGCCAACGGATATTGATCAACAGACGTCCTCTCACAGTATAAGGCAAAAATAACAATAAATTTTGTGTTGTTAAAGCTTTCGTTACTTATTTTTTAACATCCATCACAAACAGCCTTGATATTTTCTCCTATCCTCTTGCATATTTGTTCGTGATAATCAAAATTTCCTTTTCTGTGTCCATCTTCTTCCTATTCCCTCGCCACCTAATGGATCTTGGGTATGCTCTCCTCTTGACTGTATTTCACTTCTCGCGAGTGTGTGTGTGTGTGTGTGTGTGTGTGTGTGTGTGTGTGTGTGTGTGTGTGTGTGTGTGTGTGTGTGTGTGTGTGTGTGTGTGTGTGTGTGTGTGTGTGTGTGTTATTTATCTAATATTGTATTTATTTGAACTCTTCATTTTCTTACGTGCAGAAGTAAAGTAGGATACGCGAGAGACATCACCTAGACCTTGATGTTTATAATTATGCCTCCTCACTTCAGACAGGAAGAGGAGAATGCACGAAGAGGATGCCAAGAAATCTGACCTCTATACTAAAATGATGACTTCTGTGATTCCGTATATTCTTACTAACATCACAGGCGCTTGGAGATGGACGCCATTACGTGGTGGTTGGTTATATAAATATGCCTCACTTACTTACCTATCCCCCAAAAGGAGGATGGTGGACTGCAGGAGAATAACTTTGGCCTTCAGTTCACCAGATTCACGTTTCAGATGAGCCTGGGCCACAACAACTAACATTAGGTGACTTTTATTGAACTTAAGAGAGAGTAAAGCGGCACAAACAGCTTCCTTTACCCTCTCCACTGAGATGACGACAATTTCCTTCAGTTTGGGAGGATACTTGTGGCACAAAAAAAAAAAAAAAAAACAATAATCATAATAATAATAATAAACCTAGCCTGATGACGTCTTTTCCTTTCTTACTTCCTATCTATCTCTCTGTTTATCACTCTCTCTATTTATGTATCTAAAGCCTGACGCTCTAACCCAGTAGGGATAACCACGATCGAATCACCTTCATGCCTACCTTGTCTTACACCATCAGGCTGCTCTTTCTCCAACTCACACCCGACTCTTTCATACAGTATAGTCCTTCCATCTCTTCATACCACAAGTCGATTTTAGCAAGCCTAGGAGAGACTTTCCCAAATTAAGAAGGAAGATGCAGGCTTCATTACACCACTGAATACTAGGGAGCTGTCCTAAGAATACAACTGTTTGCTATGAGAAAGAATGAAATATAAAAGGCGTAGACGAAATGATGGGGTAAAGAGAGAGGAAGGGAAAGCAAAAAGGAGGCAGAGAACGAAAAGAGTAAAAAAATGGATGAAAATGTGGTTGAGGGAAAAGTTTTGATAAAGTAACTGATAGGCAAGAGGGTCGAGGAGAAAGGTACATGAAAGAAGGGAGAGAATCAGAGAGAAAAAAAAAAGATACATATTTAGGAGAGGGCAAAACATGGGAAAGTTATTAAAAGAAGGAGAAATCTGGTATAAGGCTGGGAAGGCAAGGCAACAAAGAATTACGAATAAAAGAACAACAGAGACCAAAAAATGAAATGAAAGCAAGTAGGAAGAATGAGAGCAACTGTGAGCGGGAAAAAAAATGATACGAGAAAATGGTGATTGGAAGATATAAAATGAAATAAAAATATAATGTGCGCGGTGAGGAAGACGTGTGAAAATAAATAATTCTTCGGAACGTATAGCAGAGAGAGAGAGAGAGAGAGAGAGAGAGAGAGAGAGAGAGGGCATGGGTAAAGAAAGGAAGAGCAAGTAATGGGGAAAGGAGCAGAAAAGAAGAGGGGGGGAGGAAGAAGAAAAGAGAAAGGGAGAGACAAGAAAAGGGACGGAAAGAGAAGAGAAAAGGGAGAGAGAGAAAAGGCAAAGGAAAGATAATGGAAAAGAAAAAGGAGATGGAAGAGGAAGTTAAAAGGAGGAGGAAAGAGGAAGGGAAGAAAGAGGAAGGAAAATAGAAGGGAGATTTAGAAAAGAAAAGGGAAAGAGAAAGGGAGAGAGGAACGGAGAAAGGAATGAGAGAGCGGGGAGGAAAAAGGGAAGAATAGAAGGGTATGGAGGGTTGGGGAGAATAGGGCAAGGGAGGGAGGGAGAGAGGGAGGGGGGACGAGGGGAGAGGGTAAAGTGTTCACGCCGTGTTAATACCATAAAGGGCTTTCCTCCCCCCTCCCCTCTCCTCTCCCCCTACCCTCTCCTTCCAGCTCCCCTCCCTACCCCTCTCTAGCTTCCCTCCCCATCCCTTCCTTGCTCCCCTCCCCTCTCCTCCCTTCTCAGCTCCCCTCCTCGTCATGGTAACTTTGGACAGCTTTTATCCTCGTCCCTGGCATTGACGTTCCCCCCTCCCCAAACTCTGCCTCCCCAAACTCTGCCTCCCCACACCTGCCTCCCCAAACTCTGCCTCCCTAAACTCTGCCTCATCACACCCTGCCTTCCCCACAACCTGTTCCAATCTATTCTCCCCAACTCATTCTTGCTTCCACATTCTGTCTCTCCACATCCTGCCTCCCAACACCCTTCCTCCCCACACCCTGCCCCTCTCAACCACTTTCTCACACACTACCTTCCAGTCCCTGCCTCCCCACACCCTGCCTCTCTACACCGTGTCTCCCCACACCCTGCCTCCCAATACTCTACCTCTTCACACCCTGCCTCCCTACAGTCTGCGTCCCTAAACCCTGCCTCTCCACACCCTGGCTCCCCATACCCTGACTCTCCACATCCTGGCTCCCCTTATCTTGCCTCCCTATACCCTGCCTCCCCACACTCTGCCTTCCTACGTCCTGCCTCCCTACACCAACTTCCCCACTCCCTGCATCCTTATACGTTGCCTCCCCAAACCCTGCCTCATCTTACCTTCCTACATCCTGCCTTCCCACACCCTCTTTCCTTACACCGCACCTCCCCACACTCTGCCTCCCTGCACTCATCTCCATACACCCCGTCTTCCCACACCATGCCTCACCACACCCTGCTTCATTACAAACTGTTTCCCTACATTCTATCTCCCCACATTCTGCTTCCTCCACACCCTATCTCCCTACACCCACAATCCTACACCCTACCTCCCCAAACCCCACTTCCCTACCTTCAGCGCCTTATACTCTATGCCTCCTCACCCTGCCTTTTCACACCCTGCCCTGCGTCCTGATGCCCTAAATATCCACACTCTGTCTCTCCACACCCTGACTTTCTACACCCCGGCTCCCCATATCCTGCATCTCCACACCCGGTCTCCCCACACCCTGACTCTCCACATCCTATCTCCCTACACCCTGAATCTCCACATCCTATCTCCCCACACCCTGACTCTCCACACCCTATCTCCCTACACCCTGAATCTCTCCACCCTATCTCCCCACACCCTGACTCTCCACACCCTATCTCTCCACAACCTGAATATCCACACCCTGTCTCCCTACACGTTGAATCTCCACACCCTATCTCTCCACACCCTGAATCTCCCCACCCTATCTCCCCACACCCTAAATCTCCCCAGCCAGTTTACTCACATCTGGCTTCCCACTCCACATCTTAAAGCACCTGCCTCATCACGTCCCTAGACCTACTTCCCTTCACTGATCCCAACACATCACAGCCTCACTCACCCCCTTTACCCTGCCCCATCCCACAACCTGCCCACCCATACCCTTCTTTCCTTAACCCTGCCTTCCCACACCCTCCCTTCTTAACCCTGCCTTCCCACACCCTTCGTACCCACATCCTACCTCCTCACACCTGCTTCTCCACGCTACCTCCTCACAAGTTTCCTACCCAAACCATTCCTAACCACGCCCAACTACTTACACCCTTCCCCAAAAACACCCGGCAACCCTCACCTATAACCCTACCACAAACGCCCCAACCTCTAACTCTACCACCCTAGATTCTCCCCCTCATTCACACTTCCCACATCTGTAGCCTCACAACTATCTCCATGATCACCGCCCTTTTATCTGCCTTCCTAGTTCTACATTTTCTTACCTGATTTTCCATACCTTCTTCCCTAATTTTACTTCTGCACACCCGAGGCATCCAAAGACTAGGTCCTTGTCACGAATCAATTCGCGACATTTCCTTTTTGTGAGAAGCCACGAACTATTAGTGGAAAACTCACTGTGTATCGCTCAGTTAACCGTTTCTCTCTCCATTTCGGGGTATACTTTTCAAATAATTCGTCACTTTCAAAAGTGACCGATTTAATGCACGTCACTAAGTGCGCTACTGAGCGATACAATTGTTTCTTTATCGTTCGCCTCTGCTTGCATAAACCATTAGCCACGCCTTCTTCCGGTGGCTCGTGCTTCCTGCCCATACATTATTTGAATTCAGTCTTGTGTTTGCTGTGACGGAGAAAGGGTCTGTGCTCAGAAGTGGAGAGGTCAGCTAGCACCCCAAGCTCCATTAGTACAGTTAATCCCAGCACTCCCACCTTAGTGGTGATACAAAGTATTCATCGACTGGTATTTCTTTTGTGTATTTTGTAGTTTTAAGAGCTTAGTTAAGGTGTTTTTCCTAGGCGTAAGTATTTAGCTTCTGTGTGAGTGAGCGAGTGCGTCTCATTGATTTGATTTGAAATGTAATGTTAAATTTATTTTTGTAATTAATAAATTTAACAGTTCTATTTCTTGAGCTTAATGTAGAGTAAATCTTGTTTCATTTCTCCATAATTAAGCTTATTTTCCATATAGCTCCTAGCTTGCATAAACGTTTTACTATTCATAACTGGTACTTAGACCAGTCTTGTATTAACTTAAAATCCGTTGTGCCAGGGAGTTAATGCATCAGCAAGAACCTGATGTTATTATTATTAGTATTAGTTATTTATTGTCAGGGGTGATGTAACTTTCTCCAGAGGCTAACAGTACAGTAAGTCAGCAATTGTGAGTAATTAGTCTCTGCTGTGTACTGTTGAGGAAGTTTATAAATTCTCGTTCTCAGAGAATCGTGCTAAGCCAACGTAAAGTAATCGTTGCTTGATGTAGCAAGACAACCATTGTCTCTGCTCTTCAATATTATTGAATATTATCAATTTAAATAATATTTAACCATTTATTTCAAAATTACCGTGATATTATAAAAACCCCGTGACAATTGGCGACCTCATTCCAGGATATTAACTCCTAGCTCTAAAGCTATTCACGAGATAGTGCTCACTCATTCATATTTAGGTATTTATCATTAAAGTTTATAGGCACAAGCTTACTGGTGTTTACCCTTAATTTAGCAAGTGAATTTTGCTTTAATCAATAGAATACTTAACTCTAGTTTATTCTTGGTAACGCCAGACGATTTTATTCGCTCCTGGGAAGTCGGCGTACCCAT
This sequence comes from Coenobita brevimanus, assembly GCF_032717465.1. Classification (NCBI taxonomy): domain Eukaryota; kingdom Metazoa; phylum Arthropoda; class Malacostraca; order Decapoda; family Coenobitidae; genus Coenobita; species Coenobita brevimanus. The sequence continues at coordinate 24,898,661 of NC_137047.1, read as the reverse complement.
TGTGTTTATTATTGAGTCTTCCCAGTCATTTACATTTTTTATTTATTCTTTGCCAGTTAACTGGATAAGACTGGTCACCACTAGCTTGTGTCTGTACTCTTTACTTTTGTTTATTAGTATTCGTCGCTAAGCAGTCAGTACTCAATTTCGGTTTGCTTAATAAATTAGCGAAATGGCTACTACTGTATTTTTACAGGAAGCCAAAGAAATGGGTCTTTCGGACCCAACCGAAATTAAAGAGTATATACTCTCACGGCATAATCAGGAGCAGCAGCGCGAGAATGATGCCCGTGAAGAGCGTAAGATTCAGCGCGAATACGAGCGAGAACAGCGCGAATACGAGCGAGAACAGCGCGAACACGAGCAGAAACAACGCGAGCTCGAGTTAGAAAAAGAGCGAGAACAGCGCGAATACGAGCGTGAACAACGCGAGCGAGAACGAGAACATGAACGTGCCGAACGTGAGGCACGAGAAAAACATGAACTTGAAATGATGAAGCTCAAGCGAGATTCCTTGGCTTCAGACACGTCTGGTGCAGTTGGTCAAAGCTCCACGAGCGTTCCCCTGCACATGTCCTGGCGACCCCACGCATCAAGCTTCCTTCATACAAGGAAAGCGAGCGAATCGAGCCGTACATAGCTCGTTTTGAGGACATGGCAGACTTATATCAACTGGATGAGGCAGCTAAGCGGCTTCAGTTTCTTAGCCTATTTGAGGGCCCTGCCCTCGATATTCTCCACAGAATTCGTGGAGACAATCTCACATATGAGATGATGAAAGCTGCACTCATTAAGGCGTATGGTCTCACAGTAGACGACGCCAAAGTTCAGTTCATGCGAGCTCGTCTCCAAGACAAGGAGACAGCTGTTCAGTTCCTTGATCGTCTCACAGCTTACTTAAATGAGTGGATGGAGAAAGATGAAACTCCTTCCACGCGTGAGGGATAATTGACCTTATGCTGCGTACACAGCTAGAGAGGTCGTGGCCTGCTGAGCTCATAGCACAGCTTAAGATCTGCCAGGTGAAAGATGCCAGCCAAATGGCAGAGAAGGCTGACGCATTCTTTACTGCATACGGGTATCAAGCTCGTAAGCAAAACACCTGGATCAGAAAAGATACTGCCAAGTCTGGGAAGCCGTCTCAGACTGAATCCCAGCACCAAGGCCGTTCTCAGAGTAATGGTCAAGGTCCAAAACCGCAGTGGAAGGACCAGGGGCAAAACACTCAGAAACCTGAGTGGAAGAGGTACAACAAGTACCCTAACCAGCAGCAGTATCAGCCACGCAACCGACCGACGGGACAAAGTTTTTCACCACCAACTCAAAAGAGGCAGGAAGCGAATGCAGCCTTCATTCCTCAGCAGCAGCCTGGTGGTCACGTCCCTACCAGTGTGGGTACTTCCCCACAGTTCACTAGCCCCACAGTGACAGTGAACCCCCCTCCACAGATGGCCAATGTTCCATCTTCCCAATATAACCCTCAAGGCACAATGTTTGCCACATCAATTCAGCAGCCTCATGAGTGGCTAGCTGCTTCCTCCACAGGCCCTCCCACAGGTGACAGTACCTTCCTTGTTCAGCCAGGGTTTGTGGGAGGCATTCCTGTGAAGGTCCTGAGAGACAATGGTTCCTCAGGTTGCTCTGTTAAGCAGAGTTTAGTTCGGCCTGAGCAGTATACAGGTCGACAGATCCATGCAAAGCTTATTGATGGATCAGTGAGATTGTTCCCTGAGGCATGTATCCAGGTGGCATCTCCATTTTATACTGGTACGACACTTGCAGTTGTCATGCCAGAGCCTCTATTTGACTTGATAGTAGGCAATATTCAAGGAGCCAAGGATAGTTGCTCCGATGATGGCGCCACTCAGACTTCGGCTTCTGCTGTAACACGAGCCATGGCTGAGGCTCCAGATGGTGTCACCCCAGTGATCATTGAATCGCCGCAAGATCTGATGTGTAGCCAACTTGTTGTGCAAGAACAACAATCTGACTCGACACTTGCTGCCGTGCGGAATAAACAAAAGGGTCGAGTGATTAAGTATTCACGGGGAGGTCGAGCCAAGTTCCTTCGCAAACAAGGACGGCTCTACCGTGAGTCACGAACACCCGAGGGCGAGGTTCGACTGCAGTTTGTCGTTCCCGCCAAGTACCGCCTAGCAGTGTTACAATGGGGTCATTGTTCAGTCTCAGGAGGTCACATGGGCAAAAGGAAGACCCAGGGCCGTACCCGAGCTGACTTTTTCTGGCCAGGGATGGGACGAGACATAGACAGTTTTGTCCGTTCCTGCAGTGTGTGCCAAAGTATCACCACTGATCAGGGACATGTCCTTCCTGTGCCGTTCATAACCACACCTGTAATCTCTGAGTCAGTTGAGAGACAGGGTAGTGGTGAAGTGGGTGCAGACCTGATGTCTCGCCCATTGGCCCCACAGGACACAGTATGTCCAGGGCCTGTACATGCATATTATGTACCTTAAGTTAAGGGGGAAGTTGAGAGGCGACTTGAGGCTATGGAAGACCCAAGTTTGCACAAGGATTCTCAGCTTCCCAATACTAATATAGTATTGTAGGTTAAGGGGGAAGTTCGAGAGAGAACTCCGCAGAGGCGACTTGAGGCTATGGAAGACCCAAGTTTGCATAAGGATTCTCAGCTTCCCGGTACTAATAGAAGTACTGTAGGTTAAGGGGGAAGTTCGAGAGAGAACTCCGCAGAGGCGACTTGAGGCTATGGAAGACCCAAGTTTGCACAAGGATTCTCAGCTTCCCGGTACTAATATAAGTATTGTATTATAGGTTAAGGGGGAAGTGAGAATTCTGCAGAGACTTGAGGCTATGGAAGACCCAAGTTTGCACAAGGATTCTCAGCTCTCCAATATTAATATAAGAACTGTAGGTTAAGGCACAGGTTGAGGACCCGTGTGCGGTTCGAGGCTATGGAAGACCCGAGTTTGCACAGGGATTCTCAACTTGCCGACCATAATCGTGTGCTAAAATTAATGGCGACCTCGAGTGTACTTTTCATAGCATGTACTGACTGCTAGCCAGAGAGAGTAATTGTAACATAATAAGAATTTTGTCTCTTGACACTTTTGATGCTCCACCTCAATTGGTTTTGCAGGTTCAGCAATGGGTGTAGCAGTTTTTCTGTGCGGACCAGCTGATCGTCTGCCGCACGCTGCCGCCTCTTCTCCTCTGCCTTCGTCGTCGCCATATTATTTACTGTGTCATTTTACACGTAGGTACAGTTACACTACAACTGTCACACCTACACCGTGTATTACATACACCACGCTACACAACAATTAGTTGTCAGTGTAAATGTAGCGAATTTTCGCTCAGTTTGACCTGAGTACAGGATTTTCACCGTCGTCACGGAGTTTTTCCCTCAAGCTTGCTTCTATTAACGTAAATACGAGGTTTTTTCACTCACTGGCGACTGCGATTTTCTCCTGTAGCAGGATAGCACACACACCACAGTGTGAATCTTGTGTGACTGAGTTAGGATTTATATGTATGTATATTGAAATCTTTCTTCTGAAGGAAGAAAGATTTAATTTTCATGGGGCGTAATGTCACGAATCAATTCGCGACATTTCCTTTTTGTGAGAAGCCACGAACTATTAGTGGAAAACTCACTGTGTATCGCTCAGTTAACCGTTTCTCTCTCCATTTCGGGGTATACTTTTCAAATAATTCGTCACTTTCAAAAGTGACCGATTTAATGCACGTCACTAAGTGCGCTACTGAGCGATACAATTGTTTCTTTATCGTTCGCCTCTGCTTGCATAAACCATTAGCCACGCCTTCTTCCGGTGGCTCGTGCTTCCTGCCCATACATTATTTGAATTCAGTCTTGTGTTTGCTGTGACGGAGAAAGGGTCTGTTCTCAGAAGTGGAGAGGTCAGCTAGCACCCCAAGCTCCATTAGTACAGTTAATCCCAGCACTCCCACCTTAGTGGTGATACAAAGTATTCATCGACTGGTATTTCTTTTGTGTATTTTGTAGTTTTAAGAGCTTAGTTAAGGTGTTTTTCCTAGGCGTAAGTATTTAGCTTCTGTGTGAGTGAGCGAGTGCGTCTCATTGATTTGATTTGAAATGTAATGTTAAATTTATTTTTGTAATTAATAAATTTAACAGTTCTATTTCTTGAGCTTAATGTAGAGTAAATCTTGTTTCATTTCTCCATAATTAAGCTTATTTTCCATATAGCTCCTAGCTTGCATAAACGTTTTTACTATTCATAACTGGTACTTAGACCAGTCTTGTATTAACTTAAAATCCGTTGTGCCAGGAGTTAATGCATCAGCAAGAACCTGATGTTATTATTATTAGTATTAGTTATTTATTGTCAGGGGTGATGTAACTTTCTCCAGAGGCTAACAGTACAGTAAGTCAGCAATTGTGAGTAATTAGTCTCTGCTGTGTACTGTTGAGGAAGTTTATAAATTCTCGTTCTCAGAGAATCGTGCTAAGCCAACGTAAAGTAATCGTTGCTTGATGTAGCAAGACAACCATTGTCTCTGCTCTTCAATATTATTGAATATTATCAATTTAAATAATATTTAACCATTTATTTCAAAATTACCGTGATATTATAAAAACCCCGTGACAGTCCTCACACCTAACATCCAATCACATAAGTCTCCACACCTTATCTTTCAACACCTTGTCCCTGCATACCTGTCCACACCTACCACTTCACACCTGCTCCCATACCTACCTCTCTACACTCTGCCTCCACACCTGCCTCACCACACCCTCTCTCTTACACCAACCTCCCTGCGTCCGACTTCCATCCTGTCTCCCCACACCCTGCATCCACACCTGCCTCCCCACGTCCTTTCTCTTTATTCTTCACCACACCTTCCTTCCTAACACTTGCCTCTCCACATCTTCCCTCTCTAAATCTACCTCTCCACACCCTCCCTCTTTAAACCTATCCCATCACACCCGCCTCCTTCCGTATCTGCCTACCCACACTCTACCCCCACACGTCTCCCCAAAACTGCCTCCACAATCTGCCTCCCTAAACATGCCTCCCCACAAACTTGCCTCCCTAGACCTACCTCCCCACACCTCATACCCATACCAATTTCCCTAAATCTACCTCTACACACACCTGCCTCCCTAAATCTACTTCTCCACACACCTGCCCCCCCCTAAACTTTCCCCCACGCACCTGCCTTCCTAAACCTATCTCCCCACACACCTGCCACCCCAAACCTACCCCCACACACCTCTCTCCTTAAATCCACCTCCTCATACACTTGCCCTCCTAACTCTAACTCCCCACACCTGCCTCCCTAAACCTACCCCTCACACACCTACCACCCTAACTTACCTTCCTCCTTCCCCACACCTGCCTCCTTAATCCTGTCCCCTAGGCGTACCTCCCCTCGCCAGTCTCCCTAAAGCTACCTACCCACACACCTGCCTCCCTAGACCTACCTCCCAAAACACCTGCCTCCCTACACCTAAACCTACCCTGACACACTCGCTTCTCTAGGCCTCTTTCTCCACACACCTGCCTTCCTAAACAAACCTCCCCACATCTCTCCCTCACAACAGTTCCCCTAAACCTGCCTCCCCCCGCACCTGCCTCCCTAAATCTTCCTCCCCACACCTCTTTCACACACCAGTTACCTTAAACCAACCACGCCAATAACCTGCATCCTTAACCTACCTTTCCTTCTCCCCTAAAACATTATCCCAACACACATACCTCCCTAACTTTCCTCCCCACACACCTGCCCCCCTAACCTACCTCCCCACACACCTGCCTCCCTAAACCTACCTCCCCACACCTGCCTCACCACAACAAAGAACCCTAGATCCTTTTTCTCCTCGTCAAACACACCCCACCTCCATTACGCTGCGACGAGACACTGAATTAAAACGCAATGATTAGGATCCACAACAGAATAAGTTGCTGTGAGATTATGAGTCGCGTGAAAGCATGAATAAATAAATAAGCTAACACACAAACACTACGAGGAAAGGTTGATGAAGGGAATGGGACAGAGAAGATTGAGGGGTGTGGGAGAAGTGCTTTGAAATATACGACGATATTATGGAACACTATTCTGCTTAATTTTATTCCATTTCCTTTTTTTGCTTTGGGAAATGACTGAGGAATGCAAGTCACGCTCTGTATAATTAACCCTGAGAACAATAATAATCACCGACGAAAATATAACAGGAGAGGTGACTATAAATTTGACTTATTAAAACACATACTGATAATAAGACTCGGGAAGCCGATAATACATGCAAACACACTTTCGTTAAGGAGAAATATTTTATGCCAAGACCTGTGGTAAGAACGACGAAGAATGGAGAAATCACAATAAGGGCATTAGCATAATTAGCGTCATTACAGCAGCATCATCCCGTTTGGTTATTTCTGTTGTATAATTAGCACAGGGAAAACAGACTAGAGGTAATTTAACTCCTTCAGTCCAATGATGTTCTTCCGTGTGTGTGTGTGTGTGTGTGTGTGTGTGTGTGTGTGTGTGTGTGTGTGTGTGTGTGTGTGTGTGTGTGTTTGGATTTCCTAGACGATTTTCTTAACCTTTAGGGGAGGTTTTTCGAACTGGAAGGGTTAAATACAGCCTTTCTTAACTCCTTCAATACTCGAGATCTTTACAAAGCTGAGTAAAACCGTCTAGAGGCAGCAGGAATTAAAAAAAAAAAAAAAAAAAAAAAAAAAAAAAGTTACGGAGATGCAGAGGTTAGTGTCAGAATAAGACCGTACTTCTGGCAGGCTTGGGAGATCCCGCAATTCCTCTTCCTCAGCGATTTCTTCTGCATAATACACTTGAATAATCGTCTTGTATAATACCGATACAAGGAAAAAGTAAGGTTAAAGATAAAACAAATAAATCGCTGAGGAAAAGGTGCAAAGTCTCCGGCGCCAGTGAGAACATGGTCACTATAGTTCTTTTACGTTAACCTGGCCCAGTTTTTTTTTTTTTTCCCCTCTTTTACCACTCATTTCGCGCAGCTCAAGGAAAAGACAATATTATGGCTCTACATCCTTTCCCTGGTAATTCTTCGTGACTAGCATCATATTCTAGTTTTAATCTCTTCGTTACTACTAAGTGTTCAAGATGAGGGATGGGAATTTTAGGCCAAGTTAGCTAAAATGCGTGTAATCTTAGAGCTAAACCGGTGTGGCTGTGCTAAAGATAAAAATCCCATCCAACCCTCTCCTTCATCCCCCCCCCCTCCAGCCTCTCTCTCTCTCTCTCACCCCTCCCAGCCTCTCTTTCACCCTTCCCCCACCTCTCTTTCATCCCCAATCCGCTCCTCTCCTTTATGTACAGTCGCGGAAATAATATCGATCCAGATTTTCGTCTAACAATTATGAAACACTTTACATAATATTCTGGAAAGTCTGTTGGTCTCCGGGGATCGTGTGGCTGGGTTTCAGAAGACATCGTTCAGTCTCGTTGTTTACAGAAAGGAAGTGGATCGACTGTAGTAGAGAGAGAGAGAGAGAGAGAGAGAGATTATACGTTCAGCTTTTGATATCGAGGGAGGGATACTGTAGCGTCGCAAAATGTTATTAGGATACGAGTGCTTATGCGATAATACTTGTCACTGACCCTCCAATCGAACAATGTATTTTTCCTCTCTCTCTCTCTCTCTCTCAGCGCTGGACTCATAAACACTTGAATATGACGTACTAAGATGCACACTAACATCCAATCTGTAAGTGATTTCGTACCTTAGTCCCCTAAATCTCACAGAAGCTTCTATGTATCCAGCAGTGACAAAAAGAGGCAGAAGATGATGTTTTGTATTTTTTTTTTAATGTGTCCGACTCTGTACATTGATTTCCCAGCCCGTTTCCTGAGGCCCAGCTGTCCTCCTATGCTATGCACACCTCGATATGTCACCACTTCGGCGCTAACACACACACCGCCCATACTGAATAAATGCTAAGGCTGTCTCATATAGCACTGAACGACTGGTATTAGCGGGGGTATGTTTACGACATGTCAGCGTGTACACAACAAAGTCCTTATCAGCGTAATCCTTAGTCATCCTTACATCATCATCATCATCATCACAGCAAAGACATTTAGTTATCGCATTCACTACTATGATGAATTATTTTATGGTTTCAACCTCCAGACAGGCTTATTCAACTTCGGAATGATGTCTGGCAATGACTGGGTTACTGATGGCTTTATTTCACTCGTCCAGTTCGAAAAATCAGAATATCGAGCAGTGAAGGGGGTAATGATGGAATTATCTAACCTCTCCCAGTTCAAAAAGCTAATCTATGTCTAGTAATGATGGAGGTAATGAAAGTTATAGCCAATCCCTCCAGTTCGGACAGTGACCCCTAAACTAAACAGGATTGTCTAGTTGATGCAAAATTAGAATACCAACTACGTCATCTGGTTGAAGGGGCTAAAAGTACAGCTCATGCAGAAACAGGCACAGCAATTATCCTGCCTATATCATCATCATCAACTATCATCATCATCATCATCATCAACATCAATATTTAATCACTCCTCATCAGCCTACATTCGATCACAGCAAAACAAACGCCTGTCTTAACATTCTCTGCCTTTAACATTGATACCCGTACTTTAGGTGGCATGGGAGGCTTTAGAGCACCTCCTTTTTAGTGATTTCTTTTGCATATTACACCTTAGCATATCGCAAGAGTTTGTAGCAGCGACACATAAGAGGATATCAAAGAGAATATTAAAGTGCAACTGGCAAAATACATTGCCTGGGAAATCTGCAAAGACATAGAATACGCTCCTGACTGACAGACTGTTCAATCCCAGCTCGACATCTTTATGGATACCATTCATCGGAGTGTCAACATATGAAACAAACTGCCTAGGAATGTGGTGGACTGAAACAGAGTAATAGAATGAAATAGAGTCGCTTGGATAAGTTTCTGGCTTCGAATCTCCAGTTAAACACATTCAGATATCCCCCTCTTTCAAATCATGGAGGGTGCACCGGCAATGCAGTACTGCCACTAGATAATACTGCTTTTCCCTTGTAGATATGTTAGTGTAGAACATAATTCTTTCTTTTCAGTCTTTCCTATGAAATTTCCATGATAGCTTCTCTAAGCACCACGCTATAGTCCTTCTGACTTTTCCCTGCCGGCTTTGGCTGGAGGGTTTGGTGAGCAGTGGGAGGGGGAACAGGAGAGTTTTCTTGTTTTGCTATCATTATCATCACCTCACAAAATTAGATACTGCAGCCATAGCCTTATCTGTAACAAATAGCCTTGAAAGAACCACTTGGTCTGTTGCCGTTTGCTTTCTTTTGTACTCATTTGTACTCATTTGCATATCTCCAACACTTCCGTCTGTGGGCTGCCAGTGATAGCTTAATTATACATCCACTGCCATTATATTTTCTATAAAAGACATGGCCTTAACTTTCTACTTCTTACTTCTGGCCATTATTTAGTCGGCTGTGCTATTATGTTCCGTGATCCCAAAATTATCCTTCCAGTTATCTACCTGAAAAGCTAAGAATTCGCCTCCCAGGTCTTAAGATTCGTGGTTTTTATCAGTATATTAAGTGAAGCAGGAAAGATGCAGGATGATGATACAGACTGAGAGCAAAGCACAGGAAACTTTTTTTTTTTTTTTTTTTTTTCAGCAGGCATATATTTGCTAACCTCCAGTGGCGAAAACTGTGGAAAGGGAAGCAGGAGGGTAAGAAGGCAAGGCAGGTGAGGGGCAGGGTGAGGTGCTGGTGACGAGCGGTGGGAGTGGGGCAGGAGTGGTGTGGGATGGGGAGGTGAGGTGCCAGGGAGGTGAGGGACAGGGGAGATGAGGAGCAGGGAAAGTGAGGGAGTGGGAAGGCGAAGGGCAAGAATGGTGAGTGACAGGGGAGATAAGGGGCAAGAGAGATAAGGGGCAGGGGAGATAAGAGGAAGGGATGGGAGGTGACTATTGGAGAGTTGATGAGGCACATGGTAAGGATGGTGGGTGACAGGGAAGAAGGGATAAACAATGTGGGACAGATGAATGGCATTGACGACAAGGAATGTGGATGACAAGGATGGATGGGTGTGTGAAGCAAGTAAAGTGGATGACAAGGTGAAGGTGTGGATGACTGTGTGGAGAAGAGGAAATGGATGGCAAGGGGTGGGTGAGAAGAGACTGGTGACAAGTGGTGAATCAGTGTGTGATGCAAGGGAGGTGGATGACATTGTGTGTGTGTGTGTGTGTGTGTGTGTGTGTGTGTGTGTGTGTGTGTGTGTGTGTGTGTGTGTGTGTGTGTGTAGCAAGGGAGGTGGGAAGGGAAGAACATGCTAGGATGGAAAGCATGGAATTGTACAAGATAGGATGGAAGAAAGAGGGTGGTAAGTGACCGCTGTGGTAGGAAGACAGGAGGGAGGGGTGGCAGGGTAGGCTGAACGGAAGGTGATGGCAGGGGAGGTAATAGGCAAAGTGATGATAAGGGAGGTGGAGGGAAACAGGTGGGAGGGGACGCAGGAAGGCTATAGTGGTAGGAGAAGTGGGGAGACATAGTGGTAGGGAAGGGTGAGTGAGCAATGATGGAATGGGAGGTGAAAGGAAAGGAGAGGGAAGTTGAGAAGGAAATGATGGGAAGGGACGTGGGAAGGAATGAAGTGAGATGGAAGGTATTGGCAGGGCAAGTGGTGACCAGCGAGGTGGGAGGGAGAGTGGTGGCAGGGGAGCTGGTAGGGGAAGTGGCGGCAAGGGAGATGGTCGCGAGAGTTGTGGGGGGGACTGGCAGCAGCGTGTGGCATTATAATGGGTGGAAAAGTGCACGAAAGGAGTGAAAAGTGGAAGGCAGGGAAGGTGGCAGGGGATTAGGGTGGTGGGCAGGGAGGTATAAAAAAGTACAAGGCAGGGGCTATGGCATGTGGCGTGTGGCAGAAGAGGCTGAGTTAGGCTATGTGGTAGGATGGCAGGGTAAAGATATGTGGGAGGGAAGCAGGGTAATGAGGTGTGGTGGTGTGGCAGGGTAATGAGGTGTGGCAGCGTAATGAAGTGTGACAGGCAATGATGTGTGGGAGGCCAATGAAGCGTGGCAGGGTACTGAGGTGTGGCAGGGTAATAAGGTGTGGCAAGGTAAGGGTGTAAGGCAGGGAGTGGGTATGGGTGCGTCGCAGAGTATGGGTAGGAGTAAGGGTGTGTGGCAGGGCTGGGGGGTAAGGATGTTTGGCAGGGGTAGGGATAAGGGTGTGTGTAGCAGGGGTGGTGAGTTTTATTTTTTTGTTTTTTGTTTTTTCTTTTATGTGTTCGACTCTGGGCATAGGCTTCACAGCCTGCTATCAAGGCCCAGCAGTCCTCCTACATACCATACACCTCTACATGTCACCACTTCGGCGCTAACACCCACCGTCCATATTGAATACATGCTAGGGCTGTCTCATACAGGACTGGTGTATTGGTATTAGCGGGGGTATTTTTACGACATGTCGGCGGGTCTTCTGGTAGATCAGTAAAGCCTGATTTAATGAAATTCAAATCCTTAAACTGTTCCCTGCCCCAGCCGGGATTCGAACCTGGGTCCATTAGGACTACAGGCCGCCTCTCTACCGATTGAGCCACCGCCTCCCCGAATGTATGGTAGGGGTGAAGGGTAAGGATGTATGGCAGGGGTGGAGGGTGAGGGTGTGTGACCGGGGTGGGGAGTAAGGAAGTGTGTGGCGGGCGTGGGGAGTAAGGATATGTGGCAGGGATGGGGGTTTTAAGGGTATGCTGAAAGGGTAGCGATGAGGGTCCGTATGGAAGGGGTAAGGATGAGGTTGTATGTGGCGGGCGTGGGGAGTAAGGATGATGTGGCAGGGGTGGAGGGTGAGGGTGTGTGGCAGGGGTGGGGGGTAAGGGGGCATCAGAGGCACCGCCAGGCGCCCCACTGAGCACAACAAAACACACACCTCCTCCCAGATATGCCCACCCGCTACGGTACCTACAGCCTCCACCACTCCTCCTAGCCAGTACTATCCTTCCTACCACGCTCCATCGTTCCTAGCCGGCCCCATCATTTCATTCTAGCCTTCTCTGTCGTCTCATTCTTAGTCTGCTCCATCCCTCCTCTGTGCTCCTCCTAGCTAGCCAACTCTTTTCCTAACCATCACCATTCAAGGTGGTTCTGGCGTTACCCTGCCTAGCCAGTCGAATTCTTCCTTAGCAGCTTCGTTCTTCCTAGTTACTTCTGTTGTTTCCCTACCTAGCCAACTGTATCTTTTCTAGCAAGCTCTTTCCTTCTTAGCTAGTTCTGTCGTGTCCCTGTCTAGCCAGTTATATCCTTCCTTGCCATCTGCACCCCTGCCAGCTGTGTCCTTCTTGGTTAGTTTTGTCGTGTTCTTCTCTACCCAGCTGTATCGTTCCTGGTCACGCTATCTTTCCTAGCTAGTTTTGTTGTCTGTCTACCTGCCCAGCTCTATCCTTCCCTGTTAATCCTTGTCTCATCATCTCTCTCACTGCAAGTTTAATCCCTGGGCACCTAGCCAGTCCTATCACTCTCTACTCCTTCCCCTCCTTATATCCCTCCTCTCTCCAAGACTCTTCCTTCCTCTCCTTATATTCCCCTCCCTCCCCTACTCTCCCCCTCTCTTTCGTTACACCTTCGCTCTCATCTAGTCTCCCCCTCCCCCTTGTTAAATCTCCTCTCGCCCTAGCCTCTCCCCCCTTAAAATCCCCCTCTCTCTCCAAGCCTCCCCCACCCTCTCGTTATATCATCACTCTCTCCTAGCCTCCCCCTCCCTCCCCTTATATCCTCCTCTCTCTCCTAGCCTCCTCCACCCTTTCCTAGTTTTCCCCTTTTCCTCTCACGCCAGCCCTCTTTTCCCCTTTCTCCTCCCACACATCATCTTATCCCTTTCTTTTCTCGTCTGCCTTCATTAGGAGTTTCTAGTCTTCATAACAGCAGGACAACATATGGTTACTAATCTCTGCATTTTTTTCCTGTCTCCTCATTTTATCATCCTCCCTTTATTGCGTCTTTATTACTGTCATTCTCATATTCTCTACTTCATTCTTTTCCTTCTCCTATTCTCTATTCCGCCCATTATTCTCTCCTATATTCTGCTTCGTTCTCTTCCTTCTCCTATTCTGTACCTCGCTTTTTTTTTTCGTCTAATTTCAAAGTTCTCCTGTTCTCCAGTATATTCCTTTTATATTCCTTATGTCTGCTTCATTCTTTTCCCAGTCTCTAGTTAATTCTTTTGCTTGTCCTGCTCTCTACTTCATTTCTTTCCCCCCTTTTCTTGACATCGATGAAAACACTATGGATTTTCTCCTCTGTACTGTCTCTCCTCTTCCCCTTTCAACGCTCTTTACTTTACTTTACTTTACTTCACTTTCCCGTTCGTCTTCATTATTCATCTTTTAGCTCCTACAACCCAAGGACCTAATCTTTATTCTTGCATATACCAAGCGATTTTATTTAGCTTAGGAGAGTCCCCTTATGGTTTTATAGTTAATGAAGGCTGACACTAAATTCTAAAGCTCGAAAAAAAATGATCATAAGCTACATAAAACGACCTGTAAATGGCAAGAAGAAAGTAGCCAGGGAAGCCATCTGATTTTTTTTTATGAACGGAAGAAGGAACCAAAGGCCAAAACCCTGCAAGATTGTTATAAAAAAAAAAAAAAAAAAAGCAAGGTGTGTTTGTTCTTTGAGTTTTATTAGTTTATGCTTCCTACCTACAAGAATGAAATTTTGTACTGAAGAGGTTGACGAAGGCTGTATTTAACCCCTTCCAGGTCTACGGGTCTCTCCTAAGCTGCCTAAAATCGCCTACAGATAACAATAACAAAACAGAAAAAGAAGTCATCTGCTTCAGGGGCATAGAAGGTGTCGTCTGTCAGCACCTGTTTCTAAATGCACCCTTCCTCTCTCCCTCACCCTGTCCACCCCAATCTCTCTCATTCCCTCCCTGTCACTTTTTATTCCCTACGTGCAACAGACGCCGCCTAATCCTCTCGTTATCTTCATTCCTTCCTGCTTCCAGTCCTCCTATCTCTCTCATTTCCTCATTATCCTTTATTCTCCCAGGCGCACAAGAGCCATCGTAAAATTCATCAACTTGTTTTTTCCCTCCACCTTCGTCTCTCAAACTCTCTTCCTCTTCTTCTTCCAGCCCAGGTACACTCCGATACAAATAAAACTTTAATTTTCTGTTTATTTTTCATTACATCTCCATTCCATCTTCTTTATATTCATAGTTCCACCTTCTTTATCGCCAATTTCACTGTCTCCATTACCGCCTCAGAATTTCTCTAAACATTGGATCTTTCTCTACTCAGTCTCTTTTGTGGTCTTTAACAGTGCGTGCGCTCGAGAGAGAGAGAGAGAGAGAGAGAGAAGGGGGGGAAGGAACTTATGTGCAAAAATTATTCGAAGTAAGCAAATGAAGCTGAACCATAACAAGAGAAAGACAGGAACTCTCTCTCTCTCTCTCTCTCTCATGGAAGAAACTAGAGACGGCCAAGAATTAAGACGAACTATGGAGAAGGAAGAAAAAAAAACCCCCCCCCCAGGCATTAGCATATTCTTTTCACAATAAAAGCGAGATAGCAATGGCGGATTAACATATGAAAAACACCCCACAAAACACACACACATAAACACCATACTTAACACACTTAGCAGCACGTTAACTGTGTGTGTGTGTGTGTGTGTGTGTGTGTGTGTGTGTGTGTGTGTGTGTGTGTGTGTGTGTGTGTGTGTGTGTGTGTGTGCTTCTTAGTTCACGTGTGTGCATATCAGTACGTTCAAATACTTTTATGAGGCCTTAAACTCCTTGTGTGTGTGTGTGTGTGTGTGTGTGTGTGTGTGTGTGTGTGTGTGTGTGTGTGTGTGTGTGTGTGTGTGTCTGTCTGTCTGTCTGTCTGCTTCCATTTCTACGGTGTGTGTGTGTGTGTGTGTGTGTGTGTGTGTGTGTGTGTGTGTGTGTGTGTGTGTGTGTGTGTGTGTGTGTGTGTGTGTGTGTCTGTCTGTCTGTCTGTCTGTCTGCTTCCATTTCTACGGTGTGTGTGTGTGTGTGTGTGTGTGTGTGTGTGTGTGTGTGTGTGTGTGTGAATGTTTCTTAGTTCACGTGTGTGCATATCAGTACGTTCAAATACTTTTATGAGGCCTTAAACTCCGTGTGTGTGTGTGTGTGTGTGTGTGTGTGTGTGTGTGTGTGTGTGTGTGTGTGTGTGTGTGTGTGTGTGTGTATCTCTGAATGTTTCTTAGTTCACGTGTGTGCATATCAGTACGTTCAAATACTTTTATAAGGCCTTAAACTCCGTGTGTGTGTGTGTGTGTGTGTGTGTGTGTGTGTGTGTGTGTGAATGTTTCTTAGTTCACGTGTGTGCATATCAGTA